>NC_056725.1:500317260-500647260 GCF_019279795.1 Protopterus annectens | reverse complement strand
ACTGCAATATCCTGTTGGGTCTTTTGTGAATTAGTTCCACCATGTCAGGATCTCTCCATGCCCGTTTAGCCATGAGATCAATAAGAGGGTCAACAGTTGGTACTACCCAGGACAATGCTGAGCTGGAACCAAAGGCTTCTAAGAACAAGGACTTGTCAGGTGAAGGGTTCTCGGTGGACCATCCCCTCTCTATTCCATCAATTCAAGAATCTCACAGAAGGTGACATCTTCCAAGGGAGATCTGGGGGAGCCTTCACCTTCATTCAAACATGTATCTTCACTGAAAGACTCTGAAGATAAATCTATGTGTTTCTGCTTACGTCTCTTTCTTATTAACTGGTTCCAGTAGGAGATCAGAAGGTTCCTAATCAGGTTCCAAATCAGACTGGGAGCTAATGTAGCATGCAGTCTTGGAAGCCTGTGGTGTTAACTGTCCCTGTCTGACAGAGTGGTGGGAAGTAGAAACAGAATTCTATCAAAGTTTGGATGGAACTAAGCAGGATGGAAGCGCCTTTTCCTTCAGTATCACCAGGACCTTTTCAAAGACCTGGAAGGCCAAAGGCGCAGTCAGCTCCAGAGACCTCCTCCTATCCAAAGACAAAACAGCTGCTTCTGAACTGATGGGCTTCGACCCGAATGCCTATCACGGATCTGAGCTATCTAGCGCAAAACCCCGAGGGGGAGGGATGGCTCCGACAACTTCTGTGTCAACCCATCCCCTCAAACCCTGGCACCAAGGCATTGCCTCCACGTCTCTTCTGGATCCAAATGTAATGGAATTGAAAGAGAAAGGGATGTTGGAGGGGTAGAAGTACCTCAGACTCTTTTCTCCAACAAATGCGCCCTACACCAGGTTGGATCCAAGGTAGTCAGTCTGAAGGGTGGACTTGGACCAGAGAAATAGTAGGAGGGGTAGCCAAGACTCAATAGGTCCTCAGGGGGATTACTCCTAGAGAACCCCAAACCGGATCTGCTTTCTGAGGAACATTTGCAGCATCACTGTTGTTGTCTTGTTCGGTTAGGCTTCTGGATGACTAGGTAGAAGAAGCCACAGAAGGTGGTCTCAATTATCTCCACTCCTGAAATATAAGGGAATGCAACCTCAGGGTCACTGGATCTGGAGAGAGAAATGGGACAGACCCAAGAGACTGTTGATTCTGACCTTCTAGGATTTTTTTGGGATCCAGACCAACTGTCACCATCAGGTCTGGAGAATGTTTCCTGAATTTTTCAGATTCTGCTTTGTCTGTCTTTTCTGCCTCAGTCTTGTCTTTTCTCTTTTTCCTTTTTATTAGGTTTGTCTTTGGGTCTGCTCTTTTCTTGTTTCATAGCTAGTAAAGCAGTAGCAGTGAGGTAAAAGCAGTAGAAATAGAAGACCCTGTCTGTGGAGGGAGGAGGACCTTGACAATGAGCTTCTCTCTCCTAGTCTGAAGTGCCCTAGAACTAAAGGAGGCACAGGCTTGGTATTCAATATCGAGGTGGGCAGCGTCCAAACAATACACACACACACACACACACAATGAATGGAGATGCTAAGGCAGAAGTCTTTGTTCACTGATAGTACACTTTTTGAATTCCTAACTATCTGGCATGACTAAATTATCTAACCCAGTAGCTATTCTCAGTCAGAATAAAAGCACACTGAACTAGAACAAGCACACTTAAATGAGTCACTACCAATTCTTATTAGAAAGAAAAAACACTCTAAGTTTTGTACTAATGCTACAGTTATGAACAACACACAAAATGTAAATGCTCTCCTAGTATCTACTGTTACTACTACCCAACTACCTAAAACCTATCTGAAATAGTAATCCTAGAAAGTACACACTATTTTTATGCTAAATCTAAAACTAAAACTGGAGACACAAGTCTCTCAGAAGGAAAGAGGAGAAAATCAGTTATAACGCAAAGGATATTAAACGTGCTGTAGAGCCCACGTGGAACATGTCTGAAGTCTTCAGATGGCAAATGAGATATGGAGTACTAAGGTGAAGTGGAGGGAATTGGGGTAAGGGTATAGTCATAGCCCTGGATCTGAGAAGCTTCAGAATCAGTGCCTAGGCCGCATTTAATCGAATCTGACAACCCATGCATTAAAATAGATAAAAACAGACATTGGATCTTTTGTTATACTCACTATAACAAAACTATTCCAGGCAGGGTCAAGGCCCACTCCTCTAGGGCTTTGGCTTCATCTATGGCCTTCTGAAAAGGGTTAGAATCTAAAAGTATTCTAGAAGCAGCAACTTGGTTCTCTGCAGAGACATATTACATGGCATTGCAAACCTGATTCCTTCTCTGGATCCAGATCTAGCTTTGCTAACTGCCATTCTCTAGGGGGTCCTGGACCCTTCGCCTTCCACTCCACCTCCCAAATGTAGTAAGCTAGGGTGATCCACCCATAGAGCTAAGGCTACTGCAGCAGTGATCAATATGAAAAACATAGTACAGTTGTTTAAGCTTACCATATCAGTAGATGTTCAAACGATCAGTGCTGCAGTGGCAGTTCCAACCCTCTTGTTTTTTGGTATGTTTTTTATGACAGGGTGTGGACATTTATTTTTTGTTGTTCCTAGCATTGTACTTTCATGGCTTAGCTTTCCCCTCTCTGTTGACATGAAAGCTCTGAAGGACTTGGTGCCCAAACCTGTTTTTTTAGTGAGCTCAAGCTTACTGACAGTTTGGGCACATGAAAGGTGCCCTGAAGCTTTGGAAGCTGTCCAGCTGTTACACCTTTGGCAAATATAACCTCATTACAGCTAAAGCTACTGCAGCAGTGATCATTAGAACATCTACTGTTACGGTAACTTAACTTACACAACTGTACTTTCCTAATGCTGTCCCTGAGCTTTCAGCAAATCTACAGATCCTTTTTTCTTTGTTGTACAAATTGTTACAAAGATACTGCCTATATGAATGCTAAAGAGTTCCTTGATGAACATCAGTCTTTCAACTGTGTCCTCCATAACGTATCTCATCACCCTCTGGTAAAGTATTCATATTAATCTCCAATCACTTTCACTCTTTTGACTTCTGCTGGAAACCTTAAATCTTTTTAATTACTTTCTTTTAGAACCCATTCATGTACTTATGTCCATACAGATAGGGATCTCTAGAAAAGCATACACAAATGGGGTCACAATAACTGTCTACTGATTGGGAAAATGGCAGCACCTTGTATGGCAACAGCTACCCCAGCAACCGATGTACGTTTTATGTTTCTGTAAGACTGTGTCAATGTCTTGTCATTTGGCAGTCTGTTTTTGGCTGGTCCGATGTGCGATAGGATGCAGCCATATCTAAGTTGAAATGTTGTCGGATGGTTAGATTACTCTATTTGCTTGTTTTTGTTGGTGATTGTTGGTCCGGTCATGTATGTTTTGACCTTGGAGGATGCACTGAGTGCAGATAGAGGTGCTGATTGTGAATTCCAGATTGGATTTGTTGGATCGCAGGATTGCTGCTTTGGAGATGATGTTGAGGATGGAACAGGTGGTACTGGATGGAACTGGCGGAGATGTGGCAGTGTGGATGGTGAAAATTGGGAGGTGACTGTTGTTCCGACAAGGGCAGTTGAGGCCTTCACATGGTGGCAGTTTGCCGTACTGCAGTAGTGGTATCACAATTATTGTTTATGTCTGTCTTTCAGACTTGATTAATCCATCTGAACTTTTCTGTTTCTAAAGGGGACCGGACTGGGACACAAGTTGTTGTCGGTTGGAGATGAGTTAGTGGCAATGAGTATGGTGATAATGGCTGTAATCACGGTCATGGAAGCTGTGTGCCTCAGACGTTTTGTTTATGTTTATTGGTTCTGTGTTTATGTTTGTATACGTTGTACAATGGATTATGTATATTTGGGTCTGTGATTATGTTTGCATTTGTCATACATGAGCTTGAAGAAAAGTATTTTCTGTGTATTCAGCTGTGCACTTTCTGTATGGCCTGAATGACAATAAAGTTTTACTTGACTTGACAGGAATAACACGGTAATTCCTTCTGCTGAAAATGCCTCTTCTTGTGCATCACCGCATCCCACCAGCCCTCCCAGCTACCTTCTAATGCAGTTTGCTTTTATCATCTTGTCTGAAGTAATTAATCCTCCCAGCTATTAACCCTCTTCCACTGTTGATAGTGCTTTACCATCAATGTGCTATTCCTTTACATTTGTTTCCTAGCTGCATTACCCTGTACTTTAAATCATAGTTGTCACAGCTTTCATTATTTCTATAGCCGTAATGTGCCCACTTTCATTCTTTACAACCTGATGAATTTACAACTGCCATGTAGCTCTCTGTGCCTCCTACAGAAAAGGCGCAACTTTCCTTTTACCTTTTTCAGTGTTACCTATAAAACACTAAAGGGGAATGGTACTAGCACTGTACCTGTGATATTTCATTAGTAATCCACTTTCTTTAGATAGCACTCCATTTGTTATGACCACCTGATTATGACTCTCTGTTTCCTTTTTTGTCAGCCAGAAAGTTTCCTGGATAACCAACAATCATCATCTGCATACAAATGTTAGTGTTTCTGAGAAAATACTTGACTGCCTGCCCAAAATGTCAGCAAGCTTTGTAAGCTTTTTAAGTTTATGGAGTTTTATTTTTTCAACACCTGGGTTCTTCAGTGGTCGATAAACTTTGAAAATGTTTGTTCACATGCCTTTTACTAGTGCTGTGTGTTGTGTGGTTGTAGCCAGCTGTAAGTATTCTGTTACCAGTATAAACTAATATACAGATCTACTTCAAAATACAAAGCAGAACTCCCCAACACAAAACTTCCTACAGCCCTGTTATGTTATTTTTACAAACTGTGCCAAATGCACCCCCAAATGTAGGGGCTCAATACCTTTATTCCTGATCTCTAAATACACGACTTCCAAGGACACACAAACTTGGAGAAAAAGGAATAACATTAACTTCCTTAAACTGAAATGGTGCAACTTCGAACGAACACATTTTGAGAGCGGGGTGGGTGTTTAGCCCCAACACTGGGAGGCTGCAAGGGCCCACCCTGCAAACATTAATATACATACTGCAATTTATTAACCGCATTGTGAATATCTACCTCATGGAAGTAAGCTTGCTGAGTGTAAAATCAAACCCGATACCCTTGACAATAGGTCTACAGCAAGCATCTGCTTATGTATAATTAACCGTACTTTCCTCTTAAATTAAGTATTATCATGTTATCTTTCTTAAAGCATATTACACAATTTTCTATTGTTTCTTTAACTTTATGGATTGTGGTCCTAATGTACATAATACTTTTTGTGTCTTCACCACCCAACTACCAGGCGAGTGACATAAACAAACAAACAAACAAACAAGTAATTTCCCTCCTTAGGCTGAGTGTTTTCTAACCACTTGTGAGGGACAGTCTCACCGATCCAGCCTCTGGTTGGTTGATTACTAACCTTTCGTGTGGCACAGTGTTATTGATCCTGCCTTAGACTGACTGTTTACACTGTCACTCACCCTTTTTTAATTTCTTTTTTTTCCCTCCTTCCTCTTCTCGGAAGTTCTCGCTCGTAACTATCAAGCCTCTCCCTCCATTTACTCCAAAGATCTATTTGTTCCCCAGCAGGCAAGAACCTTACAGCCCATTTATTTCTTCTTGGGTGTGAGACATTTAAATATATAATGCAGTAATCTAAATATAAACAAATTCAATTCAAACAAGATTTATTAACTTACAGATTTTTTTATAAATGTGAAAAACATAATTATCATGAAGTTTAAACCACATACTGGAGACACTGTGTGCTTAGAAGTCATTAAATGCAAAATTATATTTTGGAACACTTGAAATGTTGGGTCCATGGATACCTGCATCAGTACTTGAATACACACAGAAATTACAGGCATATGAACTATGACAGACTAATTTAGCAATCCTGTTTTACTTAAGTGATTTGATAATACAGCAGCTTTAGAGCTTTGTAACACTTTGGGTTTACAAACTGTTTAGTTACTCACAAGTAGAAAATAAGCAATATTAGCCAGCAAGTATTTACAGTCAAAGATCATCTGGCTTCGTTTAAAATGTTTAACACTTCAACTGAAAATAATCTGGTGTTAGGAATTAAGTACAGGTTAGGATAGACACTGATTCTTGTTGCTAACACTGCAGCTTTAGAAAGTGGCTGAAACATTGTTAAAATAAAAAAGGCACCAAATGAAGAAAACTGAAAACCATAGTTGTTTTGGCCTCTGTGAAATTAATTATGAAAATCAAGACTGTTAAGCCTCTCTCTCGACCTGTAACAGTAGTTTCTGGATCAGAAAAAAAGATAGAAAAGCAGTAAAAATACTCTGCATCAGGAAAAGAAAAAGTCATTCATCTTCCAAGGCAGAGGTGTGAATGAAGGGAATAAAAACATTTCTGCATGAGCACTGTCTTCATGGCAAACTGGTTCTTCTGACTAGGCAAGTAAACTGTAAAACCATCTGCAGTGAATGCTCATTCAAATTCCTTTCATGAGTTCACAACATAACCTAAGAATAAAATTCTTTGGTTTCAGATGGATTAATATGTCAGGAGATGATTCATTTTAACAGAAGAGTAATCTGCGATGAGATGGTAGTTCAGGTATGGGAACATTTTAATCTGTTAAACTCAGATATACACAAATACTGCAATTACGCATTTTGGGACAGAGAAATGGTCAAATGGTGCAACTAAGGACCAAAAAAAGCAAGTTCCCAACTTTTCATTCCAATACACCAAACAAGTTTGACAAGGCATCTTCTGAATCCAACAACTGTCTTCTTCCACTGCCACTCTAACTACCCCTATGCCCTAGCTTTTATTGTGGCAAGTGCTGTTGCTTTTTATCACTATTTTGCATGTATTGCCTTCAGTGTCACCTTCTTCAGCTTGACAGCTACCCTTACCACTGATGCATATCAGCAGGTCATACGGTTAGCACAATAACATATATGGAGAACCCATAAGTCACAGTTCCTTGCTATTACCTCAGTGACTGATGGTTTGAACACTGACTACTTAGACTTCATGTTCTCAATATTACTCTTGACACAACATCTTCTCAGAAGAAGTAGAAGTTGAACTCATCCTGCACAGAAGCCTTCATACATTCCTCAGGAAATCCTTAGTGCCTATTTGTGTCTCCTAAATCTGTACAGCTGACACTCTGTTTGGTGCATACAACTCACATTCACATGATTATCAGCTGACATTTCTAACCCCCTCCCCCCACACTTTTCACCCGAATGTCTAGAACATATCACTTCAGATCTGATGACATGAATACCTAGTCAATCATCGAACTTCAGTGACACAAGCACTGCTACCAAGTACACTTACAAACCTGTGTTCAAGCATGGTGTTTAAATAATCTATGACCCACAGACAAATCTAGTAATAGCAAACTGCATGTTCCAGTCATGAAGGTCATTCCTCACAATCTTGCCCTTCCAGGTGTCGCAGTCATTCAACACTTGATTGCTGAAGTTTCCAAACAAGACTTCAGATTTGGACGGTAGCACACTCTCAGACAGCTCACCTATTTTTCTCCAAAAATACGAAAACTCTATACAGTTGTTTGGTGTGCAAGCATACAGAAACTGTAACATTTTCATCTCTCTGACTCACAGCAAGAATGATCCTGTAATCCACCAGAAAACATCAAGCCACAAAACCCTTAGTCAAGAACTTGGATGGTGTCCACACATCTGCCCCGAGCCTATCATGAGTAGCACCTTCAAAAGAGGAGAGAAACCCTGACAATGAAGTCTAGTTCCACAGCCCACTCTACATGAATAAGACAGTCCGACTATACCTAGCTGGTATTTACACCTCCACCCCCCTCCACTTACACCTGCTCAAACTCCTTTCATACCAGTAGCATTCAACATCCAAAAAGTCAGCTAAAAGTCAGCTTCTGTCAGCAGAATCCCAAATAGCAAAAGATGAAGTATTGCAGACAAAGGGGAATCTCACAGAACAAGAAAATGAACAACTGTGGATTGCTAAAGGAAAGATAAGGGAGTATTTGGACAGTATTATGACATTAGAAAAATAATCAGAGATCTAACAGTGGTATTGGAGATATTTCAGAAATGTAATGAAAAGTTGCATAAAGCAAAGAAATGGGGAAACCAAAAGAAGACATAAATGGAAATATTTATGAAAGACTTAGCTATGCCAAATTTAGAGGAAAATGAGGCTCAACAATTCATAGCTACGCTAGGAAGAGATGAAACAGACCAAGTGATGTATAATCAATCAACAGGAAAGTCTTGACAAACAGATGATATTCCTATGAAAATTTAGAAGTTAGGAGGGAAGAAAGTGAAAAAGATTTAGAAAGCTGTGTTTAAAAGTATTTTAAGGGTAGTTACCACCATACTGGAAAAAAAAAAACAGTGGTGGCTATATTACTGATAGAGGATGAAGACAAATTAGATCTGACTTCATACACACCCACTTCGATCTTAATACATGATTATTAAGTGTCTATGTCTATACGAACTAAGAGAATGGCAAAGCTGCTACCAAAGTTGATATTTACTGATCAATGTGGATTTGTGATGGGGACAGAAACATCTGACTACATTAATGGAACAATGATGATCAAGAAGGAAGCAGAGTGTAAGAAAAAAAAAACACTGTTCCTGGTGAGTCTTGAGGCAGAGAAAGCATTAAATTGAGTTACATTTTATGAGTATGGCAATAGTATCATTTGTGTTCCCTGAAAGAATGAAAGGGTTTATAAGAAACATACATGCAGGGTCAAATGCAAGAATTAATTTGGAAGGACTACTTTATAGTTGATAAATCCAGA
Organism: Protopterus annectens; assembly: GCF_019279795.1. Lineage (NCBI taxonomy): Eukaryota > Metazoa > Chordata > Ceratodontiformes > Protopteridae > Protopterus > Protopterus annectens. The sequence continues at coordinate 500,638,445 of NC_056725.1, read as the reverse complement.
AAAGGACATTTTGATGTTGTGGAACATTTTAAGACAGATTATTTTTTCAAAGATATAAAATAATGTAGATAAAACAACAGCTACAATAGTAAATAAGAAGTTATGTACTTACCATAACATTCCATGTTAGTTGTCTTCTTCTCGCCTTCTTTCTTGCTGGATGGGTTCGGAGCCGAACCTCGGCTCCGACTCAGCCAATACTAAAAGCTCGAGAGCTATTTTTACCGGCTCAAGGCTATCCTATATCCCATAATGCTAGGCGTGATATACCCAGATCTCGTTTGATAGCTAACACTATGGACATACATGTCCCCACCATGACAGAGAATATATATAAATATATATATATATATATATATATATATATATATATATATATATATATATATATATATATATATATATATACCTCTACATATCTAAGTAAATAAAACTCTTTAAGAGTTGCCAAGAAAAAGAAGAGAGGTAGCTAAGGAGATAACTCTCCTGATAACACATCTCAGAATATACTCTCGGTCTTGTCAGGCTAGGGGGATGGAGGGTGGGACGTAAGAAAGAAGGCAAGAAGAAGACAACTGCCATGGAACGTTATGGTAAGTACATAACTTCTCAATGTTAAGTTGTCAATCTCGCCTTCATTCTTGCAGGAAGGGACAGCGTCCCTAGCACCTTAGTCCTAGGTGGCTCAATGGAACAAACTCTTGAGTACAGTGGAACCAAAATCAGCCCTACTTCTAGAGGTCATGTCCAGCTTGTAATGAGAAGTGAAGGTATGAGGAGAGGCCCATGTGGCCACTGCACAAATGGAATCCATTGGCAATCTTGTCTGAAAGGCTACTGAAGAAGCTAATGCTCTGGTTGAATGAGCTCTGGGCTTAATAGGGAGCTCTTTATGCCTCAATTGGTAAATCAACATGATAACGGAGGTCAACCACCTGGACAAGGTTATTTTGGAAACTGGCAGGCCTTGTTTCCCTTCCGCGTAAGACAGGAAGAGCTGTTCTGATTTCCTCGTCTGCTTGGTTCTATCCAGGTAGAAGCGTAATTGATGGTGAACGTCTAGACAATGTAACTTCCGTTCAGACCTATTGGTATAAAGTGGGAAGAAAACAGGAAGATCAATGGTCTGATTCAGACTTTTTTCAGAGAGTACTTTGGGTAAAAAGGACGGATTAGTCCTAAGTGACACTCTATCTTTGTGAAAAACAAGGTAAGGAGGGCGAACACAAAGGGCTTGAAGTTCTGATACCCTTCTCGCTGAAGTGATGGCTACTAAAAACAGAGTTTTCCAAGACAGCAACTTTAATGAACAGGAAGCCACAGGTTCAAAGGGAGGGAGAATTAAAGACGACAGCACCAAATTTAGGTCCCATGGTGGGGCAGGATCTTTTACCGGGGGCCTAAGTAAGAGAGTTCCTTTTAGAAAGGCTTTACAAAGTTTGTGTGACATAATGCTGGTCTCTGACAATCCAACGTGAAAATTCGTAATGGCTGTCAACTGAACTCTGATGGTGGCTGAAGAAGATCCCATTTCAAAAAGTTCTGCCAAAAACTCTAAGACTGTATGGACAGGGGCTGTAAAAGGGTCAACTTGTTTCTCCCCTGCCCAAACAGAGAAACGCTTCCATTTGCTAGCATAAGTCTTTCTGGTAGTAGACTTGTGCGAAGCAAGGATGATATCACGAACTGAATAAGAGATTGAGGGAAGCCTGGCTAGGGTTGGAAGTGGAGCAACCAAGCTATGAGGTTGAGAGATTGGAGAAATTGATGCAGCCCACCTGAATGATGTGTCAGAAGATCTGGCGCTGGGTCCAGATGCCAGGGTTGATCTAGTAGATGACGTTGCAGGAACGGGAACCAAATTTGTCGAGGCCAGTAAGGGGCAACAAGGATCATTCTGGATCTCAAAACAGTTGCTTTCTGGATTAGCTGAGTAATTAAGGGAAGGGGGGAAAAGCATACAGAAGACCCCGGGGCCAATCGTGGACTACAGCATCTCTGGGGGGAAGACCTGGGAGAGGGAAGAGGGTGAAGAAGTCTGGGCACTTGCTGTTTTGACGGGTTGCAAAAAGATCGCAACAAGGCTGACCCCACCTCCTGAAGATTTTTTCGCTACTAGCTGGTTGAGAGACCACTCGTGGGGCATGAGAATGGCTCTGCTCAGCCTATCCGCTATGACGTTGGACTTCCCGGGGAAATGCGTTGCTACCAGAAACCGTTGAGAAGAGATTGCCCACTGCCACAGTCTGAGTGCTTCTCGACATAGGGGGTAGGACCTGGTTCCGCCCTGCTTGCTGATGTACCACACTACAGACATATTGTCTGTCTGAAATGCAATAGTCCCGGTGGGTAGAGAGTCTTGAAGGGCCTGCAACGCTAAAAGCACCGCTCTCATTTCCAAGACATTTATGTGCAGGTGGCTTTCAAAAGGCTGCCATGTGCCCTGGAATGTCCTGCCCTGAAAGTGCCCCCCCCACCCGATCAGGGAGGCATCCGTTGTGACAGTAGCCACAGGAGGAGGAAGGACAAAGGGTCTGCCCTGAAGAACCTGAGGGGAGACCATCCACCACAAAAGGTGTCTTTTGCATGACTGAGTGATTAGAGTGCTGTGTGACACTGGAAGCTGTTGAAAGGACCACTGGGAAAACAGCATTCATTGCAGGATCCGCATGTGAAAGCGAGCTAGGGGGAGTAATGTGATAGCTGCTGCCATGAGACCTAGGGTTTTTAGTATGAATCTGGCCTGGACTCTGCTCTCTTGTAGTAGGATTTGAACATGACCTGGAATGTCTGAAATCCTTTGTACAGGCAGTTTTGCTGACAGTTCCACAGTGTTTAAAACGGTGCCTATGAAGGTAATAGACTGACAAGGCAGACTTTTCGGAGTTTATAGAGATACCTGGCTCTTTGCAAATTTGGAGGGTATAATCTCTGGAATTAAGTACATGACGCTTGGTGGTGGCAGTAAGGAGCCAGTCGTCTAAGTATGGAAACACCTGAAATCCCTTTCATCTCAGGTGAGCCGCAACCACTGCCATGCATTTGGTAAACACCCTGGGGGCTGTGGTGAGGCCAAAGGGCAGGGCTCTGAATTGGTAGTGACTGGCTCCCAGCCGGAAGCGGAGAAACCTCCTGGAGCGCATCTTCATTTTGATATGATAGTACGCATCCTGAAGGTCTATAGAGCACATCCAATTGTCCTCACCCGGGTGGGGTAGAATGGACTGAAGTGTGACCATCCGAAATTTCGTTCTTTGAACAGACTTGTTCAGCCTGCTGAGATCCAAAATAGGTCTCCAGTCCCCTGTCTTTTTTGGTACCAAAAAGAACTTGGAGTAGACTCCGGATCCTTGCTGGTCTGCTGAGACTGGCTGGATAGCTCTTTTTTCTAGCAGCTTTGAAATTTCTAGTGCTGCTTGATCCCTCAGACTGGGTGGAATGTCTGGAAGGGGCCCTTTTGGCGGTTGTGAGGTATGAATAAAGGGAATTTTGTAACCCTCGGATATGATCGACCGTACCCAAATGTCTTGCGTGAGGGAATGCCAGGCTTCTGGGTACAGTGATAGTCTTCCCCCAACTGCCTCTGAAGGTGGACAGTCGGGCAGCTCCTCAGGGTGCTGGAAGGGTTTGTCAGAGAAGGATTCTCTGCTACCCTGATTCTGTGGACCCCCCCTTCCCCTCGGGCGGCGTCTATTATTGTTCCCTCCTCTGCCTCTGGAGGGAAGCTCACCACGAGCGTCAGGCAGTACTCCCTGAGGTTTGCGGAACCACATTTTCCCACCTTTCTGACCCTTAGTGTATGGTCTAGAAGGGGTAGAAAAACGGATTCCTACGGCAGAGAGAGTCTTGCCTTCCTGCTCGCACCTGGTCAATGTATCCTTCACTTGAGGTCCAAACAAGGCAGAACCATCAAAGGGGTTGTTAGTGAAGGATGCCTTGAAGGGGTCAGCAAAATTGCAAAGCTGCATCCAGGTATGTCTCCTTAGAGCGATGCCCGTGCCTGCAGCCCTACTCGCTCCATCGGCTGCATAGGAAATGAGCCGCATGGAGGAGTTGACAATAGAGTTTAGTGTCCCCAGCTGGGAGTTGATCTTTTCCTGAGACCCCGCAGCTGATGGGTCCTGTAAGGTATCACCCAGTTCCTTGAGAAGGTCTCTCTGGAGACGGGTGAAATGGCACAAATAATTCAGTGACCGCATAGCAAAGGTCGCTGAGGAAAACATCCGCTTGCCATACCTGTCCATAGTCCTAGATTCCTCATTAGGGGGATGGACAGGTACTGAAGGGTCAGCCAATTCCTTTTTAGTGGCAGCCGCCACCACCATGGCATCAACAGGGATGCCCTTAGTTAGAAACTGCTTATCAGAAGGGGCTGTAATAAATTTTGTAGGCCTCCGGGGAGTTGGTTCCATAGTATCCGGAGCCATCCACGCCTTTTGAGCCACCACATCCATGAGCGGGTCGAAAGGCGGAGACACCCAGGAGGTGGAAGGGCGAGAACCAAACGCATCCAGGTACACCGACTCGTCCTCAGAAGGGTTAAGGGCAGACCGGTTTCCACTCTGCTTAAGAATCTCTAGGATGTCAGAAAATGAGACATCCTCAGAGGGGGATCTTGGGGACCCTTCTGAGTCATCCAAGTCAGTGTCTGATGTGACTGACTCACCGAGACGGACGGCTCCAAGGCCGATGTGGGGACCGAACTCACCTGCGCCGAAGCTCCGAGAGGGAGAATGGGGTCGGACAAGGGTTCGATGCCACTCGCCCCCTTGGAGCCGATGAGAGAGTCCCGGCGCCCGGATCCCTCCAAGGATGGAACCAAGGATGAGATCAGAGATGACGAGGGAGCCCAAAGGGGTGGTATCGGCTCCGACGTTCCGACGGTCATGACCCCTACAATCTCCGGCTCCGAACTCACAGGAAGAGTCGGAGGAGGAATCGAAGAGGGTGTAGTGAAAGCCACTGTCTGATGAGGAGGGCTATGCAACATTTGGGCCAGCACCTGCGACTTAAGTAATCTGCTAACCACCCTATCGAGGTCATGGTTCGACAGCCTGGAAGACCGAGAGGAATGAGACCTGTGGCTCCGCTCCGATAACAAGGGAGACTTCGGAGCCGAATGGACCGATTCCAGGGAAGGAGACCTGAAACGCTTCTTGCTCGAAGAAGGCTCTGACAGCAGAGTCGGAGCCGACTGAGGCCTCAAATCATCGGTTCCGGCTGGAACCGATGTAGTGGTAGTAGTAGCACCACTCGGCGACGGCTTCGAACATGGAGCCAAATGTTTGGCAGGCTTAGAAGGTTTACCCGACGAAGGCTTAGCCGGGGAACCTTCAGGCTTTAACAAGCCTCTCAAAATAAGCTTGTTTCTGCGTTCCTGCAGGTCTCTTGGGCTGAATGCATGGCAGACAGAACAAGAGTCCTGCAGGTGCAGAGGGCCCAAGCAATATACACAAGAAGTGTGACCGTCTGTCAGAGACATCTTCTGACAGCACGAGTCACACTTCTTGAAGCCCGAGACCATAGTGTCTTTAGACATCCTGAAAAAGGGATGACTGGCAGACAAGGACAACTAAGGGAGGTCTAGTCATAATCACCAAAAACACACACACACAAAAAAGTTGTAACAGACCAGAATAATATAACAAAATCCCACACTTATTAATACAATCTAACTAAGCACACACATACAACTACAGACAAATAAGTATGAAAGAGGATTGGCCAAGGGCCTAACTATTAGGTGAGGGGAAAAAGCTGTATCAAACTACCTAAGAGGGAATACTAAACAGGGATCTAAAGGGTAGTAACTATAAAACGCTATCGCTAATATTTTGACCCAAAAAGCTGACTAAAACCAATAAAAAATTTTAATACAACCTAAGCTGGCAAAAAGACGCAACCTCTTAGATGAAGCGGCAAACGAGATCTGGGTATATCATGCCTAGCATTATGGGATATAGGATAGCCTCGAGCTGGTAAAAATAGCTCTCGAGCTTTAGTAATAGACCAAGTCGGAGCTGAGGTTCGGCTCCGAACCCTTCCAGCAAAAATGAAGGCGAGATTGACAACTTAACATCTACACATTCAAGCATGAACTGGTTCATTAATACCCATACTTACATATAACAAAATGAAGTATTTAGGTACATGGATTAAAAAGGGCTTTGCAATGACAGTTACAAATATGTGGGAATAGACTAAACATTACAGAGTACAAAAATTAAAAATGTCAAAAAAGTCTGCCCCCAAGTAAGATGCTTTTAGTCTGTAGAAATTACTGCTAAACTAGAACAGTAGCAAGCGCAACATACAAATAATTGTATTAAAAATTTGTTGAAACAGTGGGATAAAACACACTACCTGTCCGACCTACAAATGAGCTCTTTGTAGATACTGCAACTGCTGCTAGTAATCTCAAGCAGAAAGAAGGTCTCATTGTTAGCAGTTAAAATAAAACTCAGTTGCCCTTGTAAAAATTCATCTTTATTTATCTAAGTTGATGCAGGCAGATAAGCACTGCTCCGTTAAATCTGTTTTAAAGACAGTACAGTTACCAATACAGTTTAATTGAGAGAAGTGCCTAAATTAAGTGATCCGCCCATGGAGGCTTGTTATATAATTGATATTACTGTAAATTCATTCATGGTTGGTGCCGAAATGTTACGCCATGAAATTAAAGTTGACCATTCCTATTCTACATGTATTATTGTTTGGTAACAAAATATAGACTAATTATTTTTAGAAATAACACCCATTACAACAGCCAAAAATATCAATAATCACACATAAAGTATAAGAGTTATTTAGCCCACAGTCAAGAAATAGTTACAAAATTCACATTATAAAGTAGCACTACCCCATTCAATGAATCCAGACATATATTTGACCTGGTGTGAAGGGATGACGTGCACTGGTTCAGTTAAATCTAGAAGAAACTAACTACAGACATTGATGTCAGTGCAGTTGATCTACCTTTCTACAGATAAGAATCTATGAAGGATTTAGATATTGGAGATCACGGGTTACTATTTGTCTCCATGCTAAAGGTTCTGCAAACACCTTCACTAACTAAAAGCGATGCTTTGGTAATAAGTACTCCATGAGGGACAGCTCAAGGTGGGAATGCTGTTGGATGATGCTTTGGGAATAAGTGCTCCATGAGGGACCATGGGTGGTTCTGCAAATTACAATTTCTCATTCAACTGTTGATGGTATGTTAGCCTTGACTTCTGAGAAGTAGATGCTAAACAGGAAAGGGTCCAGCAAGGAGCCCTGGGGCACTCCACTGGTGACAGGTCTCTTGGTGGAGGTGATTTCACCAGTCCTGACTTCCTGGGTCCTGTATGTGAGCCAGTTGGCTCTTCCAGCAAGTTATGTACGGATTTATGCCTGGGTCAAACAGCTTGTCACCAATGCCTGGGTGAGATACTGTATCAAATGTTTTTGCCAGGTGAAGATATGCAGTATGCACTGTTTTACACTTGTCCATTGCCTTGGTGACCCTCGCAAAGAAGTCTACCAGGTTAAGTAGGCATGATCTTCCCTTAAATCCCAAATTGGGATGGGTCCAGTGTCTGTAGGTTGCCAATGTTCTTGTTTATCATTTCCATGATAATTCATTTAATTGCTTTCATTGTTAGGCTTGTTAGACTGATGGGTCTGTAGTTCTCTGGGTTGGATGATGGTCAGCCCATGTGGAGGGGAATGACTGCTGCAGTCCTCTATTCACTTGGAATGTAGCCTTTTAAAGGCAGCAGTTGAAGAGTGCTTCAAGTGGTCCTAAGAGGTCATGTTTTAGACTTTTCAGGAGGCAACTAGGGATGTTGTAGGGACACATAGGTGGTGGTGTTCTTGGCTTTCGCGAGTGCTGCCAGCACCTGGTCCCTGCTGCTGGGGAAGTATGTTGGAGGGGATTTCACCTGGTAGAATAGGGTGGTGGAGTGGGGAGGGGTCTTAGATGAATTTATCAGCCAGAAAATTTGCTATGTCACCCTGATCAATGAATTTGGCACCGTTCACCACCAGTTCAGCACACTTCTGTGTGTTACCGCTAAGGCTCCGAATATAGCTGAAGAAGCCTTCTGATTGTCCTTAGCCTGCAAGGCTATCTTGACCTTGTAGTTGGCAGTGTTGTTCTTAATTAGACTTCTTAGTTTGTTTAGTTGTATAAAAGAACACTTGTCTTTAATGGAGTTTCTCTTCCTGATTTTGGCCATGAGTTTTGCTTCTTTTATTATTTACCCTGTTTAGTTGAGGATTCCACCAATGGGGTTTGTTTTTAGTGACTGTTTTGGGTTTACCTCTGGTAAGTAGGGCAGCCTCAGTCCTGCCAGTCACATATTTGTACAGGGACTCTGTGAATAATTCTGCATAGGTAGTTATGGTCAAGAAGTTGGAAGGACAACCTTGAATTCTGGCAAACAGTCACTAAGTAGGCTGTAGTTTGCCTTTGTACAGTTCCTAATTGTTACTGGCTTAGCTGGATTTTCTGGGTTGAGTTTTACGTCAAATGAGACCATTTTGTAATCCAACTTCACTAGTGAGGCTAGGACACCGGGGGGGGGGGGGGGGGTGGCAACACTTTCCTATGTTGATGAGTACCGCATCCAGTATGTTTGACCCTCTGAATGCAGCGTGCACTATCTGTTCCAGGGTGTTTGTGTTAATAAAGTCCAGGAAGCATTGTGCCTGTGAGTTTGAGGCAGTGTGCATTTCCCACTATACAGAGGGGTAGTTAAAATCACCCATTAATAGGGTATTAGATTGGAATGTGAGCACCTCTAGTAGGTTTAGGTAAGAGTTGTGTGACTCTAGGGGACAGATGGTGATCTGTAGTTAGCCATGATATGGTGAAAGAACTCATCTATTATGACTTGCAAGTGAATAAGTTCCATGGTAACATCCTGTTTTACCAAGCTGGAGATATGTTTGTTGCCAACGCAGCTCGAGATACCTTTGCCTTTGGCCCCAGTCTGTGCTGCTGCTGGTCTAAATGTGTGCAAGATACTGTAGCCTTGCAGCAATACATTCTACGGCTTTAAACCAAGTCTCATTCATGGCACAGATGTCTACATTCTCCACGGTTAGAAGGGCTTGAAGAGTTCAGAGTCTTTAGCTTAGACTTTGAGCATTGAGCAGTAACAGCTTAAGGTTGCCTGTAGGCTTTTTCAAAATGTTGGTAGTTTTTTTTTTTTTTTTTTTTGGCATTGCTGAAAAAAGGCTCTACAGGGGTGGGTAAAGTTTTGCCAATATCTCAAAGCCTGTGTGTGTGTGCACGTGCGTGTGTGTGTGTGGGGGGGCGACGACAGGTGCAGCAATGAGTTTTTTTGACCATGTACTCCCAAGCTGACAGATATTGGATCCCCTTGAAGTGACATCAGTAACTAAGCCAATTATTAAAAATCAATAATTTTATATTCATACTGTGACATCATCTTAGTGAAGGTAATATGCTGCTCAATGTAAGGCTAACACCTATCTGCGACACATATTCTGAAAGATCCATTATGTCTCTTTTAATATAGTCCAGTGAGGTACATGTCAGGTCATTTACATCCACATGAATTATGACAGCATCTTACTGGCACCTGGGGTGCAATAACTTGAATGCGTGCATGATATTGAGGATCCTGGCTTCAGACAGGCAAATAACCTTCATCTTCTCCTTGTCAACCTGGTGAGTGGGGCATCTATGTGTCGCACAACAGAGTCCCCAATGACAAGAGTACTAAGTAAGTATATGTTTGTCTTATGGGCTTTGCTCTTGGGGGACCACTGGGTATAGGCTTATGTCTGCTGTTACTTTTGGTGCATGCTTTATTGATTGGTGAGAAGCAGTGTTAACATTAGGTGGCTTTGGAGGTCTTTGAGACTTGAGAAGGTTTCTTTTAAGTGCCTCAGCATAAGACAAGTTATGTATGTAGTGAGTGGTGTGTGTGAGAAATGTAGTGTGGGCATTCTTAACAACCTCCTTTGTATGCGAGATTTCTGCCTACAAGGAAGCTGTGTACTTAAATCTTTCACATACCGTGTTATTTTCTTTAATGATTAACTGTTTGTTTGAGAACATGAGACAATTGCTACATTGCTTAGGATGCCCAAATCTACCAATCTGGACACAAGAGACATTTGGAAATTGCATATCCATGTTGTTCGGTCCTTTAATAGAGTGGGCTGTTTAAGATTAAAGATTAGATTTTAACAGAGGTCTCCTACGGTAATTTCTTGGGTGAAGGGCAAGACGTTATACACTGCTACGATATGGTAGTGCTATTCAATATGCAAACTAATTTCTGGGGTTAAGGGCAAGATGCTCTATACTGCTAGGATATGGTAGTGCTGTTTGATGCACAAGCTAGCTGCTTACTGTTTAACAGGTTTCGGATCTAATCCTAACTTTATAGGGAAATTTTACTGTCTAGGTATTTGCTACTAAACAAGGCACTGCTAATTACCATTGTCCGGTAGGCAGTTCTGCGCAATCTTGCCTTATTGATAGCAGACAAAAAAATCTTGAAAACTGACTCGTATGCCCACTAGCCACATAGGATAGGGAAGTGTTAACTTAAAGGCTAGCTTTATTTTTTTTCCAAACAAGAAACATCTTTATTACTTATGACATAGGCAATCATACATTTATATAAATGAAAACAAACCTTATTGATATATTTTTAGTTGCAAACATTTTACATCCGTTATAATCCATACAGTCACTCTCAGTCAAACATTATAAGCTCATTAAATTCCTGTCTTTCCTTAAACCTTATTCTTCCCATAATTCCCATTTATTTCTATGTACTTTGCTCCTACCCTGTCCTAAAGAATCAACTTCCTGGACTTTCATCACTGATACTATAGTCGTTATTTCTAGTACAGTTGGTTTAGACTTTAATTACCATTTTCTAGTAATTGCTTTTTTGGCAGCCACCAGAATTATACTCAGCAAGGTCTTACTATGTCTAGGCAGATCTGATTCTGTATCACAGCTCAAAAAAAATCCTTTGCTTAGTTATAGCAGTTGGCTCACCTAGTATTTCTAATAGAGCAGCCATCAGGGATTTTTTTTAAGTCTGCCAACTCACTGCACTCCCAGAAAATATTACATCTCTCTTTCCCATCACACATCCAACATTTGCAATCCACCTGAAGAAAAAATTCTTTGGAGTCTGCTTGGGGTATAAAAATACCTATGCAAACACTTCCAAGCAAAAATCCTAAATCTTCTAGACTTTTTTGCATACTTGGGAGCCCTACATGTATCCTCCCATTGTTTCTTTGTGAATTGCTTATAAAATTACTCTTCCCAATTCTTTCGAACCTCTTCTGACTGATTTAAAAGTTATGTACTTACCAAAACTAGGTATCTGTGTTGAAGTCTTTCATTCTTTTTCACCACTGGGTTTAGAATCTGACCTGGCCGCTCTTCTCCTAGACTTCAGATCCAAGCCTTTAGCTCCTCCCTTTACCCATGATCACCCACCGCTTCCTCCAACCCATCAGATCGAGCATACTGTGTCTAAACAACCATCTCTACAAAAACTATTTTAAGGTAACATATTGATACAAATCTCATAATTAGTCATAAGAGGAAAGAAAGGTAGGAAATTTGCTTACCTAAAGAGGCCCAAATGTAGAACCCGTGGGTTCTAACTTCCTCTAGAATTCCTCCAGGAACATAGGAACGGGGGGTGGTGGTGGGGAAGGTGAGGAAGAATGAAAGAAGACAACATAGATACCTAGTTATGATAAGTACATAACTTTTAAATCTGATGCTGTCTCTTTCATTCTTCCTCACCACTGGGTCAGACTCCCCAGCTACATTTCTCTTGGGTGGCCCTTATGGAAGAACATGACGGAGCACCATTGGACCAAAGGCAGCTCTGTTTCTAGAAATAATGTCCAGCTTGTAATCAGTAACACAGGTATGAATTATAGAACAAGTGGCTGCTGCACAAGTGCCCTCAACTAAAGATTTAGAAGAGAAGCCACGGATGTAGCCACAGATCTGGTAGAATGAGCTTTGGGTGGCCGGGTAAAGCCAAACCTGCCTGGTGATAAATCCATAAAATACAGTATGAGATCCATCTTGACAAAGTAACTTTGGAAGCTGCCAAATCAAATGAGTAGGGGAGTAAGACAGAAAGAGTTGATCAGATTTCCTAAGCTGCTGAAGGTAAAAACATAACTGCCTATGAACATCAAGAAGGTGCAAAATGTTTTCACCCTTATTTGTAAACTTAGAAAAGAATACCAGCAGCTGGACGGACTGATTAAGGTTTGATTCAGTGGCAACCTTAGGCATAAAGGAAGGGTTAGTAGGTAAAGACACTGTGTCCTTTTGGAAAATGATATAAGGGGGCTTCAAGGACAAAGCTTGTAATTCAGATACTCTTTTTGCCGATGTCAGTGCTACAGAAGAACGGTTTACCAGGAAAGAAACTTTAAATTACAAGTCCCTGATGGTTCAAAAGGCTTCTGTGTTAGCCCCTGTAACATCACTGAGAGATCTCATGATGGAAAAGGTTCTTTGATAGGAGGTCGGAGGAGAAAAAACCCTTTCAAGAAGGCTTTATATCATTTAGAGGCCCATAAGAAAGCATGTCCATGCACCTCATCTTTTCGGCTTTTCCCGGTTAGGGGTCACCACAGCAGAACTCTGGTCTGCTAATGATTGGCAGTAGATTTTTTATGGTGCCGAGTTGCCAGCTCGACGACCAACCTTCAGCGAAGGCATGCCCATTCACGCATGTCTTTCGGAGGCCACTCGACCACGGGGAGGACATGCAGACTCCACACAGAAGGCACTCCAGCCGTGAATCGAACAGGAGAACCTCTTGCTGTGAGGCAATAATGCTACTGCTGTACCACTGCGGCTTTCATAAAAATTTTAAATTGCTGCAAGCTGCAGCTAGACTGTAGAAACACTAGCTCCTTGATCAAATAAAAGACTAAGGAAAAGCCAAATGTCAGGAACAGATACTGAAAATGGGTCAGTGTTCTCTTTGCTGGCCCACATAGAAAACCTCTTCTACTTAATTTTGTAAATCTTCTTGGTGGAAGACTTCTGAGTGGCCAGAATAATATTCTTGACTGGGGAAGCGCGTCTGGACTGTAATATACAGTGGAACTGGAGAAACCAAGCAGTCAGTTTGAGGGTTTGGAGACTGAGCTGTCGAAATTCTGATGAGTGAGACAAGAGGACCTGGTTGGGCTCCAAAATCCAAGGAGGATGCTTGAGAAGAGACCATAGGAAGGAGAACCACACTAGGTGAGGCCAGAAGGGAGCAATGAGGATGACTGAGCACTTTGACCTTCTTACCTTCTGGAGAAATCTTGGGATTAGGGGAAGAGGGGGGTAAGCAAAAAGAAGACTAGGGGCCAGTTGTGGACTGCAGCGTCCCTTGGTCACACCCCATGAGGAGGGATCAGAGCAAAAAATTTGCTGCACTTGCTATTCAGGGGAGAAGCAAAAAACCACAGTAAGGCTGGCCCCAACAGCTGAAAATCAGATTCATTAATGATTACTTGAGGGACCACTCATAAGGAGCCAGACTGGACCTGCTGAGTCTGTCTGCCAACAAGTTGATTTTCCCTGGTATGTGTTGCAACTAGAAAGCGGTCTGAAAGGGATCGCCCATTCCCAGACCATCATGGCCTCCCTGCACAACGGGTAAGAATGGGTTCCGCCTTGCCTGTTGATGTACCAGACTACTGACATGCTGTCTGTGTGAATAACAATAGTCCTTAGAGGAAGACCTTCCTGGAAGGCTTGCAACGACAGAAGAACTGCCCCTCTCTCTAGGAAATTTATGTGCAAACTGGTCTCTGTAAGGGATCGTGTACTTTGGACCATCTTTCCCATGTAATGCCCCCCCCCCACCCTAGCCGGGAAGCGTCCAGGGTCACTGTGGTTGTTGGGGTGGGGGAAGAATGGTGTGCCTAGGTGCAAGTCATGGCCCTGAAGCCACTATTGCACATAGCATTTGCAGATCGGCATGAGTTTCACTCTCATGGAGAGGGATTGGTGTAGAATCAGCCACTGAACCGCTAAGGTCCATTGTAGAAGTCTCATGAAGAATTGGGCCAAAGGGACTAAGACTATAGTTGCTACCATGGATCTAAATACTTCAGACAAGTCTCGCTGGAGTAGAAGGGCGAGACAACATGTCCTGTATCTGATTTCATAGGGTCGTTATCCTCTGTAATGGTAGCTATGCCACCATCCTTTGAGTGTCCAAATGAATCCCAATGAACTCTATGTTTTGCGATGGATCTAGCTTTGATTTTGCAAAATTTACAGAAATCCCTAAGGACCTGAAGATATTGAGCCTATGGCCTGTAGTAGTTGATGCCTGGTTGGAGCAGTCAGGAGCCAGTCGTCTAAGTATGGAAACACCTGGAATCCCTGGAGCCACAGCTGAGCTGTCACCACTGCCATGCATTTAGTAAACACCCGGGGCTGTGGTGAGTCCAAAGGGCAGTGCTCCGAATTGGTAATGACTGGCAGCAAGCTGGAAGTGCAGAAATTTCCTGGAGTGACTGTGTATCCGTATGTGGTGGTACAAATCCTGGAAATCTATGGAATACATCCAATCATCCTTGCACAGAAGTGGCAGAATGGACTGGACTGTTATCATCAGGAATTTGAACTTCTTTACAAAACAATTCAGTCTGGATAGTTCCAGGATTGGTCTTTGGTACCCCATTTTCTTTGGTACTAAAAAGAAGTGGGAGTTAAGTTCCAAATCCTACTTGTTCAGTCAGTACCTTTTGGATGACTCTTTTTTGATGCAGCTGTTGAACCTCTAGAGCTGCTGACTTTCTCTGATTGGGTGGAACATCGGGGAGCGTCTTGTTTGTTACTGTAGGGGGAAGCGAAAAGGGAATGTAATATCCTCTGGATATGATGTTTAGCACCCAGTCAATTTTTGTGATTTTTTGCCCAGGTTGCAGAGTAAAATGTCCCCGGACGTTATGTCATTGCACAACATTTGCTCACAAAGTAACTTTGATAAATACTTTTATAGCATGAAAAAACAGTAACATATAAATCACATATTTATGAGAAAGCAAGTAAAAACAATCAGCAAAACTAGCTAAGAACAAAAAATCCAGTTAAAAGAAAGAAAATGGCAAAGCAGCAAAACCAACTGGCATTAATGTCATGCAGGGGAAAGTTCAACTGCTTAGACAGAAAACTGTACACCCTCCCCTTAGAAACTGGACTGCAGCCATGTGAAATGAGCTGACGAAAGATTTTTTTGCACAAAGGTAGACCAGAAAAGAGAAGGACAAATTCTGTCCTTTAAGTCTCACTTCCAACTGAAGGCAGGTAACGGAAATAATTCCACAGTACAGGTTAAAGGAATTCTTAAATGCTAATTTTCTGGATGATGGTCAATAATATGGATTCACACGTAGCGGTTTTGTCAGTCTAACCTGATCCTGTTACACAAGTGGATTACCAGAGAAATGAATAATAGAAGCCCTCTACATGCTGTGCATCTGGACTTCACAGGAGGGTGGTGAGGAAATTAAGGGGTATGTGGTGGGCACAGAAGGCACCAAAAAGCTGCAGAATGTCAATGACAGCCACATTAAGACACTGATGAGAAAATACCTGGTTAAATGGCTTGGTAGCATTAATATGGAGATCAATTCAATTATCCAAACTTTCTCAAAAGCGTCTAGTACTGAAACCGAGCAAAGACCAAAACCTCCACATAAATAATCACACTACAGACTAACTGTATTAGTCATCTGTTAATCCAGCTCCAGGAAAGGGGCCATGTCTTTGGCAGCAGTTTTGACAAGTATCAAATGAATACATTGTCCTTGACGATGCCCTGTACAAAGAAGATACTAAACAGTGTAGCTGAAATTAATGCTACTGCTGATGGCATATCGCCAGATGTTAAATGACAGAAAGGTGATGCAGGTGGGGTGATAATACAGAGAGCATGCTAAAAGGGGAAGGAAAGCGGTCTAAAAGTCACAATTCTTCTGAATATGATAAATATTACATAGAGAGAAAGCAGCAATTATATCTAAAAAATTAAAGAGAAAGTAGGTGTAACCTGACTCATAATTACATTCAATTGTGGTAACTTCTGTTACCTTTAACAGTTTTAAGAATGAGCTGTGTAAACTAATTGTTTTGGACTGGTTAAGTCACAACAGCAAGATATCACCTGCATCAAAGAATATAGATTTATGAGAGAGTCTGGTAGGTATAGAGCAGAAGTTGAGGTACGGACACGAACGATAATGACATTAGCAAATGGGAAGGTATCAGATCATTATCACTGCTGATGAATAAAGTTACAGACAGTATCATCCATGAAAAATGGCAAGACAGATTAATTGTAATATTTCAAAGGCATGCAATAATGTGTGCCGCAAGCCATTGTGGAAACTACTGAAAGAATATAATCTTGGAAAACAGTTGCCCCATTTCCTCAGTTCAGTGTATGACAACGTGGTGGCTATTCCATTTATTAATGACTGGAAAGGCAGGGAATTTCAATTAAAACATGGGGGCTAGCAAGGCTGTCCCTGAATCCCCTGTTGTTTGGGTTAGTTTTCTATGCTGTTTTCACTTTTTTGAAACCTACAGCAGCTGACTGGAGATGGGAAACTGAAAACCGAGTTCTTAATCTGGCATTCATAAATAACACTGTGAGATAAGCACTGTATTTTTCCCATACTGTGGATTTGTGTGATATTTTGCAAAGTTTAGGCTTAGAAATGGATCTAGAAAATCCAAATGCAAGGAATATGTAAGACAGATAAGTTTCCTTTAATTTCTTTAATTATATAGTTTGTTAGATGGGATAGAATTTCGGAGTCAAAAAGACTCCATTCCAGCAGCATCACAGAAAGAAAAACTCCTGTAAATAATTAAATGATATAAAAGGTGAATACATTCAGGATACAGTCAAATAAACATAATTAGTTAAATATTTAAATACATACATTTGAGCATAATACTGTTTTTTCTATTATAAGTTAAACAAATAACAAAATTAGCTGACACAGGTCCATAAGTTTTTACTGGGCTATTGATCTGTGAGACTCTTTAGAAACATGGCCTTGCATTCTCATGAAGTTTTTAGCCCTTGTAATTTAAGTTCAAATAACCTAGGGCAGAGTAGAACATTTGTATTATATCCCTATCTATAACGGACAATGGTGCTAAAGCAGAAGAGAACTTGCTGTTTCCCATCCATTTGTCAAATTACGTCTGAATATAGTAAGGGAAGTACTCTGCTCTACGAAGAGAGGAATACGATGACAAATAAGTGGTTTTCTCTGTGATACATAGCTGTCCCACCATGTTATTTCTATGTTGCAGAACAGATTAAGATCTCTTGAGTGGGATTTTATTCCACCACTGGACTTGTACATGTACAATAGATCAGAGGGACAAGGCTTTGAGATGGTCAGTTCAGTTTTTGTGATTTAAGCCCATGATCTTCTTGGTGAGAAAGCGCTGTGGTCACTCAGGTTGTGTTTAAGTGTTTGGACAGGTACATACCAAAGGGGGCATTATACTCGATAATTGGTCTAATAAATGCTGAGTACAGTGAAATTATCACATCCGGGAACCCAGACTCCATAGTCTTTCTAATAAATAAGCTGTGCAATGAAAAATAATTTTCTTACAACAGTGGATACATGGAGAATGAAGGACAGTTTTTGTCCTCATAGGTTCCCAGGTCCCTACATACAAATCAATTTTCAGGGGTGATGTAATAGGTACATGGGGTGTCATGCTTGCCAAATGAAACTATTATACATTTCCTGTCATTTAGTTTTAGTCCATGGCTATGACACCAGCTGTTTGTTTGCTTGTTTGTTTGTTTGTTTGGCAAGTGCCTTCTGGAGAGTTGATGATGGGATTAAGTTTACACTCATCTGCAAACCTGGCAAGTCGTTTTCTTACATTATCTTTGACCTCTAAGAAGTAAATGCCAAACAGGAGTGGCCCAAGGACTGTACCCCAGAGAACACTGCTAGTGACGTCTTTTGGAGGTGGTAGAGCAACCCACCCTAATTTACTGTGTTCTGTTTGTGAGCCAGTTTGCTATCTAGCCTGCTACACATGGATTAATATATTCAGATGGGACAGTTTGTCAACAATATCTGAGTATGGGATGGTGTTGAATGCCTTTGCAAAATCTAGATATGTGGTGTGTTCTGATTTTCACTCATCCATTGTTTCAGTAACCTTCTCAAAGAAGTCAACCAAATTAAACAGGCAGGATCTACTCTTGATAAAACCAAACTGGCTTGGGTCAAGATTCTGTAAATTACTTATGTCCTTATTTATTAATTGTATAATTATTCTCCATAACCTTACTTATGAAACTGGTCAGGCTTATGAATCGATAATTATCCTGGTGCATTGATGCTTCACCTATGTACAAGGGAATGATTGTTGCTGTCTTCCATTCTTCTGGCACAAAGCCTGCCTGAAGACTGATAGTAAACAGTTTCTGTACAGGGTATGATGGGTCTTGTTTCAGGCTGGTCAGTAGGCAGCCTGGTATGTTATCCAGCTCCAGAGGAGTATTCTTGGCCTTGGAAAGTGCTTTGCGGACTTGTTCTTGGGAAATTCGAGAGGCTTTAGGTGTGAGTATGTAATCCGAGAAAGTATGAGGAGAGAGGGGGTGAGTTTTTTTTATTAAACACCTCCATTAAATTATCGTTTAAGACATAGGCGATACATTAATAAAAAAAAACACATTTTTTTTTTCCATTTACATACATTATACATCACATATCTTTTCTTTTCTTAACTATCATCATTCCAGCACTACATAATTTGCTCAATTCCTGCCTTCCCTTAAACGTCACTCTTCCTCCTCCTGAACTTATTCTGCATGTATTGGTCTCACAATTTCCATTTATTCCTATGTAATCTGCTCCATCCCTTTTCTAAAGATCCCCCTTCCAGTTCTTTTATCTCTTTTGTGTAATACTCAATATTTCAAATACAACTGGTTTAGACTTCCAATTTCCATTTTTTTTCGTAACTGCTGCTTTTGGCAGTCAACAGAATTAAACTGAACAAGGTTTACTATGTCTAGGCAATTCAGATCCCATCTCCCAGCTCAAAAGAATCATTTCTTTACTTACAGCTATTTGCTCTCACAGTATTTCTGACAGCGTATTCTCCTCTGTAGGAATTTTTAAAATCTGTCTACTCATTACATTCCCAAAACATACTGCCTCCTTCTCCCCATTACACTTCAATATTTGCTGTCTATCTCAGGGAAAAATTCATTGACGTCTGCTTGAGGCACAAACATATATATTAAAGTACTTCCAAGCAAAAATCCTAAATCTTCTGCATACTTAGGAGCCATACATATGTCCCCCCATTGTTCCCTTGTAAATTGCTTTTCCAGTCTCTCTTCCCAATCTTTTCTAACCTCTTCTGATTGATTCTTAGTAGTTTTCATGCAATATTTTGTATGCCCTACTAATTATCCGTTTTAACAGCAGCTTCTATTCTTGGTTCAACTAAAAACTCTACCAGAGCAGGTATTTCACTTAGGATTACCATATTCTAGTCTATTCTCTTTGCCTATACTCTGATATTAGTCCCGGCTATGGAAGGTAGTCTCTAACCTGCAGTCCAAATGTTTTATTGGCCACATTCCACTCTATTACCTTTCTCTCTCTCTCCAGTTATTTGCATCTAGTACATTGGTTCCTTTGACAGTTTTCTCCAGAAAATTCCAGCCCCCCTGACCTGTTTTCAGTACCCCTTCCAGTCATCCGTATTTGCAAAATCTCCTTTCTCCATTCTTGTGTTGGCTTAGTTCTAAGAATACTTTCTGCTACTTTATGAATATAATATTCTGCATGGTTGTCTCCTTAAGGATCTGCATCCAAAATCCTGCTCTCTCTCCTTATTTCTTGAGCTTCCTCCCTGCTTCATTATCATGTCTTTCCACCTTGAATTACAACCTTCTGCTTGTGTTATATATATGAGCCTTAACTTTGTAGCTCTAAAATTTCCCTTCAAATCAGGTAATCCTAAACCACCTTGTTCTATTAGAAGGAACAACTTATCCCAATTAACTCTTGCCCACTTCCCCTCCCAGATAAACTCCTTCAACACTTTATTAATTATTGTAGACCAGATAACTGCTAGGAACCACCACGAACAACGTGTAAAAACCAATTTATTTTAATAAAAACGAGCGCTTTCACGCACACAGGTGCGCTTCATCAGGTTACAATTTGCACAAGTAAAACTTACTGCTTATATACAAAAGTCATTAACAATTAAGCAATTAATTAGTCAATAATCCATACAATTAAAGCAATAGCCATCTTATAGTTTATCAAAGAAAGTGCAAAACGCTCCTAGTATTCACATTAATATATTTAGAATATGTAGCTTCCAACTATATGATATGCTACAAATCATTAGTAACAAAAACCTAAAACTAAAAACAATATCTAGAACCACGTCCTGTTCATGGTACTCTTAATGCCCATATTAGGACATATAACTTCCGTTACATATTATGTTACGAAACATGAACAAACCAACCTAGACAATGTCCGGAAATACTGTTACAAAAACGGCATTTAGTTTAGAAAATTCCTAAGACAGCCCAGGAAGTTACAGTTTGCTCCATTTTGTCACTCTTGGATCCAGTAGGAGATATTTTTTCTTTTTTTCATTATATCTCATTGCCGGTCAATGATTTTATCTATTAAACTCAATCCACATTGCTAATACGGCATTAAAAATTGCAATCTAGTATATTTGACTTTAATATATAGAATATTCAGTTAGAAATTACATTAACTAAATATAAATATGACCCATACTCATGGACTAAGCTAAGCTAAAACTAAAGAAAGTTAGAAATATTCCATTAATTAATATGGATATATTTTTAATCTGCTCAGTCAATTTATGATATAGCTCAGGTAAAACATATCAACAGGAGCACTACATTCCCGAAGGCTAAATATCTATAGACAATCAATACGAATCATAAAAAATACTATAAATAATCGATTAAGACTCCTAATAATCATTATGGCAATATAAAAGCCGGAAAATATTCAAAGCATAGGCTTAATGCCACTCGTTAGCATATAATAACCTATGTAATATAGCTATATAAGAGTTATATCATATTAACAGAGCATAATCCAAGGCATATTTTATGCCGCAATATAAACAATAACCATTAATAGATGTATCAAGGATATTATCCAGGGTTAAAAAATACTGCAACTAGATTAATGAATTTATCCAAGAATGAACCATACAAGAATGCAAAATATAATAAAACTAAATAAAACATGTATATGTATAACTGTCATGTCATGAGGATCCTAAAAGGACAGGGCGGATGCTAACTGCAGTATTGAGCCCTGGTGGTATATGCGCCTTTAGCCTTAAAATCCATCTTAGCTCAAACATCTCTATAGTGCCTATATGGTCACCTTCTCTCCTATTTGGATTTATAACTTGCAAGACCTGAAAACTAAAGCTATGCTGGGGTCTTTCAAAGCAGTGCATAGCTAATGCATTAGTAAGGTTGTTCTTTCTTATGTCATAAATATGGTTGTAGACACGATCCCTGAGTCTACGTGATGTCATACCTACATAATAACCATTGCATTGATTACAGATAGCAAGGTATACTACATTCTGCGTATTGCATGTAGCATAAAAGGTAGGCTTAAACGTCATATTAGCACCTGGGATCTTGAAACATTGAGTTTTATTAATATATTTACAAAATGAACATCTACCACATGCGTAGGTGCCTGTTTTTATGCCAGCTCTTATATCAACAGGGACTATATCCAATTTTTCTTTGCAGAGTAATCTTTTAATATTCATGCAGTTATTAAATCTGAATGTGGGTTTCTCCCCAATTAGTTGTGAGAGAAAAGGATCCAAGAGCAAAATTTTCCAATTTCCTCTAACAATCCTAATTAACTGCTCAATATCACTAGTGTACTTGATGTCATATACAATGTTCTTACTATTCTCCCTTCTATATGGGGCATGGCTTGCTTTTACTAAATGTACTGGAGTTCCAAAAAGGGATTCCGTTACATCATTGACCAGTTCAGCCGGATACCCTCTATCTATAAAGTATTGTTTCTGGTGTCCAATCAATTCTGTAGCATCCAACTCGTTGCTACATATTTTAAGTATTCTGTTCATTTGGCCTTTTACAATGTTACGGAACACGTGACGTGGATGTAAGCTGTCATAGTGGAGGATGCTATTCCTCCAACATGACTTCCTATACAAGGTAGTGACTAAGCTATTACTATTTTCTTTTATGAGAGTAACATCCAAAAAATTGGCACTCACTAGCGAACATTCATAGGTAAAGCTAAAAAATGATGTAGTGGAGTTCATAAAGCAAATGAAATCCTTCAACATATCCATATCTCCATTCCAAAGCATCAGGACGTCATCCACAAAGCGTCTATATAGGATGACGTTATCGAACCTAGGGTCATTAAAAATATTCTCTTTCTCCCATCTATGGACCACTAAATTAGCATAAGCATTGGCACAGGGAGTACCCATTTATTAATTATTGTCCACAACTTCTTTTCTGGATGATAATATGCCTGACCCATATATAAAACTAAAGGGATCTAAAATATCTTCACTGTTTCTATCTTAATATCCACATCCATAAACAAGAGCTTACAGCTTTTCAGTTTTTGACTATCTTTTGTTTACTCTCTTCCCACATACCCTTAGCTGGGTTCCCTATTAAAATGTCAGAACTAGAAATGCTGACTGCCAACAAGCTAAAAAAAAAAAGACTGAAAACCCAGAGAACAGCGAATCTTGAAAAATCGTTCTTCGTCTTAAAACTCTCCTCCTCCCACCCCTTGAACTTATATATACCAACTCCAAGATCGCCATACCACAGAGAAAAGGGAATATTCTGTTACAATATCTATTAGTGTATGTAAGTCATCTTTCAGCCATTCAGACTCATCTTTCCGGGACTTGCTCTAGCAGGTCCCGCATTTCATATGGTTAATTTTATATCCTGAAAAGATCTGAAACTGTCTTAAAATTCTCAACAACACTGAGATGTCCTCTTCTGGATTTATCATATACAACATATCATCTGCAAATAAAGCCAACTTCTCTTGTTTACAATACCGCTTATATTAGAAGTTATGTACTTACCATAACTTATTATCTTTGTTGTCATATTTCATTATGAATCATGAATGGGTCTTCAGGTCCATCCTCTGATCTGACTTGGTCAATTCTTCCAGGCATACAATCTGAGCCTCAAACTGCTCCCTCTCCCATGATGCCTCACTCGTCTTCAAACCCTCAAATCGAATCTGCTGCCTCTTCCTCAAGATGGTTATCCCAAAGATAATAGAGATACAAAGAAAGAGACCTACTGGAGCCCAAACTAGGAGCCAGTGAGTTCCATAATCTTCTACATTGTGGGATGTGATGCATAATGAAACTGGACAACACAGATAGCAAAGTTATGGTAAATACATAACTTCTAATCTGATGTTGTCCATTTCATTATGTTTCACAAATGGGTCAGAGTCCCCAGCTACAGAAACCCTGGAAGGACTTCAAGGAATGATATGCTTGAGCACCGGGGAACCAAAGGATGCCCTGTTCCTGGAAGAAATGTCCAATTTGTAGTGAGATACAAATGTATGAGTGTGGGCCAAGTACCTGCGGCACAAATTTCAACTGGAGTTCTAGTAGAAAAGGTTGATGAAGTAGACACTGATCTGGTAGAGTGGGCTATAATGGATGGGGAAGTTGCTTGCCTTGCTGAGAATAAACTGTACAGATACACTCTGCAATTCATTTGGCTAAGGTAACCTTAGATACAGCCTGGCCTAACCTATTTGGTGAAAAGGCAATGAACAACTGCTCAGATTTTCTATGAGGTCTAGTTCTGTGTAAGCAGAAATGCAACTGTCTGTGAACATCCAAGGAATGTAGCATATATTCCCCATTTATTGGAGTAATTAGAAAAATACGGGCAAGTGGATGGTCTGGTTAATGTTTGCCTCTGAGGCAATCTTCTTTATGAATGAAGGATTCATTCTAAGAGAGACTCTGTCTTTAAAGAAGGTTATGTACGGTGGTTGAGAAGACAGAGCTTGTAATTCTGACACTCTTCTAGCTGACATAATAGCCACAAGGAAGGCCGTCTTCCATGACAAATAGTTTAACTTACAAGAGCTAGCAGGTTCAAAAGGTTTCTAAGATCCCAAGAGGGAGAAGGATCTTCAATCTGGGGGCCTAAGATGAAAAAAAAAACCTTTCAGAAAGGCCCGACATAGTCTGGAAGTGGAAAGGATAGAGGGAAAACCAATCCCCTTCCATATGTGAAAATTCGTGACAGCTACGAGTTGCAACTTTATGGTAGAAAAACCAGCTCCATTCTGGAAAGCGAGTTTAGGAATGTAAGGATGTCCGTAACTGAAGCCAAAAAATGGTCAATACTTCTTTGTGAAGCCTAGATGGAAAACTTCTTCCATTTGTTGCAATATATTTTCTTGGTAGAGGGCTTCTGAGAAACAAGAATAATTTTGCGGACAGGGAAAACTAGCCTGGACTTTAGCAAAATCACTGGAAGTGGAAAAAACAATCAGTTAATTTGAGGGATCGAAGATTGGGAAATTGTCGTTCTGACGGATGGAAAATCAGTTCCTGTTTGAATCCAGTATCAATGGAGGATATTTGCTGTGAGACCACAGGAGGAGGAACCATACCTGATGAGGCCAGTGTGGGGGGGGGGGGGGGGGCAATGAAGACTACATTGGTCTTCAACCTGCTGGCTTTCTGTAGCATATTGGGTATTAGGGGAATCGGAAGATAAGCATAAAGGAGACCTGGAGGCCAATCGTGGACAAGAGCATCCCTTGGTGATTCCCCCAAAGGTGGGATTAGACAAAGTACTTGCTGCACTTGTTGTTCAGGGGAGAGGCAAAGAGGTTGGAGCAAGGTTGGCCCCAATGGCTGAATATTTGATTCACTACTGAATGGTTCAGGAACCACTCGTGAGGACTTAAAATCGACCTGCTCAGTCTATCTGCCAGAAAAAATAAATAGGTAAAGCATGTTACCAGAATGATTTATTGTTAGCACTTTCGGACGTAACAGTGTACGACCTTCTTCAGACAAAAACATTAACAGGAGATGTTAGTTTAAATAAACCTCCAGAAGTGACATCATCAATTACTCATATCCACAATTAAAGATATATTCACATCCATGGTAAAAATATATATATGGTAAAAAAGTAAAATAAAAAAAATATATATATATATATATATATATATATATATGTTGCCTGTCTATAAAAGCATACAATAAACTAACTTATCCAGATGGTAAGCCATCACTACATGCTATATGTATATAAAAATGCAACACATAAAACCAATAATTTTACAATACAATATAAATATATAGTATATAATATCAATGTCTTTCTAATGATTTTAGTTTCAACATACATTTTAAGGAACATAACTCATTTAAGCCTGTATACATATAGGCATTAGTTAAAACCTGCCACCATAATTCTCTTAGCTCTAATGAGAGTTGCCAAGGACCGCCCCTAGCATTTTCTTTAACATGTTCTATAACAAGGAACAAAAAAGAATGACAATTATGCTCATTTATGTGCTTAGCTAACACATTATTACAGTTCTTCTTGAGTATATTATACTGGTGCTCATAAATTCGTTGCTTCAAATGTCTTTCGATCTTACCTATATAGAATCGGGCACTCAGCAAGATAAACAACACCAGAACTGTTACAGTTATAACTACCATTAATAGAATAAGTATGATTTCTTACAGTAAACTTATTCAAAGTTTTAATAAACTTACAGTAGTTACAACAGCCACATTTAAGCATACCCCAGTTCTATAATTAGAATGTGACTCCATTTCTATGAGATTTTTGAGGTTAAAGCCTCTTTTATAAATTATTTTGGGGACTTCAGGTAGCTTATCTCTAGGCTGGGGATAATCAATTAGAACTGCCCAATTCTTACAGAGAATATCTCTTACATAAGTAGCATCGAGTGAAAAGGGGGTACTAAAAGTTAATGCAAAACTACAACCATTTACATCCCTCGAGGGACAGTTCTGTAATGGTAAGTCAATTAACCTATCATGCTCCATTATTACAGTATTACTAAGTAAAGGTCTAAACCATCCCGATTCATGTTTAAGACTAACTTCATTCATTAGTTCCACAGACAGCCAGGATGGATACCCTCGGGCTAGAAACATTTCCTTAAGGGTTGTACACTCTTCCAAAGAATCATGTTCTAGGGTAGTCATACGGGCTGCCCGCACAATTTGCCCTTTAACAACAGAACACTTTTGATAATATTTGTGGGAGCTATCAAAATGTAAAAAACAATTTGAGTACGTAGGTTTCCGATATATTTTTGCAGTATAACATTTGTTGACTATCTTTAGTTAATAATACAGCCAAAAAAGCTATAGTATCAGTATTAAATCTGAATGTGAAGCATGGATCTCATCACCTTTAAAAAGCACAAATATATTGTCTAAATAGCATGTGTACCATACAACATGCTGTTTGAAACAGTCATGGCAAAACAAAATTTCATTTTCCTAGTATGTCATGACACAGTTTGCGAAGCTCCCACCACAGGGGGAGCCCATAACTATTCCTGCTTTTTCAAGATAGATATCACCCCCAAATAAGATGTAATTATTAGCTAGGATAATCTCTAATAGGTACTCAATTAAGTTAATCTCATCACCCGCAACACCCAATTTATGCAAGAATTCATGGGTCCAAGATATCCCTAAAGTTTGCGGAATAACAGTATTACAGGTCCCGGACATCAATAGTTAAAAAATTGTACTAAATATTGAAGTCCAGACCACTAATATTCTTAAGGAAGTCCCAAGAATCATGACAAATTTGTAGCTGACCATTAAGATATTTTTTTCAATTTCACATCTACTACTTTTGCACATCCATAGGTAATGCTATTCCGGCCATCAACAATAGGTTGGAAGGGTGGATTATTTAAGTTCGTATGTAGCTTTGGAGGCCCATATATAACAGGTGTCACTGGGGGAGGTATAGTGAGGTACATAAATGAATCTAGATCAACCATCCGATCGAAAAATAAATCATTTAACAAAGCCCTAATATGTTGGTAAGCACCATGTAATTGATTAATGGATGCTTTTTCATAGCTATCAGAACACAAAATGCTCAACATTCTATTATAATAGTCATCTTTGTCCATTTAATACCATTCCACCCCCTTTATCTGGTTTTAATATTTTAATATTCAAATTCTTCAGAAATCCCAAAGCATTTAACTGATTCTCAGACACATTAATCTTAGAAACCCTTTTATAATAATGCTGTCTTTGCTTAACATTTCTCAAATCGAGTTCACAAAGTTTCTCAAACAAGGATAATGAATTATGAAGGGGTGGTTTGAAAATGCTAGAAGTACGTCAATCAGCGTTCGGGTTAATGGTGTTACCCAGTAAACAATTCAAGTTTAACTTCTGGACAAATAAATTTAAATCCAACAAAGCGTTGGGTAAACTCATGTGCTTAGAAGGCACAAAGGGCAGTCCTTTAGATAAAATGTCAGTTACTTTATTAGGAACATCATATTGGGTATAATTATAAATTTTAAAGTCCCCTGCATTATTTACAAGAATCTGTGGGTAAGATACATCCCTAGTAGCGTCAAAATCAGTCACTATAAGGCCAGAAATCATCTACGGCGTCTGTTATTCTTCTTGTTGCAGCGGGGATTGGGCTTGAAACCACCTGGTCTCGGGTTGTTCATAGTTTGGCGATTCTGAAAACCTGAGCAGTTGGAATCATGAACAATGTTCCTTTGTTGATTTTTAATCCACTGATTACGTCTAGGGGACGAATTAGTACCAGATTCAATTATGTTCACTGCCTCTACGTTATCCATTGAACCAGAACAAGCAGATACTTGAGTGGACCCCCTTTCACAGCTAGTTGACGAATCAGGTTCAGCAGAGAGTTGATAGAAACTGGCACCAGCCAAGGGTGGAGGAGGGTAGGCTGTGCCATTATTATAATCCCTTTGATCACGCTCGAGTTTTTTGTTTTTAACACTCTTCATCTTTTCAAGCGACTGTTCAATACTAGTAAAAATACGAATGTATTCGTATTTGTGTCTTAGGAAGTCAGTATCTTCCTTAATAGATATTTCCAATTCCACCAATTCATTTTTTAGGGCATCAGATTGCAGGGAGTAATGATGAATAAGTACAGTTAAAAACTCACAAACCTGCTTATCAAATAAATTCAATCGTTCCTTACGAAATTGTGAGTTGCAAATCAACTCAGAGGGAAAATGCCACTGCCGTAACCCCTTCGGAATATGTGATCGAGAAATGCACTCACGTAGATAAACTATTTTAAGTTGTAGTTTCTTATATTTAAACAACTGCAAATCAAATTGTTTCATTTTCTCAATGATATTATATATGACAGGCTGATTATCAGTGTAAATGATGTTGTTCGAAACTGCAGCACTGTATGTCAAATTAATAGCTTAATTTAAACAGTCCGTTAGAGAGCGTAAAGTGCTAGGGGCAGGATTATTCAATGCCTGAGTGTTTATTCCATCCAAATGCCTAATGTTAAATAAGGAAGGAGCATTATAGGGTCCAGTAACATCAGTTATAGAAAGGGGTTCAGAAGAAATATTAGATAAGGTAAGATTACCCCTTGTATCCAGAGCAGTAGAGCCCGCCACATTAGATGTTGTAGAACGCAAATTATTCAGTCTCATAGATAATTCATCCACACAAGACGTCAAATTCTGCATTAAAAGAGTCACATTCCTGACAGAATTTGTTCCACCTTCAGATGGTGTATTAGAATTGTCCTGAGAGAAGAAGAAATGTGAGTCTGGATCCAAACCACTTGCCATAATGCAAACGACACAAAAACCAAAGGCAAACTGTAGAGAAACAAATAAACAGGCAAAGCAGGTTACCAGACTGATTTATTGTTAGCGCTTTTGGGCGTAACAATGTACGACCTTCTTCAGACAAAAACATTAAAAGGAGATGTTGTTAGTTTAAATAAACCTCCAGAAGTGATATCATCAATTACTCACATCCACAATTAAAGATATATTCACATCCATGGTAAAAAAAAAAAAAAAAATATATATATATATATATATATATATATATATATATATATATATATAAATATAAATATAGAGTAAAAAAAAAAAATATATATATATATATATATATGTGTACCCTCTCTATAAAAACATAGAATAAACTAACTAATCCAGATGGTAAAGCATCACTACATGCTACATACATATATATATATATATATATATATATATATATATATATAAATGCAACACATAAAACCAATAATTTTACAATATAAATATATAGTATATAATATCAACGTCTTTCTAAAGATTTTAGTTTCAACATACATTTTAAGGAACATGACTCATTTAAGCCTGGAAACATATAGGCATTAGTTAAAACCTACCACCATAATTCTCTTAGCTATAATGAGTTGCCAAGGACCACCCCTAGCATTTTATTTAACCTGTTCTATAACAAGGAACAAAAAAGAATGACGATTATGCTCATTTATGTGCTTAGCTAACGCATTATTACAGTCCTTCTTGAGTATACTACACTGGTGCTCATAAATTCGTTGCTTCAAATGTCTTTCGAACTTACCTATATAGAATCGTGAGCAACGCTGGCACTCAGCAAGATAAACAACACCAGAACTGTTACAGTTATATCTACCATTAATAGAATAAGTATGTTTTCTTACAGTAAACTTATTTGAAGTTTTAATAAACTTACAGTAGTTACAACAGCCACATTTAAGCATATCCCCCAGTTCTGTAATTAGAATGTGACTCCATCTCTATGACATATTTGAGGTTAAAGCCTCTGAGAGCTTCGCAAAATGTGTCACGGTATACTGGGAAAATGAAATTTTGTTTTGCCATGACTATTTCAAACAGCATGTTGTATTGTACACACGCTATGTGGACGATATATTTGTGCTTTTTAAAGGTGATGAGATCCATGCTTCTGAATTTGTTCAGAAATGATCTGAGCTGAGTTTTTAAAATTCACATTCAAATTTAATACTGATACTATAGCTTTTTTGGATGTACTGTTAACTAAAGATAGGGTCAACAAATGTTATACTGCAAAAATATATCGGAAACTTACGTACTCAAATTGTTTTTTACATTTTGAAAGTTCCCACCCATATTATCAAAAGTGTTCTGTTGTTAAAGGGCAACTTGTGCGGGCAGCCCGTATGACTACCCTAGAATATGATTTTTTGGAAGAGTGTACAACCTTTAAGGAAATGCTTCTAGCTCGAGTGTATCCATCCTTGCTGTCTGAGGAACTAATGAATGAAATTAGTCTTAAACGTGAATCAGGATGGTTTAGACCTTTACTTAGTAATACTGTAAAAATGGAGCATGATAGGTTAATTGACTTACCATTACAGAACTGTCCCTCAGAGGAAGTAAATGGTTGTAGTTTTGCATTAACTTTTAGTACCCCCCTTTTCACTCAATGCTACTTATGTAAGAGATATTCTCTGTAAGAACTGGGCTGTTCTAATTGATGATCTCCAACTTAGAGATAAGCTACCCGAAGTCCCCAAAATAATTTATAAAAGAGGCTTTAACCTCAAAAATCTCATAGAGATGGAGTCTCATTCTAATTATAGAACTGGGGGCATGCTTAAATGTGGGTGTCGTAGCTACTGTAAGTTTATTAAATCTTTGAATAAGTTTACTGTAAGAAATCATACTTATTCTATTAATGGTAGATATAACTGTAACAGTTCTGGTGTTGTTTATCTTGCTGAGTGCCAGCGTTGCTCACAATTCTATATAGGTAAGACCGAAAGACATTTGAAGCAATGAATTTATGAGCACCAGTATAGTACACTCAAGAAGGACTGTAATAATGTGTTATCTAATCACATAAATGAACATAATGGTCATTCTTTTTTGTTCCTTGCTATAGAACAGGTTAAAGAAAATGCTAGGGGTGGTCCTTGGCAACTCACATTAGAGCTAAGAAAATTATGGTGGCAGGTTTTAACTAATGCCTATATGTTTCCAGGCTTAAATGAGAATAAAGAAGGTTTTCCTACTTATCTGAGGAAAGACTTGTAATTGTGTCTGTGCTGGAAGGTGCAAATGAGATCTGAGGGTTTGAAGAGGAGTGAGGCATCATGAGAGAGGGAGGAATTTAAGGCCCAGATCGTATGTCTGGAAGAAATGGCTGAGTGAGATCCAAGGATGGACCCAAAGACTCATTTGTGATGTATAATGAAATGGACAACATCGCTTCCTTCAATTTCTATGTCCCTTATTTTTTTGCCAATGGCTTTAAATATAAAGCAAATAACATAGGGGAAAGAGGACACCCCTGCCTGTTTCCTTTGTTCAAACACAACTTGTCAGAGAGGAACACTCCTACTTTAATGCATGCCTCCGATCTTTCATATATCCTCCTAATTAACCTTATTACTGTATCAGGGAATGCAAATGCTCTCATTGCCCTACTCATAAAATCCTACCTCCCTCTGTCAAATGCTTTCTCTGCATCAAAACTCACCAACAACAGCAGTATTTTCTTACGTTATGCTTTCCTCTGGATCATCATTGTTCTATACAATGTTGTCAAATGTTTGCCTCCCCTCCACCAAACCACTCTGATCCATATCAATCTACTTTGGCAACACATTTGCCCTTCTTTTAGCTATTATAGACATAAACACTTCATATCATGGTTTAAAATAGAAATGGGTCTATATGAAGCTGGGTCACACCAGTATTTACCACCTCTGGGTAATACAGCCACTACAGCTTTCTTTCTGAGGAATATGTAGTTTAAGCTAAGTTTATCTGCTAGTAGACTTGCCATGTCCTCATGGTCTGAGCATGTGGCATCATTTCCTGTTAGCTCTGTGATGGCCTGGCATTGTTTCTGAGAATTCTAACATAATTAAAAAAGGCTTTATGGTTTTCTTTTGCATGGGTGGCTGTTTTTAACCTCTTATCTAGCTTTGGTTGATTTGATCAGGGACCAGACTTCCTTATTAAGTTTAGCAACAACATTTTTGGTATCTTGATAGTTACATTTATTACTGCATGCAATGAGTTTTTTATTCTATTGTTGAGCCTGTCTATATTCGAGTTCCACAACAAGGATTTATTTTTAAATTTGACATTGTGTTTGCTTTGGAGGGAGGAAAGATGCATCTAAGCACTTATTCATATGTGCACAGAATCTGGCAGTAAAGGATTCTGTATACATGCTTATGTCATCAATTTGGGGAGGGATAATGAATTTAGTTAGGTTATCCCTCAGTTTTCACAGAATAACCTTCACATAATCTCTGAGCACCAACATATTTGAGAATGCTTCCCACTTCAATTTTATGGTGAGTGTGATTAATTTATGGTACAATTTGAAAAGGAAGGATAAACAGGTGGGGAACAGATCTATCCCACACTGGTGAAGACCAAGTTCAAGATTTTGTCTCCCCTAGTTGGGTTGTGGACTAACTGATACAGAGAGTTTGCATTTTTGAAGTCCACAAAGCTCTGGGCATACATGTCAGGGAATGTATAAGTCCCCAATCTGATGAAGGGATAGATCCCCTAGGAGAATATTTTTTGGCGTAATGCATAGAGTCCATATAAGTCATGTACGAGGTATGGTGCAATGAGGACATACAGGGGTGCTGTAGTTAGCTATGATGTGATGAGGGTTTTTTTTTTTAATGGTAAGTTGGATGCAGAGGAGTTCTATGCTGTTATCCTGTCAATTGAGCCTGGAGGTGATACTTTCTTTTATGAATATACTTACATAGTTAATACCTAGCTGACATTGTTCTGCTATAACTTTAACATGGCCTTCTCCTGCATATTACATGAGTACTGCAATCTTTACTGCCTTCATCTAGTGTAGTGGGCTTGGATGTGTGATACATGTTGAAACCCTGAAGTGATAGGGTGCTCTCAATGGTACTGAACCAGGTCTTTGTGATGATGCATATCTGTAGGGAGTATATTTTTTTTGTTGAGACAGATAACATTGAGCAGTATAGAGTTTGTTTTGTTAACTGGGAAGTTTTTGAACACTGAATTAGCCTAATAAATGCACTATGGGTGTGGGCAAGGTTTTAGCCAATATACAAAAGCCTTGTGGAGATAGATGCAGGCAATCCCTGGCAAAGCAGTTAGGACAGCCTACCTTCTCCCTCCAAGATGATATACATTGGACCTTCTTTGAATAACACCAGAAGCAAAGTCAGTTGTTGAAGTCAATAATCTTTTGATCAAACTGCAGTATAATTCTGAGTGATGGTAAAATCCTACTAAAGGATAGATCTTGATATAATCTTAGTATTTCAAACAATTTAAATGCAAACCATTTACATTTGTGGATATGTACTACTCTCATTGAACAGTAAGTCTGAAATTAGTATAACAGTATTAAAACGAGTGATGAAGAACACTTTAATGCTGCACGCAATGGCAATGAGTATTATTTGTTAGTGATTCTTTGATAAACTGCAATAACGTTTTAGCACTAGTTTCAGATCTGATAGCAGTGGGGAGATAAAATTCCAAATTTTAGATATGCACACAGAATACAGAATAAATACATTTTTTTGGGAGGGTGAGGTATGGTAGCACACAAGTGAAAAACAAAAAAAATGGTACAAAGGTTTTATAAGAAAAAGTCAAGTTAGTGCCATGTGGATGTTTCTTAATATGTGTCTTACATAAAAGTTTTATTCACCAAATTCTGCTCTTTTGGAATTAGGCAGAGAAGTGCCAGATGCTGGTAAACACCAAAAGACATGGAATCAGGGTTACTGACTGACACTCTAAAAAAATTACTGGCCAGGTGGATGGAGTGCTAGGGGACTTTTCACCTGACTTGAAACTTCTTATGCTCATGTAAAAGATAGCTAGAATGTGAAAAAGGTGCCAATAACAAGACCTGATTTGAAGGTTAACTTGCAGAAGACTGATGCAAAAGAAAATAAATAAAATATAAGGCAGTATCTGAAACATTTGGTGATGTCAGACACTATAATACTACTGAGAATATTCTACGCCATGTTTTTCATCACTGTAATGAAATTCAGAAACTTTGACAAAAGTGAGCAGGGAAACTACGTTGCACTGAATTGCACACATTATCGATATTGTAAGAACTGACCCACTACAGTAGGGAAGAGTTAGATACCATAGTAATGTGGCCGGTCTGGAAAATATGCAGGTGAGAGAGGATGTGAGGAAATTTTATGTAACACAGCAATGAATACTGTAACAGTGATTAGGGAAACTGTTTGTCTAACTTTTTTGGGAAATGTTGTCTAACACTACAAATGTTTTTGAAGATTATTCTGGGTTTCTTCTTTTTATGCTGCATATTCCTTTTATACTTTTTCTTTTTATGCTGTAGTTGTTTTATACTTTTCAGTTTTCAGTTACCATTGTATGACTCTATTGCTGATGTTCTTCAAAAAGTCACCCTTTACTTCTTACATCTGCATCTTTATATTCTTGTTTGTAAGATTCTACTTGTAGGATTCAAGAAGGAAGCAAAATGTCATCCTACTTGCATAAAATGTTAGTTATAGTGAATTATGTTGTTCAGCCACGGTGGTGCAGTGGTTAGCAATGCTGCCTCACAGCAAGAGGTTCTCTGGTTCGACCCTCAGCTGGGGTGCTTTCTGTGCGGAGTCTGCATGTCCTCCCTGTGGTCGCGTGGGTTTGCTCCTGTTTTCTCCCACATCCCAAAGACATGCTGTAGGTGGATTGGACACTCTAAATTGGCCCTAGGCGTGAATGTGTGCCTTCTGTGGAAGGCTGGGTGCTAGGCTGGCAACTTGACACTGTAAAATCTCCACTGCCAATCATGAGTGGACAGGTGATCTGCTGTGGCGACCACTATTTTTATTTTATTTTATTTTATTTTACATTTGTTGACCGGGCTAGTCTAGCTGGATACATATCCTTTTTCAGTAGAGGCCCGAGGAGAAAAGCTCCAATAAAGAGAAAAATAACACACTACAATTAGTTAGAGGTACAACATTATAAGGATAACAAATCAATATGACATCAATATATACATGGTAGAAGAAAAAAATGCTAAGCTAAGGAGGTGACAGGACAAGCTAATGTGGTATGATGACATGGGTACAGGTGTGGTAAGTCAAATGGTAGAGAAGAGCTTTTGAGTGAGAAGAGTGAAGGGAACTATGAAACCTATAGGAATTAGTCTGGGTTTAGACATGGGCACAACCAGTGGGACTTTAAGTATTCTCTGAGACTGTTTTTGAATTGGTTAAGTGATGGCACGAGTCTAAGGTAGTTAGGAAGGGAGTTCCAATGCTTTCCAATAGAGTTCGTGATAAAGAGCGTCGCCGCCCAAGTTATTAGATTTGATGGTTGATACTTGGTTACTATTTGAAGACCTAAGGGAACTTAAGTTGGTGTATGGGGTCAGGATTTTACTCAGTGAGGGGTTTTGTCTGGTTGATTTATAATTTTAAATGCTTCGTGAGTTGATTGAATTTAAGAAGATTGGGCAGTTCTAGCCAGCCTAGTTTCCTGAGGTTGAGGCAATGGTGGGTGCGATAGGGTGTTCCTGTAATAAATCTAGCAATATGGTGGTAGGTGGTAGAAAATTTATTGAGCTCACGTTTATTGAGGAAGGAAAATATAGGGGAGGCATACAGTAGGGTGGTGAGGAGATGAGTGCGGGCAATGGTTAATCTAGCATGAGGAGTGAGAAAGTTCCTGATTCTATACATCGAACCTAGTTTCTTGTTAACTGACTTGATGGTTTGGGCAATGTGCATATCAAATTTGAGCTTATGGTCAATAGTGACACCTAATAGCTTGGTGTGGGAGACGGGCTCAATGATGGTGCCATTAAAGGATTCGACATAAAAGGACCTAGAATTTGCAGGTTGTGGCACCGGGGGTAGGAGAGTGGTAGACGAGGGGAAAAATAGGAGTAACTTGGTTTTAGTTGGGTTAAGTATGAGTTTCAGGTCAGAGAACCATTTTTCAACTTTGGCAAAACATAGTTGGGTGGCTGTTTGGAGTTTCTGGAGAGAGAGATCAGAACAGATCAGGGTGGAGTCGTCCGCATATTGTATACAAGTGGTTCTAGGGATGATTGTGTGGAGATCATTAATAAAAACAGAGAAAAGAAGGGGGCCAAGTATGGAGCCTTGTGGGACGCCAATGTTGTTAGGGAGTAGTTGAGATAGACTATTATGCCATAGGACTGCTTGGTGCCGACCAGAAAGGTAGTCCTTGAACCAGTTGAGTGTCAAGTTGTCCAGATGAAAGGTTTGCAGGGTGTGGAGTAATAGCTGATGGTTTACCATGTCGAAAGCTTTTGATAGATCAAGAAAGAGCGCAGAGGATATAAGTTTATTGTTACGGTTATTGTTTATTGAGTCGACAAAGGAGAGGAGGGCAGTAGTAGTACTGTGATGGGGGCGAAAGCCATGCTGGGTAAATGATAGCAGATTATTGAGGGTGAGGTGGTGTAGGAGTTGTTTGTGAATACACCGTTCTAAAATTTTTGCTATTGGAGAAAGTATTGCGATGGGCCTATAGTTAGATGTTTCAGTAGAGGAGCCTCCTTTGTGAAGTGGAATGATATATGAGATTTTCCAAATGGGGGGGACGGTGGCCTCGGTTATGGATTTGTTAATCAAAATTGATATGGGATAGGCAATGACATCAGAGGCTAATTGGAGGTATTCCGCTGGGAGACGATCGGCCGCAAGGGTGGATGGTTTCAGTTTTTTTAGTAGGGTACGAATATAGGAGGTGGATACTGTTTGTAGTTTAAAGGAGAGAGGAGGTGAGTCAGGAGGAAGAGTTAATGATGGGGAAGAGGTAGGTAGATGATTGGCAAGGGACTGAATGGTCTCCGTAAAAAAAATGTTAAAGGCATTGGCTATCTCTTCAGGTTTATTACTAGTAAGTTTCTCAGGTATAGGGGTAGAGGATTTACCAGGATGGAGGAGATTGTTGAATCCAGCCCAGAACTTTTTTGGGTTAGACTGATGTTTGTCCTGGAGGTGACAGAAGTACTGTTTTTTATCTCTAGCGATGTCTGATTTCGTGGAGTTTCTGAGTGATTGAAATTTAATACGATCTAGGGGAGTTTTGGTGGCTCGCCATTTGTTCCAAGCCTGGTCACGAAGTTTAATTTTTGCTTTGGTTTCTCTTGTAAGCCAGGGAGCTATGCGATTTTAGTTCTAATTAATCGATTTGGAGCATGGGAGTCAAGGATGTTTAGGAAAGAGTCATTAAAGTATGACACGCTCTCGGCTAGGGGAAGAGAGGTTAGGGTAGACCAGTTGCAGAATTTTAGTTCAGCTAGGAATAGATCTAGGTTGAACTTTTTCCTGTTTCGGATAAGTTTATGTAGGGGTGGATTGGAAGTACAAAGCTTGTGCTTTATAATATAAGTGACAAGGTGGTCACTTAAGTCATTGGGGAGGGTACCGGTAGAATAATTGTTAGCAGCTTTATTGGTGAGAATCCAGTCAATGGTACTCTCCTTTTGCTGAGCGTTACCAATTCTGGTAGGAGCTGTGATATTTTGGGAGAAGCCATATTGATTGGGTGGGGATATGACTGGAAAGGTATTTCTGTGGCCTTTCCAGTTGTTGCAGATGTCTTGAGAGGTACAAACCAAATGAGGCATTGTATTCTATAATGGGTCTAACTGGGAAAAACAAGAAAAGCTGTCATCTAAAGGAATTTTCTCTATACATCTTTTCATTCAGTAACTGCTACATATTTATGCTTGTTTTAAATCAGCAATCATTTACTACTATACACATGTTGGGGCTCTAGCTAACCCATATGGCCCCACCTTTTCCATTAGGTGCATTAAACAGTTCTATACCTTGCTTATTGCTTAACAACTGTGTTTACAAAGTTTTCCCAAGGCACTCCCAAGTACATCTGCCCTGGTGAAGGTTCATAGGTTGGTACTAGGCTATCAGCCCTAGGGCCTATACAAGCCTAGCCATAACAATTCCCTGGCTATTTCTTCCCACACTATTTACTTCCCTGGACCCCTGTCTGGCAGAGCGACTGACGTGATCCCCGGGATGAATTTCCTTTCCCCCATCCAATCGTCAAGGTTCCTTTTGAAGAGGACCAAAGAGGCACTCTGCTTGACATGTATGGGCAATCTATTCCAGAGTCTGGGGAGTCTCTGGGTCAGGATCCTATCCCTCCAGCATGTTTTGTTTATTGTGATGACAAGGTTTAGCTCCCTGGAGCGTGTGGCTCTGAGGGATTGGGATTTCTTTAAATGTAGCATGTCCAACAGCTCTGGGTTTGACATGGCCTTGTATGTTAAGCAAAGATCGCCTCTGAGTAGATGATATGCGACAGAGTATAGCTGGAGTTTTTTAAGGCGGTCAGCATAGGGCATCTGCTTTACGCCTGTGATTCTTTTAGTGAGGTATTTCTGTGGCCTTTCCAGTTGTTGCAGATGTCTTGAGAGGTACAAACCAAACGAGGCATTGTATTCTATAATGGGTCTAATGAGGGATGAGTACAGTGGGACAATGACCTCCTTTTTTCTGGATGAAAAGCCCTTAGTGATGAGGTGTGCCACATAGAAGGATTTCCTGACTGTTGTGGCGATGTGGTTATCGAAGGTGAGACTGCTGTCCACCTGTGTCCCTAAGTCTCTTATCACACTTTTGGTGTTTAGTGTACTGCCACCAATATGGTAATTCACGGATACATGTTTTTTCCCAAACGGGATAACTATACATTTCTTGGCATTGAGCTTGAGCCCATGGCTCTGGCACCAAGCATCTGTTGGTGAAAAAGACTTAAAGCCTTCCCTCCCACTTTTACATACCTGTTTTAAACAGCAAGGTGTTTAACCTTTCTGGGTCTGCTGACGTGACCCTAATAGAAGTAGGAAGTAACTGTACTACTGCTAACATGATATTGTAAGATTAATATCCTCATATGTCTTTGTCATGAATTTGTTTGCAATAAGTATCAAAATACTAAATTATAACAGCAATAAACAAAAAAGAAACACAAATAAATAAAATGTACCTGTCAGTCACTGCTTGCAACTGATTCCATCTTCCATCTTGACACAGTGAAGTGTTGCAGTCATAGTTAGGTACCCCACATACTGATCAAAAGTTCAGTAATATTTTCAGATCTTGGTGCTTTAAATGTATTATTACTTTCTGCAGTGTAATGCATTCATATTTAAACAATATGCTGTCCCTCAGGATTTCAGGTATGCCAAAACAATATATTTTTATGACATGAGCCAAAAATGCAAGCTAGATGAATATTTCATCTAAAAGCTTCTGTTCTTATTGCTCTCTCAAATATCATGTTATGCTTAGTATGAAATGCAATGTAAAAAACATACTGT
This sequence comes from Protopterus annectens, assembly GCF_019279795.1. NCBI lineage: Eukaryota > Metazoa > Chordata > Ceratodontiformes > Protopteridae > Protopterus > Protopterus annectens. The sequence goes on along the minus strand of NC_056725.1, from coordinate 500,598,865 downwards.
GATCAGGTACACAAAAAACCTGATCCTTTTCCAAACGAAAGAAAACAGAACACCAAAAATTCCATATCATGCTCTGCTGAATGAGTGGTCATCATATGCTTATCTTCAGAGTTACAGTCTAGTTCCACGTTATCCACACCCTTTAATAAATCTAGGTCCGAGACACAGGCCCCAAATTAGTCCCAAGGATTCTGAAACTGACATTATCTTGTTACATCAGGAAATCTGCAATAAATGCATTTGTGAAGGAACCTCTCTAAACTGGTGCCATTTGCTGTATCCTTTCAGTCTTGTATCAATGTTTCACTGCATCCTTTCTGCTAATATACAGAGGTCCGAACTGTTATTTACAGCTTCAGAAATTCACTGAAATGTACATTTATTGTTATGTCAACATATGCTTTATCACTGAGCCAACACACACAACTCAATTTCTCGGAAATCTTCTTTCCATAAAACTTCACCTTTACATATTTGCCACATCTGATGCTTTCCTGTTTTTACAATTGTCAATAACAATTCCAGTTTGCAGTTATTATAAAGTTCACTTTTGAGATGCTCATAGTACTTTTAATCTGTTGACATAAAATTTATCTCAGGCACATACACTGTCTTCCCATACTCCTCCTCTCCAAATAAGAGTTAATAATCACTTTAAAAAAATTGCTTATTAGTTACTGTTTATCAGCAGCCCCCACCTGTTACATACACAAAAGGCCTTTACATTATTTAACTACAGCCATCGACTCCTGCTGACTGTTTGACCGGCTGCAGCCTGTGTTCATCTGCGCTTTGCTCATTAAGGATGCAAATGGTTGTTTTAATACTCTGGCATAATCATCTGTGAACAAAGTGACACACAACGATTGTTTGCTGAATTTTTAACATCCTGTCACAGCAAACTGCATAAATAGTCCACCTAATGGATTTCTGGAGTTTACATTCTTCAGTGATCTGCAAGTCTGGTGCCTGTGTTTTTTTTTTCCACTGATCCCCTCAATCAACATGTCAACATTTTCCACGTAGGGAATAAAATCTTCTCTTTTTTGCACAATGAGACTCTTCGAGTCTGAACTGTCAACTAGCACTGAACGTGAATTTTTACTTCCTTGTTTTAACCCCTCCTTCCCATGACATCAGCTCAATGTGTTGTGTATGCAGATCACACATCACGGGCTTCATCATGGTTACAGTTTGTTTTAATCTGTTACAAACCTGCAGGCTACAGAAGCTGCAAAAAGTATGAATGAGGAAGGAGACTTAACCCTTTCAGACTTCAGCTGAAAACATATAAATTGTGTTAAGCTAAATAAAATATATTTTACTTCTTATTAATGACTATAGACAAAATACAATAAAATAAACAATGCAGCTCAATTACAAACAAGGAAGATATACTCAAAAGAGAGAGATGGTACAGTGTTTGATTCCCTCAGCTCTCATTTGTCTACTGTGTGAACTTGAGCAAGTCACTTAAAAAGACACTGCTCCTGTGTCACCCCTGAAAAGAGACTGCATATTCAGTGGGTCTGCCTGGTTAACAAATGGGTGTTACACACATCTTTAGTTGAAGTACAAAATATATCCAACAAAGCAACCAAAAGCTCTTCCAATTAACAAACCTACTCTTAAAATGCATTCTGTAATCTTAAAAGCATTAAAAAAAATTCTTAACAACAGTCAAAAATGTACAAGCTTTATATTTTAACATAGTAGTTATATTGTAATTCACAAGGAATTCAAAAATTCGTCTCTGAGTCAGAAACCACTGCCACATCAATTAAAAGCACCTGAGGCCAAACTGATATTATACCATGACCCCCGCCCCCAAAACGTGCACTCTGATTGGCCAGCGTGCACATTGTAAATCGAGTTATACTAATGGAAAAAGGTCCGGCCGCCCAGACTTTTTTCCATTAGTATAACTCTACTTTTAAAACACTGTCTTGCTATGTTAAATGGGTTTAACATAGCGAGACAGCTTTAAAATAAGCAACGGAGATAAGCCTGTAAGGGCAAACACCCTGGAGGGCACTGTTGCAGTTAGAGAATAAGCTTGTTTGTAAAATTAATGACAGGGTAAAATTTACTTCTCTGAGTCTGAAGGAGACGTTATTCATAATGGGGATTATGAGAAACAAAACCAGCAGCCACTTAGAATGTGTTTCAGTTTCTCGAGGAACATAAGACAGTATACTGACATCATAAGTAAGCACTGGAACATTTTAACATCCGATAAACAAGTGAATAACCTTGTAAGAATACATCCACAGTTCACCTACAAGAATAAAAAATCATTAAGGAGACGATTATGTACACCCAAAGATCAAATTAGGACTATAGATACACCAGGGACCAGACCATGTGGTAGGTGCCAAGTTTGTAATTTTATCACTCTGGACAGGAAATTTAAACATCCTGATACAGCTGTGATATATGGACTAAGAATTAGTGCTAGGTGCGACAGTTCGCATGCAGTTTATCTCGCTATTTGTCAAGTATGCAATAACTTCTACGTGGGCAAAACTGACAGATTGCTAAGAGATAGAATTAAGGAACACATTTATCACATTAAGAAGGGTAGTCCATTTAATGCCCTAGCAAAACATGTTAAAGAGACACATGACCAACATACTATCAAATTTATGGTGTTAGGAAGATGTTATGAGAATCATAGGGGTGGTGATATTAGGACTCAGACTGAGAACTTAGAGGCCAACTGGATTGTCAGATTAAGAGCGAATACAGGACATGGCCTCAATGACCATGTACCGATGAGACCCATCCTGAAGAATAGACCCTTACGTAGATAGAATATGTTATGTGTTCGTGTGGTCTATAAACTATATATTGCATTTGTGCATTCTTTTTATTTAGATAGGAAATACCATGTATTTTATTGTGGTTACATTTTTATTGTAGCTATATACATTTAAATGTTTTTAAACATTTTGATCATGTGATTTTTAAATGTTTAATATAAATACTGGTGTGTGAGTGTCACTTGATATACACCTGAAGAAGCATTTGGTGAAAGCGCTTGTGTTTGTGTGAATAAATCAGCTGAAGAATCTGGAGCCTTGCCTCTGTCTACTCCTTTTTATTGGATTGTTTGTAAAATTGTTTTACTTACTTTTTTTTTTACTATATTATTTTTTTTATATATATTTTTGATGTAAAATAGATGTCTTTACATTCACCGCTGCAGTATTCATATCTTATGGGATTCCCTGCCGTGAAGTCTGTTGTCCGCCCAGTCTATCAAAGCCTATCATTGCTTTAAGGTACACTGAACATCACCTAAACACTCCTCGTGTAGCGTAGGGCATAAAGGCGACGTTCAGGAGTACCATCCTCAAAACTTCATTGTTGTCAGTCCAAACGCTGTTTTAAACATCGGTCTGTTTGCCTCTGTCCATTTTTTGCCGTTTTTTTCTGTTTGTTGGAATTCCAGTCATTACTCCTGTTTGGTGAAGTCCTCACCATTGCAGATAAGTACTCAGTTGGGGGGTTTGCTCTTTTCTTGATTTTTTTGTGTTGTTTGGGGGGGTTAATGCCATCCAAGAATGGTAAATGCCAGTGTGGGAGACAGATTCCCCATAAAGACCACCATGACAACTGCCTTTTTTCCAAGAGCTTCTCACGACCATACGTCTTATTCAACTTGTCAGACGTTTTCCTGAAAACCCTTCTTTGTAGGCTTTATTCCTTTTCATTGTATCTTGAGAACCAGTGTCTTAAGCTTCTTGCTAAAGATACTATGAATGGAACTTCCTGCCCTGAGGGTCAGCAGGCAGGGAAGAAGAAGGTGAAAAAGGTAAGACTCGAATCTTCCTCTGTCCAGCCTCTGCTGGGTGTTTCTCCCAAGGTTGTTACGAACCCAGAAACTCACCAGGCCATGTTTTCGAATTTCTCTGCCATGTCCGGGTTGGAGGTCTGTGAGGATCTGATGGGCAGCACATCCGACGAGGCTTTGCAGGCATCCATTTCGGGCGACGGTTGATTGTTTCTGAAGAGTCTAGGGGGATTCTGCAGTTTCTTCTTAGGGAAGAAGTTCTTACTTCGTTTGTGCAATGCTGTCCTGAGTCACAGCTTTCTCAGTTTTCTAGGACAGATGTTCCCTTAAAAAAGAAACAGAAAACTAAACATGTTTCATGGCTTCCATCATTCCAATGCTCCATCTGGCCAAACCCTACATGAAGAAGTTCCAGTGGTTTCTGAAGTTGGTGTGGCTTCAACATGCGCATCCTCTAGACTTTATAGTTCCTTTTCTCCCTTGTCACAAGAAGGAACTTCTATGGTAGATTCAGCAGTCGTCTCTAAAGCCAGGGCTTCCTTTTCATCCTCCTCTTCCCTCTTCAGATGTGGGATGGGGAGCAACGTTTGGCTCCCTGAAGGTTCAGGGAGTGTGGTTGCCACATCAGTGGAAGGAGCACATCAACATCAAAGAGATGAGAGCTCTTATGCTGGCTCTTCAGGCCTTTCATTCTCTTTTCTCTCCGGGGCCTCTCAAGGTATTCACAGACAATACCACAGTAATGTGGTATGTCAACAAATGGGGGGGGGGGGTGACAAGATCTTACCTTCTTTGCTGACTGGCACTTCTGGTATGGGATCTGGCTGTCAAGTATCAAGTGACTCTTCAGGGAGTTTATATTCCTTCAGATCAGAGCACTGTGGCAGACACTCTGAGCAGGTCCTTCACTCACTTCCCTCAATCTCACAAATGGATGCTTCACAGGGATGTGTTTCTGAACACTGTTCACCAGTGAGATACACTTCAAGTAGATCTCTTTGCCTCCCCTCTGAATGGAAAACTTCCCATGTTTTGTGCCAGTCTCAGGCATTCTGGTGTGGAAGGTGGACGCCCTCTCATTTTCTCCCCTTCCTCTCATTCCAAGTCCTGTTCAAGATTCAACAGGATGCGCCAAAAAATCTTGCTGGTGGCGACAGCATTGGTTCCCTCTACTTCTCCATCTGGCCAAAGGCAATCATCACAAGTTACCTCACAGGGTGGATCTACTCACACAAGACAAAGGATCTCTCATCCATCCCCACCCATCCACGCTTTAACTGACACTGTGGGTGATAGGGTTTTGATTCCTCACAGACACCTTTTTTCTGAGGACATGCTGCACATCCTGCAGGAGGCCAGGAAGCCCACTACTAGAAAATCCCTACTTATCTAAATGAAAGAGGTTTTCTATTTGGTGTCTATCTCGTAACCTGGACCCACTTACTGTGGCTATTCCTTTAGTTTTCTGTTATTTGTGTGAGCTACTCAATGCTGATTTGGTCTACGCTTCTACTAAACCCACTTATCAGCTCTTTCTGCTTGTCTGCTTTTAACTCCTCCATTAGCTTCTAGATTTGAGGCCAAGCAATTTATTAAAGGCATCCTTAATATTAGACCTCCCAAGCTTTGGTACACTGGCTGGACGATGGGCTTCATGGCAGGGAATCCCAAAAGTTATGAATATTGCAGCGGTTAAGGCAAGAACATTAACCATTATGGTAAGATTTTACACAACTGTACTTCTTTCCTCTGCCTAATGTTTCAAACATACTGAAGTACATGTAAATGATTTTGGAGGAAATAATTTAAATCCAAAATATAACATTTTCAAATAATATCCCGATATTTACTTCATTTTTTGGTCCCTTACTCCTAAAATGTGCAGTCTGTTGCCAGTCATTGGAGAATGAAGTCACTAAATAATGACACATGTTTATGTTTCAGACTTTATTTCCTTCAGAAAATGCATGCTGAAACAGATCCTGTTATTCAAGTAACTCTTGTAATTTTCTAAGAGCAATATTAAAAATCTGTTGCTATTTTTGAGTCTCTATGCCCCTTTTATTTTTAGGCTTTATCCAGATTTATTGCGCTAAGAGGTCCAGAGGTAAGCAAACCTCTTAACAACTGATGCCACTGCTCGATCAATCTCGCTTTCTCTCTCTCTCACACACACATACGCACACACACACACTCACACACACACACACACACACACACACACACACACACACACACACACACAAACACGCACACACACACACACATGCTCTCTCACACACAGAGAAACACAGATGAGGTTCAGAAAATGCATGCTAACACAAAACACAAATCCTGTTATTCAAGCAACTTTGTAATTTTATTAGAGAATATCTCCTCCTATTTTTGAGCCTTTGTTCCCCCTTTATTTTAGGCTTTATCTAGATAATCTTGAGCTAAGCGGTTGAGAGGTATGCAACCTCTTAACTGCTTCTACTGCTGCTCCCTCTGCTCAATCTCTCTCACTCTTCACATACATACATACACATGCGCACACAATTCTGCTGTCATGCACATAAGCATGCATGCACTTACACACACAGGCAGAAACATAAACACACACACACAAACACACACACACACACACACACACACACACACACACACTATTTTTTATGCTTCTTTTATACTCGCTAAACAGCAGAAGTGCTGCTTAGCAAGTGTAAAATAATGGGTAGATCAATCTCACTCTCACGCACGCATACACTCACACACAGACAAACACACACAGTTTTTTTTTTATTTTCTTTTTTTATTTTACACTAGCTAAACAGCAAAAGCGCTGCTTAGGAAGAGTAAAATAATGGTAGTCATCAGGTTACTTTCATTCCAAGCTCCAATGCAGCTTAATATACTGCTGTGAAGCGGCAGACTCGTTTTTCAGCAGGCATACCAGTAAATTAACACCTTGCTGGAGAACGTTCATTCTCCAATCAGAGTGCAGATGTACAGGTCGCCCATTCCCTACCACAGCTTAACAGACAGCCTATTTATCAAAAATATTCATGAGGAATATGGTTGTGTTCAATGGAATATAATGGGTTGATGAAAGGAGAATTGATGGAAATTATTATGGTAAAGGGGAGAAATCTACAAAATGTTTAACATGAACTGGGAGAAGAAGAGGGAGTATGGAAAGGAGGAAACAGAGTATGGAGCTTAAAATTTTGTTAAGGGGATTGGAGGAATCACAAACTAAAGCTGAACTGGAAATGAAGGGTACAAAATAATGTGGGAAGGGGAGGTGGGGAAAAAATTGCTGCTGTGGAAGATTAAAGAACAGAAGAAAGAGGCATGAGATAGTGTAAAAGAAAAGCAAGGAGATAAAATGGTGATTAGTTCAGAAACTCATTGCATGTGTAATGATTTCATAGTAGTCTATATATGGATTTGAGGCTTAGGTGAGACACTTTGTGGGGAATAAATGTGGCCTTTGGAAGCTCTGGAAGGCAGATTGGAATTGCATATTGAGGTGCAAGAGGTTATTCTAGTGATTAGGTACATGACAGCAAACAAGGCAGGTGGGTAGTATGGTATCTCTATGGATTTTTACAAACAAATAGGCATTAAAATCAGTGAACCACTGGTAGACTTACTAAATATTATGCCCCAGGGAAGTCATTAACTCTATCAGGGAAGTCTGTATGGTTGTACTGATAAAAGCTGGGTGTTACCCCTGCAAATTGCAATATCAACAGCACACCCCTCATAGTGGACTCAGAGGTAAGAGATCTAGGCGTGCAAATACATAGTAGCCTGAACTTTGACCACCATGTGTCTATAGTGGTGAAGAAATCCTTTTATGTGACACAATTCACAAGTAAAGGCATGGCATCTAAATCTAAGGAAATTATAGTCCGTCTGTACTCAGCCCTCATTAGACCAATAGTCATGTACAGTGCGCCATCTGGCATGTACTTAATTAGGCACTTACAGCAGTTGGAGTGACCTCAGAGGCTCCTCACAAAGAAAATACAGAGTGTAAACAACATGAACTATGCGGCTAGACTAAAAGTCCTATCCTTTTACTCTGTCTCCTACAGACTATAAAGTGGTGACCTATGCCTGACCTACAAGGTACTCAGAAATCCAGTCCTGATGGAGCTGCTACACATCCGCAAGTCAAACAGCACGATTATCACCCGATCTAGGGATCTAAACTTAGCAACTCAAACAAAACATGCTGGAGAGACAGATATATGTCTCACAGACTGCCCTTTCTTTGGAACAGGCTTCCTATTCACATTAAGCAGAGTCCTTCCCTGGTCCTTTTCAAACACAGTCTGGATCAATGGATAGGGAATCACAAATTCACACCTGGGGTAGTGCCCACTTCCTTTATGGATAAGCGCAATCTGTAAGATAGGGAAGCACAGGCACAAATTCATGCCATCCTCTTGCCCCTAGGGACCATATATTGGGTAAAATCAGGTTATATTGGCTAGGCTTGTAAGAGTACTTAAGCAGTTAGCCTAGTAATCTCCAATCAGCCTGTGTTCCACCACATGTGAAAACCTGCATTTATCATTAACAGAAAAGGACATAAAATGTTTTGTTTAGCTAACACTATGCTGTACTAATATTTTGCCAAAATGTCTGTTCTATATTGCAATGAAAACAGTTCTGCATTTCATAGGTCCATGTGTTCATCTGCCAAGCTTACTACCTACAGAACCTGAAGGATGTCTGCTGCAACTTCATGATGCTATGTATTACTTTCCACATACAAAATTATTTTTGAGAAAAGTTAATGACTGACTTCTGAATGTAAAGGGAAACTTAGTGAATAGTCTCGGGGGGGGGGGGGGGGTTGTAACTTATCAGTTATTTTTTCAGATATTTTTATTATGAAGTTCCCTAGTCTGGTGTTATCTCATCTAGGAAATCTGTATAACAGCAAATAACCTTGGCATATAAAAAGAAAGGCAGCAGTTAGCCAAAAAGCACTGACAACAACCTAACTAGCATTTCTTTTTTTTCAACTGTATTCAATTAAGTGACAGGCTAACAGCAAGATGGTTGTTATTATTCACAACTGTAATTTAACATAAAAAAGTGTACACCCCTGTAGATTTATTATACAGAAATATTGACTAGATTTCTGTTCCTGCATTCTTTTTACTTTCTGCAAACACCAGCTCCCATAGTTTACAGACAGTAAAAGGCATCCTCACATTTATTATGATGTGGCAGCACTGAAACAGTAGGTTTCATTCTAAGGGTCCAGTGTCAGGGCATATGTGATTTGGGAAAATTGGACATCAGGCTACTGAATGTAGATTAATTATGACATGAGCTAATATCACTACCTTTACCTAACTTACTTTTCTATATGTGGCTGTTTTCCCCTTTCCCACTGACTTTGCAAACATGTCAATTTGCCATCAGGATTTTAAATGATGGGATTAGCCCACACTACTCCAGCTCACTGGATAGCACATCAGTGCATAGGTAGCAACTGCTTCAAAATAAGAAAAGTGCTACAGGTGCCATACCTAAGTAACTTTCAACTGTACCTTGTTATGAGGAACAGTTCCTCATTTTGTGTCTTAAAAATTTCATGTTCTATATTGTACCACAATGATCTCCCACACATTCACTGTTACAGCTTTTTTTAACAAATATAAACAGTTAACAATACTGACTCATACTAATTCATCAAAAGAATGTTTAGAGTAAGAAGCAATAGTTCTTAACATGCTATGAGCTTTCCAGTTGCGTTTGCAAGTGCCTCACATTCTATCCATCTATTTCGTACTGTGCAGGTACTGAGAGATATGTACAGCAGAATGTTAACAAGGCCACCCATAATTCACACAATATTATAGAAAATGGCAGTGGAAGTATTGCCACCTTAGACGAATAAGCACTGGGAGTGATAAGAAGAGGCCTTCCACATTTGTTGCACAGAATTCAATACAATCAGCTAACCACCTGGAAATCGTGAACTTAGAAGCATTCTTACTTCATCTAGACCTACCAAATGATACAAACAATTACTTATCCTTCTGGAAATTTGATTCCGTCCATATATCTAAACATATATCTAAACAGCCAATGGGTATCAATACAAATGAGGATATAGTGATCATGGTTAGAATACTCAGCAAAAAAATAAATAAAAAAAAATAAAAAACAAGCAAATTCACTGACAAGTTTGAATGTTATCCTGTGACAATTTCTGGCATTTCCACATACATAAAAGGTGGAAGACCAAGATTTCCCTGGGTAACATAAAATAAATGTACGGGATTGGGGGGAGGGGAGTGTCAGGATCTCAAACATGAGGTAAAAAAGTGCCATGTAAAAAGGCTTTATCAGTCCTAAGACAGGTAAAGGAAGGAAGGAAGCAGAATCTAGCCACAAATGTTGTAAATGGTTGCCAAATGGACTTTAACAAAAGAATAGCTGAATCCAAAGTCAAAGATTTTGGACATATAAGAAAGGACTAAAAAATCTGAGACTGTAAAGGGATCTACTTTTTTATTATATAGAAAAAGGCTCCACTTATCTCAGGGTTCATGTATCTCAATAAGAGTTTTGCAAAGAAGGTCTCTGAGAGGAGATGACAGAAATTACACTCTCAGAAAAGGAATATTTTTAGCTATGAATGAAACTGGATAAGTCCAGTGCTCAACAGTATGAAGATCGATCTAGATGAGACTTGCCTGAACAGTGAAACAGCAATGAACTGAAAGGTCATAAATGGATGAGCTTTTGCACAGAAATTTAATCAGCAGAGGAAGCCATGTCAGTCTTGGACATGAGGTTATCATAATGATCATGGCCTTAAAAAGACTGTTTTTCTAGATGAAACACAGGAAATCAGAAAATGCAAAGGAGATCATCTGGCCATTTGTGAGTTATGGTATCCTTGGCCTGACACTACTCTTCCCCCATCCCCTGAGGGGGCTTCACTAAGAAGAAGTTGAAACACTTGATATTTCACAGAGAGAGAAAAAAGAAATTGTTGTATACTGGAGTGTCACCTGGACCATTTGTGAGAAATGAGAAGACAATGTTTGTCTGAGTTTGTCCACCAGAGAACTGCCCCTCCTGAATGTCAACTACTATTAAAAGTGATACAGGTTGATGGCTCAATGCCACATCCTAACTGCTTCTCAACAGAGGTGATACAAATGTATTCCTGGCTTACTGATGATATATACCAGACAACAGCCATACTGCCCTGGGGTAGGGAGTCCTAAAAGGCTAACAAGGTTACTACAACTGCTGTAACTTCCAGTCATGTGGATATAAGACTCCTGAGGCAGTCAAGACACACTGAATATTTAACCCACTAAAACCCCAGCTCTAGAGCAGATGCATTTGTGATGACAGTTGCCTGACATGTCTAAAACTGGAAAGAGATTCCTGAATGTATGTTTGTGGGTTCCCACGTTCCTACTATGCCTTCAGATGTACTCAACAGACACTGGAAATATGAAACACAAAACTTGTTTGTTAGCAAACTAGATATGAATTGTCCAGTGAAGAATCCCCAGGTGAAAAATGGCATGAGAGCATAAAAACTGAAACCTCCATAAGGTCAAAGGCTCTCAGACAAGTTCCTGCTGGAAAAGGCTGTACTGAAAGCAAAGGCACAATTACTTGCCAAAGAGACAGTATCTTGTCCTGCACCAGAAGGGCTCATCACAGTGTTGTGTACAGTGTGCATCACATAAAAATATGAAACTGACTGTTCAATGTTCACTGATCTTTCAAAGGAACAGCTTGCACAAAGACTCTCTTCTGTTCAACAGATTCAGCGCTGATGGAGCAAGAAGGAACCAGTAGTCTAGATAATAGAATATCTTGGCTTCTGCCAGTTTTCTCTGAGCTGCTAATACAAACATGCATATGCTGCAAACTGTAACTGTGCAGGATTATATACATTCTATAGGTTAAGACAAAAGAAAAATGCCATGATTGGTAATGACTACCTCTGATCTGGTAATGCAACATGTTCTTTGACTCGTGGAGCCCAAAGAGCATGTTTAGTCACTTTCTTACAGGCAAAGAAGGACAGAGATCACTGTGGCCATTCAAAATGTTTCCCTTGGAATAAATTAATTTAGGCCACTAAACTCTAGAAGAAACCTGATATCTTTTACTTTTTCTGGTATCAAAAAGAATCTGGAATAATAGCTTAAGCCACTCTGGTCTGGTCTCCACACACACAGCAGCCTAAGGCTGAATAACGGTGCTGCCACTAGTGAAAGTGGTGCTACAGCAACCAGCATTAGTGTTATAGTATAATAAGAAGCCCTATGACCAAATGCTGGAAATCCTGACATTGGCCCTGATGCCAATATGGATAGTATTAAAAATATTGGCAACAACAGTGGTACTAATGGCATGGCATAACTGATGCCTGAAAATATGGCATCTTAAATGAAGACAATAAAGGACATGACACTAAGAGCAGTCACATCAGAAATACTAATGTCAACAGTTAAAGCAGCTTAGACAACTTAACTAAATCTGTAGCTCGCAATGAAGCTAATGATATCAGTAACAACAGTGCCAGCTAAAAGCAGCTCCTAGCAAGAAACTGACATTCCCTGAGTGCCCCAAAATCTGAGGTTTTGGAAAGGAAACTTATGATCTTCAGCCTTGAATGAAAAAAATTGCTTCATGGATCTTTCATAATCTAAACTATGCAAAACAGGAAAGTAAACAGACCTGGGTGTATATAAATAAACAAACGAATGAATGAATGAATGAATGAATAAATGTCCACACCCTGGCATAAAAAATACCCCCCCCCCCAAAAAAAAAAAAACAATGGGGATGAAGAGCGGCTAATGCAGCAGTGATCATTCGAACATACACTTTTATGCTAAGCTCAGATTACACAACTGTACTATGGCCATCATATTGATTAGTGCTGTAGTAGCCTTAGCTATATGAATAGATTACCTTAGCTAGCTACATCTGGAGGTGGATGGAGAAAAATCCAAGAGTCCCTAGAGAATGATCTTAACAAAGCTTGATCTGGACTGAGAGAAGGAATCAAGCTTATAGTGCATTGTAAAAGTATGAACAGAGGATCAAGTAGCAGTTTCTAGCATACAATTAAGACTCAGTCATCCAGACAGTCAATAGAAGATGACTGATGTCGGGGTGTATCAACCACCCCTGTTCTTGTGTGAGTAGATCCAGTCTGTATAGAAGTCTATGGTATCTGCAGCTGGCCATTTCTAAAACAAGGAAGAACTATGATTGCCTGAGCCAGAAGGGAATTATTACAGTGATCTTGGGGGATTCCTTCTGAATCTCCAGAAATATCCTGAATACTAGTAAAAATGATGGAAAAGCATACAGGAACATTTCTGTCCAAGGAAAAGAAAAGAAAAAGCATGAACCTATGAACCTATGAAGGTCTTCCAGGCCTTCTTACACGGACTTCTGGAACAGAACCTTTCCAGGTGATTGTTCAATCAGGAGGCAAAAGGTTCTACTTCAGAAGTCCCCACAGATGGATCAAATCCTGGAAAACCCTAATCTAGTTTCCATTCGTGATGAGCTGCCTGGTATTGCTCAGCTTGTCTGCTACAGAGTTTTGCTCTGTCGGAATGCAGGATGTCTGCAGAGTGACATAGTGCTGTGAAGTTATATTCCAAGCTAACATGGGTAGTTTGCAAAGAGGGTAAGACCTGGTACCCCCTTCCTCATTGATGTACCACATGACTTTGGTATTGTCTGTAACCACATGAAGAGGTCCCTTGGATCAAAGATGGTTCAGAGAGTTGAGTGCCACAATCACGGCACATCCTCTGTACTTTTTAGTCCTCCTGAATCTGCTCCATAAGCAAAGTCCAAAGCATCTGTGGTAACTGTCTGCTTTGGAGATGGGAGGGAGAAGAGAAAACATGCTTTTAAGAATGGAAACCTGCATTTAAGAATATTTGTTGTCTCCATAAAATAATTTCTCTTCCAACAAACCCCAATACTGGGATTTGAAAAGATAAAGGGTGTTGATGCTGTGACCAAAGAGATTTCAGTCACCAGTGTATCTTTTTCATGTGGAGTCCTGCCAAGAGTATCATAAGAAAGTACAGTTGTGTAAAATCTTACCATAATAGTAGCAGTCCTTCTCTTCACTATTGTAGTATTCATTACAACAGGGATCTCCTGCAAAGGCCAGCCCAAAATCTGCCCAGTATACCAAAGCCTTTAGGTTGCTTTAAGGTGCACAGTATGTCACATATATGATCCTCGCATAGCATAGGACATAAAGGTGATTCCGGACGTACCATCCTCAGACTTGAGAGCCCCAGTAGGAATGATAGTCCAAAAAACAGAGAGGTAATCAGTACATCTGGAAGAGAAATGAACCAAGGGGAGAAGGGAGGGAGCAAACACTGCAACAGTGAACAGAAGGGCATCTACCATTATGGCAAGATTTTCCACAACTGTACTATGTCCTTCCATTTCACTATTCCAGTATTCATAACATTAGGGAGAGTGCCAAACCTCAGGAAGAAACCTGGCAGGAGGAAGGACCAGCAGAGCCCTCTAGGAAGCCATGAAGGATGGCCCTAGCAAAGCCATCTCCAGTTCTGGAAATTCCATCCAACTTGTAGTGGCTGGTAAAGGTATGCAGAAAAGACCCAGTAGCTGCTTTACGAATGGAGTTAGTATTCAAACCCTTGAAAAAAGCACCATAAGAAGCCACCACACTAGTAGAATTAGCCTTAACAGTGGAAGGAATGCTCTTACCAGGAAAGGAATAACAAAAAGAACTAGCTTTACAAATCCAAGAAGAAATAGTTTGCTTGGACACAGCCAATCCAAAAGACCTAGGATGAAAGGAAACAAAGAGATGACAGATTTACAAAAAGTCTTAGACTCAATCCAAATAAAATCTGAGTTGTCTATGCACATCCAACATGTGCAGCACCTTCTCACTGGCAGATGTGGAGAAAGGAAAAATGTGGGCAATGAACAGACATTAAGGGACAACTCATTCACCAACTTCGGCATAAAAGAAGGATTAGTATGAAGGGATACCCTGTGCTTATGAAACACCAAAAAAGGAGGACAAGCCATAAGGGCTTGAAGCTCAGACACTTGTGTGGCAGAAGTAAGGACTAACAAAAGTACAGTCTTCAAAGAGCAATGCTGCAAGGAAGCTAAAGCTGCAGGCTCAAAAGAAGCCTGGGTCAATTTTTCTAAAACAAAATTAAGATCCCAGGGAAGAGGAACAGGCTTCCTGGGAGGCCTAATATAAAGGATGTTTTTCACTGTTTGTTTAGCTTCAAATCTAGAAGCTAAAGGAGGTGATAGAGGCAGACAAAGAGAGATAGCTGACAAGTGAGCCTTAACAGAAGAATAAGCCAACCTAGCATTGACAAGTTTACACAGATAAGAGAAAACCAAAGGAAAATGCACGGAAAGTGGATCCAGGTTACAAGAAAGACACTGAATAGAAAACTTCTTACATTTGGATAAAAAGAAGTTATGTACTTACCATAACGTTCCATCTGAGTAGGTAACTTCATTTGTCAGCAACCTGTGGGTATCGGATCCGAATCGGATCCGAGCCGGCAGCTTTATTCAGCTAAGATCCGAGATCCAAGCTCCTCCCTCTTACCCATAACCCCCTGCCATCCTTCTCTGTCCTCAGATCGAGTTTGCTTAGCCTTATAAACTACTACAATCAGGATCAACTAAACATCCTAACCTGATGTCATCTGGTACAGAGAACACAAGGTCCTAAAAGGGATGCACTACAGGTTAGGGGGACGGAGGGGGTGCTGGTTGCTGACAAATGAAGTTATCTACTCAGATGGAATGTTATGGTAAGAACATAACTTCTTTATCTGAAGTAGTTAACTTCATTTGTTCATCAACCTGTGGGACATAGTCCCCAGCTACCTAAACTTGGGAGGTCCTCATGGAAGAATATTCTGGAGCACTGCAGAGCCAAAGGACGCCCTTCCTCTGGAAATTAAATCCAGCTTGTAATGTGTAATAAAGGTATGGGATGAAGCCCAAGTGGCTGCAGAACAAATATCATCCAAGGAAACCCTTGACCAAAAGGCAGCAGAAGTTGAAATCGATCGAGCAGAATGGGCGTGAACTCCGACAGGTTCTGGTCGGCCAGAACTCTTATATGCAAGAAGTATACATTGTGAAATCCATCTGGACAATGTAGCTTTTGACACAGGTTTGACCAAAAAGGGTTTAGCAAAAGATACAATGAGTTGCTCATATTTTCTATGACCAGCAGTCCTGTGTAAATAGAACCTCAATTGTCTGTGCACATCTAAAGAGTGTAATTTCTATTCACCTTTGATAATTCGGGAAAAACACTGGTAAATTGATAGATTGATTAATGTTGGACTCAGAGTCGACTTTAGGTAAGAAGGAGGGACTGGTCCTGAGGGAAACTCTATCTTTATGGAAGACCAGATATGGAGTTTTGGCGCAAAGGGCTTGAAGCTCTGAAACCCTTCTAGCCGAAGTGATGGCAATGAGAAAAGCCGTCTACCAAGATAAGTATTTAAGGTCCACCGAAGCTGCAGGTTCAAAGGGGGGGGGGGGCTAGTAAGAGCCTGAAGAACAAAGGTTAAATCCCACGGAGGAACTGCATCCTTCACAGGAGGCCTTAATAGGAAAGTACCTTTTATGAAAGTCTTGCAGATCTTGGAAGAAGCTAATGAACCAAGATCACTTCCCACATGAAAGTGTGAAATTGCTGCTAATTGGACTTGGAGGAGCTGGCACCTTGATCAAATAAGTGCGACAAAAACTCTAATACAGCTGGCATCGGAGCTGTAACGGGATCCATATCTCCATGTTCCGCCCAGATCAAAAAATGTTTCCATTTGCTCTTATAGACCTTTCTGGTAGAAGGTTTATGAGCGGCTACTAGAATAGCTTTAACGGAAGAAGAGATACCGGGAGTCCTAGCTATGATTGGAACTGGATCAACCAAGCTGTGAGCTTGAGATTGTCCAGGTTTGGAGTTGTCAACTCCAGGGGGTGAGAAATCAGATCCGGAGTGGGATCCAGAATCCATGGAGGATTGACCAGATGAGACCATAGGCAAGGGAACCACGTTTGACGAGGCCAGAATGGGGCTATGAGGATCACTCTGCTCCTCAACTGACGACCTTTCTGCAAGAATCTTACCATGAGGGGAAGAGGTGGATAAGTATAAAGTAGACCGGATGGCCAAGCATGGACTAGAGCATCTCTGGGGGATTCCCTGGTGGGGGAAGTAGAGCGAAGTACTTGCTGCACTTTGCGTTCAAAGGTGACGCGAAAAGATCGCAGCAAGGTCGACCCCACTTGAGGAAGATCTGCTTTGCTACTCTCGGGTTCCGAGACCACTCGTAAGGTGAGATGATGGTTCGACTCAGCTTGTCTGCCAAAATGTTGGACCGACCCGGAATGTGCGTTGCTATGAGAAAGCGGTTGGTGGTGATCGCCCATTCCCAAACTCTCATGGCCTCTCGACACAGCGGATAGGATCTGGTTCCCCCCTGTTTGTTGATATACCAGACTACTGACATGTTGTCTGACTGAATCGCAATTGTCCCTAAGGGAAGAAGGGCCTGGAGTGCTTGCAATGCTAAAAGCACTGCCCTCATCTCTAGGACACTGATGTGCAACAAGGTCTCTGAGTGTGTCCACGTGCTTTGGACGGTTCTGCCCATGCAATGCCCCCCCCACCTGAGGCGAGAAGCTTCCATGGTCACCGTGGCTTGGGGTGGGGTCATTGAAAAGGGGCGCCCTTCCCAGAGATCCGAGGATTGGATTCACCAGAGTAGGGACCTCTTGAAGCATTGCTGAGGGGGACAGCCGTACTTAGCGGGTGTTGCAGGATGGACCATTGGACCAGCAACGTCCATTGCAGGACCCTCATGTTCAGACGAGCCAATGGTGAAAGATTGATGGCAGCCGCCATGGAACCTAGTGCCCTCAGGACCAATTCCGCTGGGGGGGGTCGGGGATTGTAAGAGAGCCATCACATGGAATGTCAAAGTTTGAAGCCTGTCCGGAGTTAGGAAGGCCCTCAACAGGTTTGTATCTAGCTTGGCCCCTATGAAATCTAAGGTCTGAGTTGGCTGAAGGGAGGATTTCTTGAGATTGATAGAAATTCCCAGATGAGAGGCCAAGTGAAGGAAGTAATTCCTGGCTGAACAGAGTAGATGCCTGATGGGGGCGGTGAGGAGCCAGTCATCTAGGTACGGAAAGACCTGTATTCCCTGAAGCCTCAGG
The DNA here is from genome assembly GCF_019279795.1 of Protopterus annectens. Taxonomy (NCBI): domain Eukaryota; kingdom Metazoa; phylum Chordata; order Ceratodontiformes; family Protopteridae; genus Protopterus; species Protopterus annectens. The sequence goes on along the minus strand of NC_056725.1, from coordinate 500,580,795 downwards.
TGGGCAGCTACAACTGCCATCACTTTGGTGAACACCCTGGGGTCTGTGGTGAGACCAAAGGGAAGGACCCTGAAATGATAGTGACTGTCTCCCAGCCGGAAGCGGAGAAACCTCCTGGATCATCTGTCCATCAAAATGTGGTAGTACGCATCCTTGAGGTCTATAGAGCACATCCAGTCTTTCTCCTGTAGGAGTGGGAGAATGGATTGAATGGTGACTATCCGGACTTTTTCTTTGGCGACCGCTAGGTTCAGAAGGGACAGGTCTCCGAAAGAGATGTGCTCAGGGGGGGGGGGGGTGACCTTGAGGAACCTTCCCCTTCCTCTAAGTCTGTGTCCTCTGTCAGGGACTCAGGTGAGTCCAAGTGCCTCCTCTTGCACTTACGTTTGTGGGGAACCTCCTCGGGGGGGGGGGCTGTCCGAGGATGCCTCACCAACCACATCCTGTTCCTTTAAGGGAACCATCTAGGACGTAGGCGCAGGCTGTCCCTGGGGCCGGGTGATGGAAGGTAGGCCCGTCTGAGAGGGAGTGATGGGTGGAACCACAGCAGGAGCCTGGAGTCTCGAGTCCCTCAACAAGACCCTCTCCACAACATCGAACGCCAAAGGAGAACTGTTCTCTCTAAGCTCTGAGAGCAGCCCCTTCGGATCCGAGGTGCGGACCGGAGCCGGTGCCGATGCAGTCGGATCCGAAAGGCCACTGTGCTCCGACCGAGACGGAGCCAAAGACACACTAACACCTCCGGATCCAAAGCTCAGCTCACGGCTCCGAGAGCTTGGATCCGAAAAGGGACCCGACAAGCTTGAGGGTGCGGTCGGAGCCGAAGAAGGGTGTACTATCGGTGCCGAGCCTCCCTCGGTTCCGATGCTGCCTGGATCCGATGGCTCCGAACCCCGGAAGTGGGTTGGAGAAGGTGCAATCGGGGCGAAAAAGGGGGTCGAGCTCCCCCCCGGAGGGGTGGGGGGAGCAGGATCACTCCCATCTGCAGTTGGGCCTGGAGAAACCTACGCATCATCCGGTCCATATCTGCATCTGACAAGCTTCTTGTTGATCTTGACGAGGCCACCGAGACAGGCCTGGAGTGACGCCTCGAAGACCTCGAAGGCAACCAGGTCTCCTCCTCCTCTGGCCCCGGAGAAAAACGGGGTGAATGGAGCCAGGAAGGAGAAAGCCCGGAGGCCCTAGGAGAGACTAGCTGCTTCGCTGACGTAGCCGAAGAGGAAGCTTCGGCTCGCCGCTTGTGGTGCCTTTCCTTTTTTCTCTCCCTCCTAGATTCCCTCTCCTCCTGAGCCTCGGTGGGAGGGTGAGTCCCGGCCAGGGGAGCAGGGATGGAAGGCGGCACCACTGCGGTAGCAGCTGGTGCCGCCGAGGGTGAAGAGGACGAAGCCGAGTCCGGGGTCAGAAGTCCCGCCAGAATCAACTTCAACCTCCTATTCCTCAAAGCCCTGGGGTTGAAGGCTGCACAAATTGTGCAGCCCGAAGAAAGATGATCAGCCCCAAGGAAGATAACACACCGAGTGTGGCCATCCGCAGGGGATAGCTTATGGCCACACTCAGTGCATTTAGAAAAGAAAGTTTTAGGGGCCTTGGCCATAGTTGTAAAAAGGGCCTAACCCAAACACACCTTCACATACACGGGAAGAGGGAGACCAGAGTAATTGAAAATATGCAAAGTTTTAGCAACAAAAATTAGCTAAATCAACTACCAAAGGGAACAACACTCACTCCTTAACAATTAAACTAAAAACTAGGTAAAAAACAGAGGACATTTTCTTCAAAAACTCATGAAACCCTGCACCTCGAACTCATTCTAGGTGCTTGAATAAGCTGCGGCAAATGAGATCTGAGGACAGAGAAGGATGGCAGGGGGTTATGGGTAAGAGGGAGGAGCTTGGAGCTCGGATCTTAGCTGAATAAAGCTGCCGGCTTGGATCCGATTCGGATCCGATACCCCCAGGTTGATGAACAAATTAAGTTAACTACTTCAGATGTAGGATTTCCTCGTGGTGGGTTTCCTGGCCTCCTGCAAGACCCTACGTTCATCCTCAGAAAAAAGGTGTCTATGTGGAATCAAAATCCTATCACACACAGTGTCAGTTAAAGAGTGGACAGGTGGGAATGGATGAGAGATCCCTTATTTTGTGTGAATAGGTCCACTCTGTGAAGTAACTTGTTATGATTACCCTTGGCTAAATTAAGAAGAAGAGGGAACCAATGCTTTCTCGACCAAAAGGGAGTCACCAAGATTTTTGGGAGCATCCTGTTATTAATTTGAACAAGACTTTTGGAATGAGGGGAGCGACAGGAAAGGCATAAAGAAACTTCCCCTTCCAAGAAAAAGAGAAGGTGTCCAGTTTCCAAACCAGAGGACCTGGGACTCTGGCACAAAATAGAGGAAGCTGTCTATTCATAGGAGAGGCAAAAAGATCCACATGATTACTACTCCACTGGTGGACAATGCCCAGAAACAGATCCATGTGAAGCAACCATTCATGTGAATGAGTTATGGACCTGCTCAGAGAGTCTGCCACAATGTTTTGACCTGAGGGTATGTAAACTGCCTGGAGAGTCACTTGATACGGGATAGCTAGTTCGCATACTAGCGCCAACAGGCAAAGAAGATAAGACCTCATCCCCCCCATTTTTTGACATACCACCTGGGGAGAGCAGAGGATGAATGGCTTGAAGAGCCAGCAGAAGAGCTCCCATCTCTTTGAGATTGATATGGTCTTTCTATAGATGAGGCAAACAGATTCCCTGCACCTTTAGGGAGCTGAAAGCTGCTCCACATCCCACATCTGAAGCTTCTGTGAACAGCTCCTGAGAGGGAAGAGGCGGATGTAGAGGGAGCCCTGGATTGAGAGTCAACTGATGAATCCACTACTGAAGTTCCAGTGATTCCTCCTGTTCACCTGGTGAATCTGGGCATACTGGGGCAATGCGGCAACTGTGTCATGTACACAGACAATCCTCTCCTCCTACCACCCAACACTACAACCTGCGAGAGATGCACTTACATAGACAAACTGGAAGCAAAGCTCTGTTCGGCCAAGATTGTGCTAGACAGTCAAGAGGAGAAGGTTAACACCTGCACTACACCTCAAGCAACTCATAGCCCTTCAAAACCCACACCATCAACACCCACACATAGCAACACTAAACCCACATATGCGGAGGCCCTTAACATTAACCTGCCCACGCAACAAGGACCTCTGAAGCTGAAACGCAAACAAACACCACACAACCAAAGTGACACATAGCTCACAACACCAGTGTGCCACCCAACAACAGCCCCTAAGGCAAGACAATGTACCCAGCACTTTAGTCATAGGTGACTCTATAGTCAGGCACACTGATGTCCCACTCACCAGGCTGAACAAGGAGAAAATTACAGTCAGCTGCCTGCCGGGTGCCAGGATCCGCCACATAACGCATGCACTAAAGTCACTCCACAACAAGTACAAATATGACTCTGTCATAGTCCATGCTGGAGTGAATGACTTGAGATGTACCTCCCTGGACTACATGAAAAGAGACATGGAAGAGCTCTTGGATCATGTGACCCAGGCAGGTATGACCCTAGCCCTGAGTAGCATCCTGCCTTCGCCCAGAATGATACCACAGTACAAGGACAAAATGATTGACTTCAGCAATTGGCTAAGCTTCTGGTGTCATTCAAAGGGGATCAAGTATTTGTCTGCCTGGGAAGACATGATCGACAAACCACGATGCTTTGCCAGAGATGGTCTGCACCTGTCACCCCTGCGATTCAGATTACTGGCTAAAGCTCTTGCCACCTCTATAGTACCTTTTTAGGCTAAGTTCAAAGGATAAAACCACCACTGTAACAGATACAAGCATGCAAAATCTGAAGGTAATGCTACTCAATGCTAGAAGTCTAAATCTCAAAATGCACTCTCTCGAGGCACTCCTAAAAATGGAGAACATCGATATCTGTGCAATAACTGAGACCTGGTTCAAGGCTCCGGAGAGCACCCCTGCAATACCAGGCTACAACTCTTACCACACTTTTCAGCCACAAAACCAAGACAGAAACACTACAGGTGGAGGAGTGTCCATATTCACCAAGGATATTCACACCTCCAGGCTTGTTGCCCAACAAAATGCATCTGAAATTCTCCAGGTGCAACTAACACTAGATAAGACTGCAATCCAAATTGTAGCTTGCTACAAATCTCCCACCATGCCCCAACATTCTCACTACACCATTCTAAACATACTGGAAAATATTAAGATACAACCAAGCACCCTAATACTGGGTGATTTCAACTACCCTGCCATTAACTGGGAAAACTACTGGGGTACCAACTCCTTTTCCCAACGGTTCTTGAAATTCATAAATTCCAATGCCCTGGATCAACTAATCCATTGTCCCACCAGGGGTCCAATATCCTAGACCTGGTCATTACCAACATGGAAGATAGATGCTCCACACCAGTGGTCACCCCCTCATTGGTCAGGTCTGACCATAAGTAAATCACCCTTGACATCCACATCCCACCCCCACCCCCCCAGTAAGGAAACCTCCTTAAAAAACTTCTCCAAAGCCAACTTCATGCTACTGAAGTCAGAAGTGACAAACTTCACGACACCCACGCAGACGGGATCTGAAAGTTCGACTGCAGAATCCTACACTAAGGCATTGTACGAGCACATCCACTCGTGCATGAATCGTGCCATCCCAAATAGAACCAAGATGCTCTTCTCCAAAAAAAGGAAGCCAGTCTGGTGGTCCACTGCTATAAACAAACTATACAACAGAAGGAAGAAACTGTTGCAGAAAAGAGGAAAATCCCAGGATGCAAAAAACTCCCTCACCAGCCTCAGTAAGAAGCTGAGATCCCTCATAAAATCCTCAAAAGCTAGTTACGAAAATAAAATTGCCAAAGATTCCAAAAACAACCACAAGGTATTCTATAGTTATGTCAAGAATCTAAATGGCAATGCTCAAATCTGCTCTGAGCTACAACAGAATGGCATCAAATCTACTGATCCCAAGGATATTGCCAATATCCTGGCAGATCGATTTAGTGCCAACTTCACCCCCCTCTCACCCCCTAAAGGGCCCATCTCAATACCAAAAGATTGCCAAATTCTGGTAATCGCGGCCCCACAGGTAGAAACCGCACTCTCCAAAGCTAAGAATACAGCATCCATGGGACCAGGCGACATCCCAGGCTGTGTACTACATGGACTACAAAATGAACTGGCACCTCACCTAAGTGTCATGTTTAATCATAGCCTCACCTCAGGCTTCGTGCCCACTGAGTGGTGCACAGCTACAGTTATCCCACTCCACAAGAGAGGATCTGCCTTGGATCCCGGGAACTACCGTCCCATCAGTCTGACAAGCCTGATCTGCAAGGGCATGGAACGCATTATCATGGAACTTATAAACAAAGATATTGGCAACCTTCAAACACTGGACCCCATCCAGTTTGAGTTTGTGAAGGGCCGATCTTGTCTCCTGAATCTGATTGACTTCTTCGAATCAGTCTCCAGAGCTGTGGACAAGGGTAAGGCAGTCAACACAGCTTATCTGGACCTCGCCCAGGCCTTCGACACCATCCCCCACTCTGGAATCATAGATAAACTTACTAAGCTGGGCATAAATCCCTACGTCACTCGATGGGTTGCCAACTGGCTTACTGACAGAACCCAGACTGTAAAGGTAGCCGACTCCAAATCCAGCTCCAGACAAGTGACAAGTGGAGTACCTCAGGGTTCAGTCCTGGGACCACTCTTGTTTGGCATCTACATCTCTGAAGTACAGGCCAACACTAAGGGACTCTGGCTAACAAAGTTTGCAAATGACTGCAAACTGGGAGCCATTATTGAATCCCCAAATTATGTGGATATTCTACAAAAGGGTCTTACAGAAACATATGCCTGGTGCCAGAGCCATGGGCTCAACCTTAATGCCAAGAAATGTATAGTTATCCCCTTTGGAAAAAAACATGTACCCATGAATTACCACATAGGTGGCAGAACACTAAACATCGAAAGTGTGATGGGAGACATAGGGATACAGGTGGACAGTGGTCTCACTTTCGATAACCACATCGCCACAAGAGTCAGGAAATCCTTCTATGTGGCACACCTCATCACTAAGGGCTTTTCATCCAGAAAAAAGGAGGTCATTGTCCCACTGTACTCATCCCTCATTAGACCCATTACAGAGTATAATGCCCCATTTGGTATGTACCTCACAAGACATCTGCAACAGCTGGAAAGGCCACAGAAATACCTCACTAAAATAATCACAGGCCTAAAGCAGATGCCATATGTTGACCGTCTAAAAAAACTCCAGCTATACTCTGTGACATATCGTCTACTCAGAGGCGATCTCTGCTTAACATACAAGGCCATGTCAAACCCTGAGCTGTTGGACATGCTCCACTTAAAGAAATCCCAATCCCTCAGAGCCACACGCTCCAGGGATCTAAACCTTGTCATCACAATGAACAAAACATGCTGGAGGGATTGGTTCCTGACCCAGAGACTCCCCATACTCTGGAATAGACTGCCCATACATGTCAAGCAGAACGCCTCATTGGCTCTCTTCAAAAGGAACCCTGATGATTGGATGGGAGATAGGAAATTCACCCCGGGAATCATGTCAGTCGCCCTGCTAGACAGGGGTCCAGAGAAATAAATATTGTGGGAAGAAATATCCAGGGAATTGTTATGGCTAGGCTTGCATAGGCCCTAGGGCCGATAGCCTAGTGCCAACGTATGAACCTATGAACCTAAACATGCAAGAAAAGGAACTAAGAATCAGAGGGGATGAGAATGCTGAAGCCAAACTGACCTCAAAAACCACTGAAATTTTCTCATGTGGAGTTTGGCAAAAGGAAGCATATGTATAGTGGTAGCCATGAACACCAGAGCTCTCAGAAATTCCCTGGCTGTTACTGAAGCCACAAGAAGAAGGGATTGAAAAAAAGAAAATGAGAGTTAGGGCCTTAGTAGGAGGCAGAGAGGCCAATACAGGAACAGGCTGGATCCTACATCCCAGAAAGACATGAACCTGAGAAAGAGACAGAAAATACTTTTTGAAATTTATACTGAACCCCAGGCTCTGTGGAAGGGAAATGTCAAAATGGAGATTTTGCAAAAAAATCTCTGGAGAGGATGCCTAAAACAGGAGAGCATCCAAGTAGGAAAAAAAAAGCAATCACAGCAGCAAGGCATTTGGCGAATATCTTTGGGGCAGTAGAAAAGCCAAAGGGCAAAGCACAGAATTGAAAATGCCAGGAAGCCACAGAGAAACAAAAAAACTCCTGAAAAGGGGATATATAGGGATATGAAGACAAGCATCCTTTAGGTCCAGAGACACCAGATAAGCCTGAGGAATCAGTAGAGGGAACAAAGTCTGAAAGGAGAACATCCGAAAAGAACGGACCTTCAGAAAGGTGATTCGATGAGAGAGGTCCAGAATAAGTCTCCAACTACCCTCTTTCCTGGGCAACAAAAACATTCTGGAGTAAAACCTCTCTCCTCTCTGGGAAACTAGAATTCCTGAATAGCTCCCTGAGTCAAAAGATCCCAAAGCACCCTTGGAAAGAAAGACAAAGGGGAAGATATTACCAAACCATGAAATACCCTAGGTGGATAATGGACAGATCCCTGGAGTCCTGAGTAATTTTTAACCAATCAGGAAGCGAAAGGGAAAGACAAAGAGAAAGAGGAATGTGATTGAGAAGAACAGGATAGCCAGACAACACCTGGTTTATCAGGAAAAGGAAGACATTCTGAGGCGCAGAAGTCTGGATAACTTTAGCAGCAGGAGCCTGCTTCCCACCCTTCTTACACTTGGGGGAAGGGCATCACTGCCTACAAACAAAAGCTGGCTTATTGGGGTAATTTCTCTGAAATTTAGGCACAGGAGAAACAAAAAACATGCTTAAGTTCCTGTAAGGCCTTGCCCTTATCCCGAAGAGATTTAAACAAATCAGCAGCAGCTTCACCAAACAAGTGTTTCTTGTCCAGAGGAGTATCCATCAACTTAGCCTTAATATAATCAAGGCAAAGATTGAAGCCAAAGCCAGGAATATCTCCAAAATTACAGAACCAAAGGCAGCAGCCCTAGAAGAGTCATCTGCTGCATCATAACTACACTTAGTGGAATGATGAGCCACCTGGGAAGAAGTCCCTAATGGGAAAAGAGCAGAAGTCTTCCTTTCAGAGTCCAGGAAATCAGACATTACCTGACAAGGTTGGGATAGAAGAGCCAAAATGTATCTGTACATATAGGTCTGATAACTGATAGCCCTAAAATCTAAGATATAAGAGGTATAAACTTTCTTACCTAGCCTTTCCATGTCTGTGTCTTTATCAGAAGGAAGTAACTTAGTAGAAGGCAGCAACTGCGATGGCTTGTCAGATGCCACAGACATCACAGAAGGACACCTATAAAGAAATTTACAATCCTTAGGCACCCTAAAAAGCTATCAGGTTTCTTGGGGGCAGGGGGCTGGGAATCAGAAGCCTTAGATGCAGTAGAAAAGGTATCCAATAAAGCAGCCAAAACAGGAGGGACAGCAGAAGTTCTAGAAGAGTCCATCTGCAGCAGCTCATAATACCTCAGAAACCTGGGCACACTCCCATTTAAAGAACTCCATCATTTTGAAGATTATGTCCCAAAAGAAATTCTCTCAGAAGGAGTGTCAAGACTTGTAGACTCCTCTTCCTCAGATCCACTGTCTAAAGAAGTGGGAATCTGAGATGAATAAGCAAGGGATTCCTCATCTAAATCCACCTCCTCCTCCTCAGGGGAATCCTGTTCCCTAGGTCTTTTAAAGGGAGTAGAAGACCAAGAGTGAGTTGGAACAGAAACTCCATGAGGAAGATTCAAAGCCATCAAAGCATTAAACAAGCTCTAAGTGAAATTCTGCCATTCACTCTATAGTCCTTAGGAGCTGGAGAAATATGCTTCATCTTTTGCTTTTTCTTCAAAGAGGCATCTGCCTTAAAAAATTTAGAAGGCTCAGATCCAGATGTCATTCAATAATTGTAAACGGGACTTCCTCTCTAACCAGAATCTGAGGAACACTCCTAGGCCCCTTGGAAATAATCAGCCCCAGTTCCCTCTGAACATTCAAAGCGGATGTCTGCAAGGCCTCCAGGGGCGTAAGGTTGGATCCATGCTGGCCTCTGAAATGGTCACAGTGGAAGAATCCAACGGCAGAAATGTGCAATCCTCTGGGCTTTCACTAGCCTCAGGAAAGACATCCAGCAGAGGCGGCACAGCAGAACAATCCGACCTAGATTTCTTGGCCTTCTTCTTCATGGACGGCTGACCCTCGGAATAAGAAGTTCCTTCCACCGTGTCTTTCACTAAAAGCTTAAGACGTTGTTTTTTCAAATACAAAGACAAAGAAGAAAGTCAACTATGGAGAGTTTTAGGAACAAAGGCCTGACAAATTGAACAGGACGTGGTCATGGGAAGCACTGAGACAAAATAAGCATTGTTCGTGACAGGGAATCTGTATCCCATGCTGGCAATTACTCTTCTTGGATGACATGAAACCCCACAAGCAACAATAACAAAAGCAAAAAGATATGGTAAAAAAACCCCAATGGGACACTTACCTGAAATGGCTTGGTGAACCAGCAATTGGAGTGGGCATTCATACAGATGATCAAGAGATGGCATTTGGACTCTCAGTTCTGAGGATGGTACATCCGGATGTCACCTTTATGCCCTACGCTACATGAGGAGCATACGTATGACATGTGGTGTACCTTAAATCAACCTCAAGGCTTTGGTATACTTGCCTCCCTTGGCAGGGGATCCCTGTTGTAACGAATACTGTAACAGTGAAATGGAAGTACATTCATAGATGCCGTGAAACCCAAACCTCTAAGGTATTCCATCGCAGTGACTGTAGTCTGAGTGGAAATCTTAGAAACTGATCTAAGCAAATATCTATTTTTTCCTGTAGAAGAAAAGCTCTTTGTACTGAAGTGTACAGTTTACATCCTAGGAACATAATTCTGTTTGAAGTAGTCAAGAATGACTTTTAGTGTTGTCATGGAACCTCAGCTTATATAAGATATCTCTCACCCAAGATAGAGGCTCCAGACACTTTGAAAAATACTCTGCAAACCTAAATATTAAAACAAATGTGGATACCCGGTAGCCTGCAATGAGCTATAATTGGAGCTATACACTTTGTGAACACTCTTGGTGCGGTGGATAGTCCAAAGGGTAAAGCAGAGAACTGATAATGTACACATAAAACCTTAAGAAATGTCTGAAGTCTGGATGAATAGGTATGTGAAGATAAGCCTCTTTTTAGTCTGGTATTACCAGAATCTTGAAAGAGGAAGAAGAAGTAGCAGTTTGTGAAGTGACATAATTTTGACTTTGGGCACTATCACAAACAAGTTTAGAAAAGAAAGATCCAGAACTGGCCTCCATGCATTTTTTTTCTTTGGCACTAGGTACATCCTTAAATAAAAACCCTTCCCCACTTGGAAATAAGGAACTGGTTCCATCACTCCTTGGGAAATCATGTGATGAAGAACACGTGGAAACAAAACAGTTTGATCTGGAGAATGAGGAATGACTCCTTGGAAAGCCATCTGTAACCTTGATGAATAATTTTCAGAATACATTTGTCTGAAACAATCTGTTGTCAAACAGAAAAATGGATATTCAGACTTTCTAGAAGAAAAAAGATTCCAGGGTGGTAGGGATCATAATGTCTCTTAAACAGTCATTCACACTTGTTGGACTATTCTTGATTTTGGGAGATTCAAGACTTCCTTTTGGAAGCCCTTTGCCATTCCTTCTTAAACATCTGTAAATCTGAGTTTTATTGAGACTGCTTATTCTGCTTTTTCCCAAAAACGAATAAGGAGATGGAAAATCCCTTGGACAAGTTGGAAAAGGAAGGCTGAAAATCTTGGGGATTCCCCTGGATCAACTTGTCCCTTTCATCACACTTTTTGATCACCTCTGCAACACAGGGGCCCAACACTAAATCTCTATCCAAGGAAGAATTTAAAGTCTTGTTTTTAACATCATCTGGGAGGTTTTGAGAATGCAGCCATTGAAACCTCTTCAAAACACTACCATTGGCCATAGCCCTGGAAGAAGAATCAAGAGAGTCATTCGCACAGTGCAAACAATGAGTAGTCACCTGCACAACATAAGAAACTAAGGTATATAAAGCAGACTTTTCCTCACAAGAAGAAACTCTAGATAAAACATTTCTCACACTTTCACAGTTTTCTGACAAACAAAGTTACAGAAGTACACATTTTTTCCTCATACCTATCAATAATTTTCCCATCCTTCTCAAAAACTGTAGGATTAAAATTAACTAAGAGCTTAGCATCAGGGCAATCAACTAAAACACTAGCTGCTGTGTCAGGTTTGGGAATAGTGTATAAAAATTAAAAAAACTGAGGAACTTTATACATCTTACCTGCCTTTTTAGGGGCAGCTGTCTGACTATCAGGAAAACTGCAGGCAGTAACTCACATCCTATAAAGCAGACAAAACAGAAGGAATGGATGTAGGTTTTAACAACTCAGTATTTTCTGAGGGACTGAGAAAGAAACCTCAGTGTTCTCCCATTAAACACTGGCACATTCTAACAATAGTCTCAAAGAAAGAGAAGCCCCCACAGGGAGAATCAGAAACCGAGCTTCTGAATCAGAAATTTAAGGAATAAACCCTGTATCTGTTCCTGCATTTTCCTGTTCAGATTCAGAATTTTGAATCTGTTTAGGAAAAGAGGAATCTCTCTTTCTTCTATCAGAAACTACTTTACAAGAAGGATCAATACCTTGAATTAAACCCTGAGACAGAACCAGTAAACTACTCCTATCCAAAGAAATTTGAGGAGTACATACATGCTTGGCTTTCCTGATGCTTTTTGACAGGAAAAATGGGGCCAACCATGTTACTAATGGCACAGCTGCTTCCCCAGAGATGAGCACAGTACTCTGACACAAGGAAAAGATCCCTTTTCCCTCTCCCAAGACTGGCAAGAGTGGGTCACTCTTGCTCACGGAGGGTACCCCAAAAGCCACAGAGGATTGTGCTACACCAGAAGGATCCCTACAACAAATTGCCACAGCAGAGTCACCTACCTGTGACTGAGGCAAATTACTAGCCTGCAATGTTGACAAAGGCTGTTTGCTTAATTTTTTATTTTTGTGGCTGAAAGAAGGACCAACAGTGGGACAGGTAGTCTGTCCCATGTTTAAGCCAAAATGGTGCCTGTTTCCTAGGGAAGGCAAGAAACAATTGCTGGTAAACACTACCAGTCAAGAAAAGTTATTTTCTGAAAAAAAAAACATATCACAGTAAAAAGCACTTTAAAACACTACACTGGCCCCACAAAAGAAAAATAAACAGAACTGCTCCACAGATAAATGTTTTTGGTTACTGTACACGACTTTTAAACTGACAGAAAAAATGAATGCTCCACAGTCTGTTAAAACACAACACTACTAGCTTTAAAAATATAACTTTCCTAAAGAGGAAAGTAATAAAACATCAACAAAATTAAGAACATGGAAGGTTTTTCCCCAAAGGGAACTTATCTGCCGAACAAAGGAAAGCACAAGCCAACTGTCAATCCTCAAAAGCTTCAGAGGAGTGTACGCTTCAGTGGTAGTAAAGCTCTGAAGGGCTTCGTGCCCAAACGTGTCTTTTAAGTCAGCTCCGCTTGAGCTGCCTGACACTTTGGACACATGGAAGGTGTTTTGAAACTTTGGAAGCTGTCCAGTTGTTATATCCTTGGCGGCAAATAACCCATACAGCTAATGCTAGAGCAGCAGTGATCAATATGATGAACATTTTGCTATACTTGGTGAGAGAGAGAGTGTGTGTGTGAGTAAAGCAATAGACCCAAGGTAGCAATTCTTAGCACAGGAAAACCAAGCCTGACAAATCTATTACAGTTCTTTGATTGTTTATCTAATGTGTAAACCACAATGAGTTTGTAGAGCTGTCCTACTTACATTTCAGCAAAGTACTTGACACAGTAATTTGATAATGTGGGGTGAGTCATACGGGGTGACATAGATAAACCACTAGCTACACAAAAATAACAAATAGTTATAATAAACTGCTGATGAAGAATGGTTGATAGTGGTAACAATACACTGATCCAGTGCCATTTACACTAAATTGAGATATCTTAACCTTTAAGTTGCCTAATTAAAAAAAATAATAAAATGATCACAATATAAAGTAGCAGTAAACGCAGATCTGCTATGCATTTCCAAGTAAAAGAAATGAAAGTAATTTACTTACCATAATGCCAGATCCGTGGTGACCGATTTTCATCTGGTTCAACATATGGGGACGTTGGATCCGATTTGATCCAACCCCAGTACCGAATTACAAGCTTTCACGGTTCCAGGGATATGACTCCTCCCCTCTCCTACCCATAATTCCCTGCAGTGTATTCCACTACCTCAGATAGAGGTTGTTTTACAGAAAAACATGTTTACATATCAGTGGAAATGGACTGGTTGAAATGATTAACATAATGCCATAGAAATGGTCACAGATAATATTGGTCACAGGCAGGGTATACAGGGATGGTCACCTGCTGACCTCAAAGCTATCCATACAAATAATTTGCAAGGAGAATGGAGGGATGGGAGGATGAACAGGATGAAAATCAGACACCACAGATCTACGTTCGCACCCAATGTTGTCTGTTTTCATCTGATTCAACATATGAGACAGATTCCCAAACTGTTTCCCAGGGTGATATCAAGGAAGGAACATTTCTGAGGATGATGGAGCCAAAGGAAGAGCAAGATTTGGACTGTACATCCAGTTTATTATGAGAAACAAAAATATGTACAGTGGACTGGGTCACTGCTGCACAGATCTTGCCAATCGGAAGTCTCTTAGAAAAGGCCATTGAGGTAGCCACTGCTCTAGTTGAGTGAGCCTTAGGTTTGAACGGCAACTTTAAACCTAATGAGGCATAGACAAAGGAGATGCAATTTGATAACCATCTGGACAGTAGCATTCATAACAGCTTTTCCAAGCCTAGCATTAGAGTAGACAATAAAAAGTTGATCAGATTTTCTAACTTTCATAGTTCAGTACAGATAGAATCGAAGTTGGCAATGCACATCTAGCATGTGTAGAATGTATTCCTCCTTGTTTGAAAATCTAGGGAAAAACATGGGTAACTCTACAGATTGATTTAAGTTAATTATGGATGCCACATTTAGGATGAAGGCTGGATTAGTTTGGAGTGACGCCCAATCCTTATGGAAAATCAAGTAAGGAGTTTTACATGAGAGTGTCTGTTAATTCTGAACTTTGTCTTGCGGAGGTGGTAGTGACTAAGAAAATTGTTTTTCAACTCAAAATTTAATATCCACAGTGGCTGCAGGTTCAAAGGGTGGTCGACTTAGAGCCTGGAGAATAATCATAATATCCCATGAAGGTACTGGATAACTAATGGGGGGGATGCAGCAGAAAGGTTCCTCTAAGAAAGGCTTTAATATTTTTAAGGAAGCCAAAGAAGAATCATTTTGTCTAGTACGAAAGTTGGAAATCTCTGCCATCTGAACTTTGATGGTAGAGTAGCTAGATTCTTGTTGGAACAGTTCCACTAAACAAATCCAAAACTGCTGGAAATCTGGACTGTTTCTCTATCTTCACATGATAGTAAGCATCCTGTGGAGATCTATCTAGCACATCCAAACATCCTTCCTCAGAATAAAATGAATTGAATTGTGACCATCCAGAATTCTGTCTGTTTCACAAACTGGTTGAGATGACCAAGATCCAAAACTGGTCTTAGGTTCCCCGTTTTCTTTAGAACTAAAAAGAACCCTGTCTAGACTCCGGATCCTAGTTTTGTCTTAGGGGACCATGACTGTTTTTTTATAGCAGCTTGGAAATCTCTACTGCTGTTGGTTCCCATTGATTGGGTGGAATGTCAGGAATCACTTTCTTCTTTACTGGAGGATGAGAAAAGGGTACAAAATAGCCTCTGGAAATTATATTTTGCACCACTTGTCTCTTGTTAATTCTGGCCAGGCTTGGGGATGCAGATATAAGTGAGCCTCAACTACCTCCAGAGTACAGCAGTTGGACACACCTTCAGGGAAGCTTATACGACCTCTCAGAAAAGGGACCATAGAAGCCCTGATTGTGCAGGCCACCTTTACTTCTTGGGCAATGTCTGTTAGTATTACCTGCACCTCTGCCACATGGAGGTCTATTGCAGGGTAATCCTGGTAAGAGCTCTGTGACTTGAAAAACCACATCTTTTTTCGCCTCTCTCTCTGGTTCTTGGAGTGGGACCATTGAGGCATGGAAAAGTGAGTGCCCACTGCAGACAGAGTCTTACCATCCAGTACACTCCAGGTCAAGGTATCTCTAAATGTGGGCCCAAAAAATGTGTAACCATTGTAAGGGGCACTGATGAAGGACATCTTATAGCCTTCCTCAAAATCACAAAGATACATCCAGGCCTGTGCCTGCCGCACTGGCAAAGCCATTAGCTGCATTGGAAATGATACGCATGGCTACATTCAAAGTTGACTGCAGAGTTGAAAGCTGGGAGTCTACAGCCTTTTAGACGTCCACTGGCAGAACTCTGGAAAGAGGCTCGGAAATCTCTTTGGTCAAGTCCCGCTGAAACCTGATAACATAAGCAAGACAGTTCAGTGACCTGAATGCAAAGGTCAGTGACGAGTATGTCTATTGCTCAAATCTGTCCAATACCCTAGACTTTCTGTTAGAGAGATGGACAGAAGAACTCTTCTTTGATAATTCCTTCTTTGTGGCTGCTGTTACAACCATAACATCCACCAGATGATCTTTACTCCAATGCTTTCTATCCTTGTGAGTTTGTAAGATTCTGCCTGGAATGGTTCCACAATGTAAGGGTCTTTCCAAGCCCACTGCTCCACAAGATAAACCAATGGATGAAGCTGAGCCACAACCAAAGGCTTCTAGAAATAAGATTCAAGAGGGGGATCTTCTGAAGACCAACCCCCCTCTCTGTTTCATAAGTTCTACAATTTCACCAAAGGTGGCATCCTCTGAGGGAGACCTGGGTGAACCCTTGCCTTCATCCAAATCTGTACCTTCCATGGCTGACTCCAGGGAGGAGTCTATAAGCTTTCACTTGCACATCCGTTTCTTGTGAACTGATTCTGATGGGGAGACAGAAAGTTCAAAATCAGATTGGGAGCTGATGCAGCAACCGGTTCCAGAAGCCTGTGGTGCCAAATGTCCCTGTCTGGCAGGATGAGTGGAAAATGGAGTTGCAGGATCCGGTTGGAGTTTGTTTGGAACCCAGCTCTGAGGAAGTGCTTTCATTTTGGGTATGCCCAAAGCTCTTTCAATTGCTTCAAAGCTGAAGCAGAGGATCCCTCCAGATCCAAAGATAGAAGAGATACTCCAACTCCTGGCATCCCCAGCCCTGAAGAAGACCTTGGATCAGAGCTGTCTAGTGCCGAGGCTGATAAAGGGAGGAATGGCTCAGAGAATCTCAGTGTTTAGCTCTGCCCTCAGAGGTTGGCACTGATACTGTGGCTCAAAGTCTTTTCTCAATCTGTGGGCATCTGAGTGGAGAGAGATAGGGAAACTGTTGGCACTGAAGTTGAAGGGATTGCCGACACCAAAGGAGGCACTTCAGAATGGGTCAGATCCAGGGCTGTCAGAGTCAGAGATGGACCACAATAGGCAAAAGGATTGGAGGGGCAGGATGACCAAAATGAAACATTCCCTGGGGACGGTACCCACAAAACCCTAAGTTGAATCTGTGCCCTCAAAAACTTCCTCATTATTCTGTCGATGTTGTACTCTGTCATGCTCCGAGATGATCAGGTAGATGAAGCCACTGAAGGTCTTGAATGCTTTTTTTCTTGTAAGATTGGAGAATGCAATCTGGGGCTCACCAGTTCTGGTGAAAACTAGGGCCAAGGGGGAGGATGGTTGGGACCAGGAATCTGTCAGTTCCAATCTCCTAACTGACTTAGGTGAGGTTCCAACTGGAACTGATGATCCGAAGACCTTTTAGGAATAGAAGGAGACTTGTCTTTCTCCTTTACTTTGTGTTTACTCTTTTCTTTGTCCTTGTCCTTCTCTTTATCTGAAGCCTTGTCTGAGGGTTGAGCCCTGTCTTGCTTCTTAGCAAGGAAGGAAGACAAGGAAGGTCCAGAAGACACATTCCCTGTCTGTGGAGGAAGAAATCCCTTCACCACCAATTTGTCTAGAAGAGTTTGTAAAGCTCTGGCACTAAAGGATTCACATGAAATGCCCTGTGTTTCCAAATAAGCAGTGCCCAGACAATAAACACATAAAGTGTGAGGATCCTGAGGTGGCAATTTGTGCCTACACTCTGAACATTTCTTAAAGGCTTGCAACTCAGCCATGAATACACCTGGTAGGGAAACAGAAAAAAAACTAGCCTAAAAAGGCAACTATACATTACCACCTCTACACTTTGTAAACAGTAATAATTGAAAAACATTAAAGCTAACAGTATTTGAATGGAGAAAGAGCTAAGCTAGGAGTAATTCTAAACTACAGTAGCACACTGCTAAGCTATGATGAAAAACTAACACTAAAGCTTGAGTTGGTCAAGTCTCCCAGTAGAGGATGAGCAAGATATCAGGCTATATAAAAGTATAACTATAAGCCTATCAAACTTATTGAAGAAATTTTTAACTAAAGGATACGAGCCCTCGAAAACACATCTGGAAACTTTAGGTAGCAAACATGATCTGAGATCCTGGAGTACAGTACATGGAATTATGGGTAGGAGGAAGTCAGAGCCCAGGAAACAGGAAAGTTTCTAATTCAGTGCTATCCAATTAGATCTGATATCCGATATGTTGAATTGGATGAAAATAAACAATACTGGATCACAGACATGCACAGTACATCTCAAACCCTTCCCTGGAGACACTCACCAGCAATAAAGAAGAAAAATAAAAGTGGAGTATATAATGGCATTAATTGAAAATGCAAGACATTTTATGTTTTTAAACAACGCTACAGTATAACACCAATATGTATGGGCACTGAGCTGGTAATTAATGGTTTACCCACAGTGGGACTATATTTTGATTAATCAAGCTGCACCGTTCTAACCAAATAACCATGCACCCCCTACATGAATTACCATGTCAGTGCCACAATATATTGTTTAGTTACTTTACAAATGGAATATGGTCTATTCATTGTTGAACGAACCTATCCTATCCACACACGTGCTGCACACCTCATTGAATCAAATCAATGCAGCATACTTTCAAAGGTAAAGTGATCCCATTAAAAAGAGACACTCTCTCCCTGTGCTCTATTATACCTAATCCTCACTTCTAACCATTGTACTCCTTGGCGCACAAAGTTTATATGAAAACAATCAATATTTTTAAGTCCTCAAATATATGGTGAATCTATAATTCAGTGACCAAAAATGGTGCCAAAGCCTTTTCAGCACTTGCCACAAACTCTTGGAATACCCTTATGAGAATTCCCCATTTTAAAAATTATTACTCAGCCTTCTTTCACAGCATATAACCCCTACATGTGTATTAAAATCTCCCCATTACACTTTCCTACTTACATAAAGTAATAATATGAGAAATCCGTCTTTGAGGACATTCTCCTCTCAGCCACAATAATTAATTTTATTCACTTATTACGTCTGATAACCTGGACACACAACTGATCATAAATGGAGACATTTTATCTACAGCATGGAGACTACTCCAAACACAAAAAGCACATTTATATACAGTTACTGTACTACACAATGCAGGTCTGATATCATCACAAGTTATTGAAATAATAACAATATAAGAAAATATATACAAATGCCAACTATGTGAACGAATGACAGATTTGTTGAGCGCACATAAGTAAAATCATGTTGCTTGAATAGCAGACCTTGAAATACAGAGGTAAGGGAGTTTAACCTTTTCCCCAGTATTGTATGATATCTATCTATATATATATACATATGGTTCTACCTCACATAACCGAAACACCAAAACACCGACAACGCAATCACCGAAACCACATAACCGACAGTACAAAAACACGAAATTCCACATGCCCGACAACGAAATAACCGACGGTACACAAACACGAAACCTCATACACTTCACACACCACAATCAACAAACAAAACACATTCCCCATCCAAAAACCACATACGCAACACAAGCACACCAAAATCCCTACAAACCCACACTAAACCTCACATACACAACTACCTACAACCCTAACCCAAACCCTAACCCTAAGGTCCGTCACTACCGCACACTTACCTGGCCCGCTCCCTAACCCTAACTCACTTATCCCGCCCCTAACCCAAACACAATCACTACCGCACACTTACCTGACCCGCTCCCTAACCCTAACTCACTTATCCCGCCCCTAACCCAAACACAATCACTACCGCACACTTACCTGACCCGCTCCCTAACCCTAACTCACTTAACCCACCCCTATCCCCACAGACCGTCAATATCCACACTTACCTTACTTGCACCCTAACGTCCGTCACTACCGCATACTTACACAGCCTTTCCCCATGTCGGCATCCTCGGCGTCGGTGCTTTCATCCGTCGGGTCGGTCTTCTCCACTGTCGATCTTCTGGGTCCCGTCGTGTCGGTCTTCTCAGCTTTCGATCTTCTGGTGCTCTCGGTTTTCGTGTCGATGTTCCGGCGTGTCGTTGAAGTGAGGTAGAACCATACATATATATATATATTTATTTATTTTACTGTGAAAGTAGCAGACTCCAAATCCGACTTCAGACCAGTGACAAGTGGAGTACCACAGGGTTCAGTCCTGGGTCCTCTCCTGTTTGGTATCTACTTCTCTGAAGTACAGGCTAACACAGAAGGTCTTTGGCTAATGAAGTTCGCAGATGACTGCAAACTAGGAGCCATAATCGAAACTCCTAACGATGTGGACATCCTACAAAAGGGCCTCACTGAGACATATGCCTGGTGTCAAAGCCATGGCTTCAAGCTCAATGCCAAAAAGTGCACTGTCATCCCCTTTGGTAAAAACTCTGTACCCATGAACTACAACATAGGCGGTAGTATACCTAACACCGAAAGTGTGATAAGAGACCTTGGGACACAGGTGGACAGTAGTCTCTCCTTTGATAATCACATTGCTACAGTAGTCAGGAAATCCTTCTACGTGGCACACCTCATCACAAAAAATTTCTCATCCAGAAAAAAAGAGGTCATTGTTCCCTTCTACTCATTACTCATTAGACACATTATAGAGTACAATGCCCCTTTTGGTATGTACCTCACAAGACATCTACAACAACTGGAAAGGCCACAGAAATACCTCACAAAGAGGATTACCGGCCTCAAACAGATGCCCTACGCAGACCGTCTCAAAAAGCTCCAGCTTTACTCCGTCACATATCGCCTACTCAGAGGTGATCTCTGCCTAACATACAAAGCTATGTCAAACCCAGAGCTGTTGGACATGCTCCACTTAAAGAAATCCCAATCCCTCCAAGCTACACGCTCTAGGGACCTAAACCTTGTCACCACAATAAACAGAACATGCCGGAGGGATAGATTCCTGTCCCAGAGACTTCCCATACTCTGGAATAAACTACCAATCTATATCAAACAAAGCTCCTCATTAGCATTCTTCAAGAAGAATTTTGATGATTGAATGGGAAATAGGAAATTCACCCTGGGGATCACCTCTGTGGCTCTGCTCGACAGTGGCACAGGAAAATAATTTTCTTGGGTGGCAAAAGCCAGCGTACCTTTTTGGCTGGGCTTGTATAGGCCCCAGGGCCGATAGCCTAGTACCTACCTATGAACCTATGAAGATAAAGATGAAATATATATATATATATGGAGGCATCTCTTTAGTCTGCCTTTAGTATAGTCGACAGCTGTTTTGATGACAAAACAGCTGTTGATTATGCTTCATAGCAGACTTATGAGATACATGCATGTATATATATATATATATATATATATATATATATATATATATATATATAGGATGCGTACTGTTTATCGAACGACCATTTCACAGAAAGTGAAATGGCGGAGCACACTTTCGCAAAAGTGTTTTTCACCGAAAAAGCACTTTCATGAGAGTGTGCTAAAAAAAAAGACAAAAGCGTGGGGAAATGGCTGTTGATGAGATTGTAGCACAGTGGGGATAAGGGAATATTCCCTTTTTCCCACTGTAGTGCGATCTCAGAGTGAGAATATAAAAGTGGGGGGTGCAGGGGGGCTTGCCCCCCTGCATAAATGTGAGTACTGAGTGTTTTTTTTTTTTAATTCTGTTATGTTTTAAATTTTTTTTTTTTGCAGACTTTAGTGAAAGTGCTTTTACATATACATTTGGCCAAAGCAGTTGATTAGCAGAGGTGCAAGATCACTATAACACTGGGATTGGGGAATATGTCTTATCCCCAGTATTGTGTTATCTCAGAGTTGGACTAGCAGGAACATGGGGGACCCCCCCAATGAAACACTGTTTTTTTAGTTGTATGCTTCAAGGTTGTGTCTCGTGTGTATGCTATTTCCTAGTACATCCATGCACACATAAACACAGATATATAACTATGTTATTTTATTAACAAAACTGATCTAATCCAGACTCAGCTTATCAAAACTCATTTTGTCTAAAGCAGCAAAACTAAAAAAAAAAAGTAAAAACTAAATAAATAACAGAACACATATTTTTTGCAGGAAGGGGGTAAGCCCCCTGCACCCTTCATACAGGGGGTCTGCCCCCAATTTATATATAACAACTCATGCCTGCACTACAGTGGAAAAAAGGTAAAAACACAATCCAGCACACTGTAATAAAACAAACTGCAATATTACTTATAAACCTGTAAGAAACCTGATACCACTGATCAGCAAATATTTTTTTCATTGTAGAAAAACATTTGTACTGTTTTTTTTTTTTGGTTTGTTTCTATAAGTTGAGTAGCTAAAATGATATACACATATATATATATATATATATATATATATATATATATATATATATATATATATATATACACATATATATATATATATAGAGAGAGAGAGAAACATATATATAGAAATATATAGATAGATGATCATGGGAGTGTTAGGGACACAGTCACCCTCATGGAGGTTACAAGGGTCTTGCCCTCTCTGCAAAAAATGCTTATTTAGTACTATTATACTTTGTTCTATCAGTCTATTGTTTAATCATTTGTATTTAGCTAACTGCGGTGGTGGTGCTGCTGTAGCGTTGTCGCCTCACAGTTAGATGTTGCCCGTTCGATTCTCAGTTAGAGCGTCTTCTGTGTGTTGACATGCATGAATGGGCATTCCTTTGTTGAAGGTTGTGCATTAGGCCTGGCAAGCCAGCACGTAAAAACCTACTGCCAATCATTAGTGGACCGGAGTTCCACTGTGGCGACCCCTAACCGGGAAAAGCCGAAAGACACAAACTTTTAGTTATGTACTCACCATAACTTCAGATGTTTGGGATCCATCTCGCCTACATTCTGACTGATGGGTTCGGAGCCGATCCCTCGGCTCCGACTCGGCACGCTTATGCCAAAGAGCGAAGTCTCTTATTGGCTGAGCTTACTATATCCCAGGATGCACCACTACCAGTCCCCCAGATCTAGTTTGTCCGCATACATGCACACATGCACGCCCTGCTTATATAACATCGTCAGATGAAACAAGATAAAACAGTAGAACTCAAAACCGTTCAATCTCTTCTGATCTCCAAGGCAGGGGGAAGGAGGGTGGGTATTAGGAATGTAGGCGAGATGGATCCCAAACATCTGAAGTTATGGTGAGTACATAACTAAAAGATGTTATGTGATCCTATCTCGCCTACATTCTGACTGATGGGACAGCGTCCCTAGCACCTGAATCCTGGGTGGCTCACTGGAAAACACTCCTGAGTACCGTGGAACCAAATGAAGCTCGTCCTTTAGATGCCACATCCAATTTGTAGTGGGAAATGAAAGTGTGCGGGTTGGACCAAGTAGCCGCAGCACAAATTTCCGATATAGCGAGCTTGGAATGAAAAGCTATAGAAGTGGCCATGGCCCTGGTAGAATGAGCTTTGATAGATGTTGTAAGTTGCTTATTCGAAGAAGAATAAGCCTGAGTTATGCAATCTCTGATCCATTTGGAGATAGTAGCTTTTGTGATGGTTTGACCCAATTTATTATCTGAGAAGGACACAAACAACTGGTCTGACTTACGAAGTTGCTGAGTCCTGTCTAAATAGAAGCGTAATTGCCTGTGAACATCCAATTTATGGAGAATATATTCTGCTTCATTAGAGAATTTTGGAAAGAAAACTGGTAGCTCTAGAGATTGTTGGAGACAGAAACTAGAACAGACCTTTGGGACAAAGGATGGATTAGGCCTAAGTGATACTCTATCCTTGTGGAAAATCAAGTACGGTGGCTTAATAGACAGGGCTTGAAGCTCTGAAACTCTTCTTGCAGAAGTAATTGCAACTAAGAAGGCAGTTTTCCAAGACAGATATTTTAACTCACATGTAGCAGCCGGTTCGAAAGGGGAAGATGTTAATGCGCGAAGCACCAAATCAAGATCCCACGGAGGCGCAGGATGAAAAGTTGGGGGTCTTAACAGGCCCGCACCTTTAATGAAAGTTTTGCATAGTCTGCTGCTCATCAATGGAGGATCCATGGATTCGTGGAATTTAGAGATAGCCGCTAGTTGGACTTTAATAGTAGAGACAGAAGATCCTTGATTAAACAGGGATGTTAAGAATTTCAAAACCTCTGGGATAGGAGCAGTGATAGGGTCTAAGCCCTTGAGTTGAGCCCAGATAGCAAACCTCTTCCACTTACTAAGGTACAATTTGTTAGTGGTGGGTTTGTGGGCCGAAGATAAAATGTGAACAACTTCCGGGTCTAGTGTGTGACTTCTGACTAAAGTCGGAAGTGGAGGAGCCAAGCTGTCAATTTCAAAGATCGAAGGGACTGATGCTGATGTCCCGACCGATGAATTAGCAGGTCCGGAATTAGGTCTAAAGTCCACGGATCGTCCACCGCATGCTTCTTCAGGTAAGGAAACCATACCTGACGAGGCCAGTATGGAGCAATCAGTATCATTGCGGACCCCAATTGAGAAGCTTTTTGAATGACTTTGGAGAGAAGTGGAATCGGAGGAAAGGCATAAAGTAGTCCTGTTGGCCAAGGTTGTGCTAGAGCATCCATCGCTGGCACTCCTGATGTGGAATCAAGGAGAAGAACCTTTGGCACTTGGTGTTCAGTGGAGTTGCAAATAGGTCGCAGCACGGCGTCCCCATCTCCTGAAAACCTGAGCTGCTACTGTTTGGTTTAGAGACCACTCGTGAGGAGAAAGAATTGTCCTGCTTAATTTGTCTGCCAATATATTTGACCTTCCCGGAATGTGGGTCGCTACCAAGAAGCGGTTGGTAGCTACAGCCCATTCCCACACTCTCATGGCCTCTCTGCAAAGGGGTTAAGATCTGGTCCCTCCTTGTTTGTTCAGATACCAGACCACCGACATGTTGTCTGTGTGGATGGCGATGATGCCCTGAGGAAGAAACCTGTGTAAGGCCTGTAGGGATAGAAGTACAGCCCTCATCTCCAACACGTTGATGTGGAGAAGAGCTTCGTCTGGAAGCCAGGAGCCCTGAACTAGCCTGCCCAGACAATGCCCCCCCCACCCTATCTGGGAGGCATCTGTCGTCAGGGTAACCACTGGAGAGGGAAGAACAAAGGGGTTTCCTTGATCCAAATTGGATGTCTGAAGCCACCAGCGAAGGTCCCTTTGCCATATTTCCGTAATCATGATGTGATGATTGAGGGAAGATCCTGAAAGGACCATTGAGTTGACAATAGCCACTGAAGAATCCTCATGTGCAATCTTGCCAGGGGAACTAAAAGAACCGTGGCAGACATTGAGCCTAAAACTTGTAGAACCATCCTGGCTGGGGCTTTGGATCTCGAGATCAGAGCTTGAACTTGGCCCTGTAAAGTTTGGATCCTTTCGGCAGGAAGAAAGACGCGCATCAATCTTGAGTCTATCTCTGCTCCTATGAACTTTATGCGTTGAGAGGGCAGCAAGACAGACTTTGACCAATTGAATGTAATCCCCAGGGTAATACCCAGGAGATGGTGGCTTTGAGGTTGTCCATTAGTAGATGCCTGGTGGTGGCAGTCAGGAGCCAGTCGTCCAGATAGGGAAACACTTGGAATCCAAGACTTCTCAGGTGAGCCGTCACTACTGCCAAACACTTGGTGAACACCCTGGGGCTGTGGTGAGACCAAAGGGCAGAGCGCAAAATTGGTAATGACTGACTCCCAGGCTGAAGCGCAGATACCTCCTGGACGCCTGATGTATCGGTATGTGATAATAGGCGTCCTTGAGGTCTATGGAGCACATCCAAACATCCTTCTCCAACAATGGGAGAATGGATTGTAACGTGACCATTCGAATTTGGATTTCGTGACGGATTGGTTCAGTCTGCTGAGATCCAATATTGGTCTCAGGTCCCCTGTCTTTTGGCACTAAAATGAACCTGGAGTAATTTCCTGTGCCGGTCTGGTCTGTGGGGACCGGTTGGATGACTCCTGTTTCTAACAGCTTTAAAGCTTCTGCGGCTGCCATTTCCCTTTGACTGGGTGGTGGGTCCGGGATTCTTCTGGACGGTGGGGGCGAGTATGTGAATGGGATGGTGTAACCTCCGGCAATGATCCGAAGCACCCATCTGTCCTGAGTGATTGACTCCCAGGCTTTTAGGTGCTTGGCAAGCGACACCCGACTGGCTCCGAGCAGCACAGCCGGGCAATCCCTCATGACGTGTGGGAGGCTGAAGAGCCACGAAAGGACTCGCGGTCTCCAGAATTGCGGGGCCCTCTGCCGCCTCTGGGACGGCATCTCCCTGAAAAATTTCCCGTCCTCTGCCTCTGGAAGGGGAATCTTCCTGCTGTTGGGAGAAAAACTTACGGGATTTGCGGAACCACATTTTCCCCCTCCTTTAGCCTTGGGGTAAGGCCGAAAGGGAGTGGAATAACGGGCACCTACGGCAGATAAAGTTTTTCCCTCTTGCTCACAGCGGGTAAGGGTGTCTTTAACCTTGGGTCCAAACAAGGAGGACCCATCAAAGGGAGCGTCGGCGAAGGAAGACTTGAAGGCCTCCGCAAACTGACACAAGCGGAGCCAGGCTTGTCTCCGTAGAGCCACGCCTGTGCCTGCCGCTCTACCCGCCCCTTCGGCCGCATAGGAAATGAGCCTCATGGACGAGTTAGAAATTGACGTAAGGATAGCCAACTGAGAGCTAACCGACTGGGCTAGCTGCTCAGGTAGGTTACGCGAGAGGGAATCTGACAACTCCTTGACCAGATCCCTCTGAAGCCTGGTAAAATGTGCCAAATAATTCAGAGACCTTAAAGTAAAGGCCGCTGAAGTCAGGGTGCGCTTCCCGTACCTGTCCATACTCCTAGACTCCTTATTAGGAGGATGGATGGACGTTGAAGCCTCTGCCACGTCCTGTTGTGTAGCAGATGCCACCACCATGGCATCTACAGCCACGCCTTTAGTGAGGAACTCCTTCTCGGGGAGCAGACAAAAATTTATTTGGACGAGAAGGGACTGGTTCCACGGTATCTGGTGTTCCCAGCCTCGACAAACTAAATCCAGAAGCTCGTCAAGGGCGGAGACACCCAGGAGGCGGAGGGCTGAGCCCCAAAGGCCTTGAGGAGCACTGACTCATCAGCAGAGGGGTTTGGATATCCAGCCGCCTCGTTGTTTGAGGATCTCTAAGATGTCTGCAAATGAGACATCATCCGAGGGCGACTTCGGGACCCTCTGCATCATCAAGATCAGTGTCTGATGTAATAGACTCGGGGGAGTCCACGTGCTTCCTCTTGCACGATCTCTTCCTTGGGGGTTCCTCCGAAGACAACTCCGAAGAACCCTCAGGAGGAGGGAACCCCAATGGGGTAACCTCAGGCCCCGGGCTCCGCTGACTACGGACAGGGAACTGCCAAAGACCCAGTCTCCACGCCCAGGGAAGGTGCCGGTAAAGCCGGAGAGATGACCGAAGAGGACTTGGCCAAGGCACTCCTCATGGCTCTGAAAGCCGGACCCCAGAATCCTGGGAGTGTCCAGTCCCCGGAGCCGTGATGGCCGACGGAAGTCCCGCAGCCGAAGCACCGAGGGGGAGGCTCGGAACCAGCATAGGTCCCAAACATCACCCCGGGTCCAGCCGAAGAAGTCCGTACCAAACTCGGACCCGAAGGCCCGGGTTGGAGTAAGGGTCGGAGCCGACCCTAAGATCTCCACCGGCTCCAACAGCACCTGCTCCGACGGAGCCGAAGCAGTCGGAGGAGGAATGGCAATGGGGTGGGCCAGGGTCATCGGCTCCGAAGCCAGCTGGGTCGGAACCGAAACAAATTTTTGGAAGACTGGGGACTGGAACAGTCTTTGGAGCACCCTGTCTATATCAGAATCTGACATCCTCGAAGACCGAGAGGAAACAGAACGGGTTCGAGAAGGCCTCTCCAACGGCCCCAAAGGACTAGGGGACCGGCTCCGAGGTGACTCCATGACTATCGGCGCCGAAGGAATACACACACCAGATTCCATCGGTGCCGAGGTGGACTTCGGCGCCGAGGAGGAAGTGTCTGAGCGGGCGACCCTTGTCGGCTCCGAGACCAGTGGAGCCGACGAAGGTGACCCGCCTCTCGATGCCCCAGCCATCAGCTCCGAAGCCAGAGGAGTCGATACTGGTGGCATCGAGGCAGACCGTTCCGACCTCGGCTCCGAAGTCCTTGGAGCCGAAGGAGAGGCCTGCCTATGTCTCTTAGCGGTCGGGTCCGACGGACTGGTCGGAACCGACGCCTTTCTTTTAGCCGGAGAAGGAGAGGATGCCAAGGCTTCTTCAAAGGAAGGTTTAATTAACCCCTTAAGAATCAATTTATTTTTCCTCTCCTGGAGGACCCTTGAGGAAAAAGCGTGACATACACTGCATGACTCCTGTAAGTGTTTTGCACCCAAACAATACACACAGAGTGAGTGATCGTCTGTGATAGACATTTTGAAACTACATTTTGTACATTTTTTAAAGCCCGAAGGCCTAGGAGTCTGAGACATTATGATAGACAATTTCAGTAACTTTGACAGGAAAATATGTAATTACTGACTTACTGATAGACAAACCTAAATATAGGCTTACAGTTATCGCTTAGAGCGCAAATGACAGGGAACTTTGAAAACCCTGTAAGGTTTTAGAAGGGTTGACTAACCGGGAAGGCCCTAGATGAAGGGGGGCCGAAACCAACTCAACCCAATCACACAACAAGTCTTTCAACAATCCAAACACACACAATGAGAGTGTTAGCCGTTAAAACAGCTTTTGAGACAAAAAAAACAGCAAAAAACTGACAGAAAAGTTAGTTAAATTAACTACTCAGCCCAGCCAGCTCGAGACCACGTCTTCGCAGGGAAGCGGCAAACGAGATCTGGGGGACTGGTAGTGGTGCATCCTGGGATATAGTAAGCTCAGCCAATAAGAGACTTCGCTCTTTGGCATAAGCGTGCCGAGTCGGAGCCGAGGGATCGGCTCCGAACCCATCAGTCAGAATGTAGGCGAGATAGGATCACATAACATCAAACATTTAGCTAAACAAACTTCGAACAGTGTAGTTCATTCAGTCGTCATTTACCAATATATGCCTACATTTATCTTTCATATATATCTGTGTATATTTATTTTTATGTTCATAGATAAGCACACACACATACCCAAGAGTCAAGAAATGCACACTGTTTGCAGTTGAACAACCCAGTGAAGTACAGGATTTTCTTAATATACAACTCTGATGACCAACAATTGTCAACAGCATGAAATTACTAGTAGGAGCAATGAAAGTGTAACATTTTGTAAAGGATTTGTAAAATTATTTAGTTAATTTTGGTTGTTTGAATGACATCAGGTGGCTCTTTCTTGAAGATATTTAAGTATAAATACATCATTATCTTTTTATACTGCCTGTAGCACAAATATAACTAGCTAACAAGTGTTTACTCTGTAGAATTCTGATAATTCTGTTATGCTTTTTCAAGTTTCATCAGTTTGTACAGTTATCCATCTACCTACACCATCAGCTATAAATATGTTCAACACATCATTTCCATTTATAAACCATTTACAGTTCTAAATGCATATTTATTTACACATTGTTTTATACTCTATGTATTTAACATATTTTGCTTATCATTTGTTAAGTATGTTTTGTGTCTGAACGTCTATGCCATTATGACCTGCAAAGGTGCTAAAATGGACCTCATCCCAGTTCTGTTACCTGGTTTATGAATGAATACATCACTAAATAATAAATATTAGACTTTATAGTGCAGCCAAGATTGTGGTCTTCAGGCCTGCACAGCCTGTCCCATATGTGTGCTTGCTGGTCTCACGACTGATGTATTTATAATGCTGACAAGACAAACACTCCCATCAGTAAAGTTTTTTCCTTAAACTATTTAATGACGCCATCTCTGCCAAACAATAGATAACGAGTAAGACCTCAGGCTTTGACTTGTGGTTGCAAGAAAATCTGTTAAACCACTGGAAACTACAGCATTTCAGGGCATGGTGTTAAAAGGTGTATATTACGTTATCAAACTTTTAAAAGTTCGAACGTCATATGGTCGACACCATATGATCGAACTTTTAAAAGTTCAAACATTTCAACAGAGATCTCCATGCAGTGCGGAATGGAAAGATTTCCCTTTCCTGCACTGTAGTGCAATCTCAGAGTTTGTATATTTAAAGAGCAGGGTGTGTGGGAGGGTGCTGGGGCGCTTGTCCCCTTGTGTAAAATGGATAGGTAGGTTTTTTTCTGTTGTTCATTTTTTTAGCTTTTCAAACTTTTAAAGGTTCGATCATATGGCTTCGACCATATGACGTTCGGACTTTAAAAGTTCAGTAACATAATATACACCTGGTGTTAAACTGTTTTGTTATCTGATGATCACATTGGCACATCATACGATTAGTTTCAGCAGAGACCTGACTTACAATAACACAAGTTGACACTCTTGCAGTAACAGAAAGACAAGTTAGATTGGGAAAGCATCCAGGACACAAATGAGACTGATGACATGGCTCCTGTAGGCAACAGTACTGCTTTACAGAAGAGTTGGGCAAAGGACTAGGATCATTCCTTTGGCTGCACAAACTTCGAAAATACTCCTGGAGTTAATCCAAATTTTTGCCACAATCTGGAACAACAAAAAAAGAGGCTCCATGCCATGCAGCTTGATTTCCTTCCTAGTGCAGAATTATATTCAATCATTTAATAGTATTTTACCAGATGAAAACAACAGCATTAACTTTTTATAATGCTCATTTCAAAGTGCCTTGCTTTAGCCCTCCTGAAAACATATGCCAGGTTTAAGGTATAACTCAGGAAAATGGGGAAATTAGTAAACAACCCAAAAAAAACAGTTTTCAGGTGAAAATTATATTTGGAGTTTATGTTTTTTATTAAATAAATACTGTGGTTAACAGTTTGCTTAACTATAAAGCAT
This sequence comes from Protopterus annectens, assembly GCF_019279795.1. Taxonomy (NCBI): domain Eukaryota; kingdom Metazoa; phylum Chordata; order Ceratodontiformes; family Protopteridae; genus Protopterus; species Protopterus annectens. The sequence continues at coordinate 500,550,212 of NC_056725.1, read as the reverse complement.
GCTATCTTGTAGCAATATTTATATGACATTGCGGAAGAAATAGCTTAATTTGAATGAGGGCTGCACAAAGTCTAATACAGAGTAACAATACAACTTCATTAAAATGGACTGGAAATAGAAGTGTAAGCAATTACATTTTATTATGAAATGGCATAAAGCTATTGCACTCATATCACATAATTTAATGTTTAACAATACTTTGGTTTCTCTTCAAGGATACAGCTGTAAGTGGTATTTAAGATGACAGGAACCATAATCTGACTGTTAAGAAAGATTAACAGCTATGATGAAAACAATGTGCTTTATCAGAAAAGCAATATAATAAACACAATGTTATGAGATTACTACTGCTTTTCCAGCTACTAGTTCCAAACAATCAATGTAGACTTCAGCAAAACAAAGGCTAAAAGAAAGAGCACTAATGTTGATTTTAAATGTTAAACAGCTATCATATACTGGAATATGCAAGGCAAAAATGAACAGACCTACAAAAAGTCTCAAGAGAAACATCAGAAAAGCAACTTTTAATAAAAAAGAGAAATAGCATTTGAGACAAGTGAAAAACAAAGGCACATTCAGACAAACTAAGGAAATGAATGAAGCAAACTAAACAAATGAGAAAATGGGTAAGACCATATGACACATTAACAGTTAGAAGTGCAGCCACAGCCTCCCAAAAGCAAGAAACCAGACAGTGAGGAAAAAAGACGTATGAGAAGGAACAAAAGCAGAAACAAGTAATTACTGGTGAACGCTCAGCAAAAAGAAACATAAGCAAGGAAACACACAAACTTTCTGCCAGTCAGTTTAGTAGCTTGATTTACATTTGTGACTTCTTGAAATAAGTAAAGACAGGATATTTTGCACCAAAGGTTCTGCATGTTGTTGTACAAATGGTACAGCTCTGAAGACACTAGCTTTACTTAAGACTTTGGAATCCACTTGGAAGGATACAGGCCAGTACTTGTGGAGTGGCATGTAAAGCAATGGACAGCGAATTGGCTTACAAACAGAACCCAGAAAATATGGGTGGGCAGCTACATCTCCTCCAAAAGACCTATCACCAATGGAGTGACCAGCTCCTGGGCCACACCTCTTTGTATCTATTTCTCAGTGGTCAGAGGCAAAGCAAAAGACTTATGGCTGACCACGTTTTCGACAATACTTTCTCACCAAAAAAAAACAATGGCCTAAACCATAAAAGATATAAAGACCATCTCAAAGCCCTATCCTTCTTCCTGATATTGTATAGGCATCTGCTAGGTTACCTTTGCCTAGTCTGTAGTGCTTCAACTGAACCTATCCTGTCAGACTTAGTATACATTCACAAGTACACTGGTGTCAGAAACACACACTAGGGATCTCAACCTCCTGCAACATAAATAAAAAATGCTGGAGGGAGAGGTATGTATCACAAAGAATCTTGCGTCTATGGAACCGCCTTCCACTCCACGTGAACCAAAGCATGTTTCTTACTCTGCAAACTGGATGAGTGGATAAGAAATCGTAAATTCACCCCTGGTTTAGCACCTCCATCTCTCACGGAGAGTGGAAGTATGTCCAAAAATTCACTAGTTCTTACCACCTATGGGCACTGAAAATCACCAGTTCTTCCCACTTATGGGCACTCATATGTATACTACAAGAGCTTTATGGCTAGGTTCCAAACAATCCTCACAGATCATCAGCCTAGTAAGAACCTAAGAACCTGTGACTCTCCAGAACCAGCATCCTAGGTAATTAGTTTAAATGCTTCACTAATAAGTACTTTAGCCAAGAAGGAAGAATTTAATAGGACATCCTAGCCATATGGAAGATCAGAATAAGAAACATAGATTAAAAGATAAAGAAACAAGAAAAGAAGAAAAAACTTATTACCTAGGTTACAAGAAGTACCCTTCTAGCCTTGGTCTTAGATGCTCAACAACTCAAGTTTATATCTCAGCTCTTGGGATTTTGTGATGCAGTTGAAATGAATTTCAGTAGGGATTTCTCTACCACTGATCACTCTTCAAAATCTCTCTCCCCTCACTGGATGTTTTCATTGCTGACTTTGTCAGTCTCTAGGTGACTAGCCTAAAGATTTGAAATCTGTTTCCTGGCAAACCTTCTTTCTAGTAGGTATCACCCTGCCATAGCAGACTTCCAAAATTTAGGCTCAGATGTAAAACAAGCCTAATCTGGTTTTACTGGAACTGTGTTTTCCTCAAGACCTTCCCTTGCTTGCTGCCACATGGTGTTGGAAATAAAAGGTAAGTGAGTAATCTCTGATAACAGCTGAATATTCAAGAAAATCCTCTGTTGTGCGTCCACTCTTGGGTTCCCCTCTTAAAGACATCTCTCAGTTGTTATACATTTTTTTGGATCTTAAGCCCACACACTTGGAATGAACATCGCAATGGTATACAAACGAGATCTAGTATTGGAAAAAGCAAAGAAAACAGACCCATACTCACCATTTCTTGATTCCCCATCAAATCTAAGGAATACCCTGCAAGTAAAAATGCAATAATGACTGCTTACAGAAGGTACTATTTTCTAAAGGTACAAGAAACCACACAACATCTGAGTGGCACAGGAAAAAAGAGATCTATGTTTACCGATCAAACAGCCATTCATCGTAAACATAGCACTGAAAGTTCATTTCATTAAAAGGCTATATGATTGTAAAACATATCATCGAACTATCATAGTTGGCCAAACATAAACAAAACAGCACAAAGTCCATACATCAGTAACTTAGGGATAAGGAAAGCTTCCCTTTCTCCACTGTAGTGTGATCTCAGAGTTAGTATATATAATTAGTGGGCAGGTGGAGGGGGTGCAGTCCCCCACATTAAAAGGATTCAGTGAACATTGGATCCTCCTTATGTGGGGAGCTGTGTCCCCCATATCACCTGCTAATTATATATAACAACTCCGACATCGCACTACAGTGGAGAAAGGGCAAATTTCCTTATCTCTGCCTTACAGATACATATGTACTTCATGCTGTTTTCTTAATGTTGGCCAACTATGATCATTCAATGATATTTTTTATGATCATATGCCCTTTCAATGAATGTTCGATGTTATGTGTGCGACAAATGGTCATTTGGGGAATGTGACATTCGATTGGTAAACACAGACTCAGAAAAAAGATGACTTACAGTCAAGATCCTATTGAAGCTAACTGATACAACAAATATTTACCTATCTTTTATGTCCTGCACCATAGGATCCTCCCTGGTGGGTCTTAGCTTAGAATGCAATCACATGCCACCACATGCACACTATGAACATACAAGAATCAGAATCTCAGAACCTAGAAGACCAATTCTACAGCATCATAGTGCTAAAGGTATCAGCCATTCAGCTGACAAAAAAAGGCATCATGACATAAGTTCAAAGGCTCATCAGTCCATCCATTACACCAAGAAAATAAGCCAGGGGCTGAAGAACAGATAGGGTGCACAAGGATTAGGCAAGACACTGCAGCTCCATCCATTAACTGTGCCCTCTGTCCCTGCAAAGAAAGTGTGAAGATGGAACACACTGTCTGTCCTGGTTTACTGCTCTCCCACCCCATAATTTAGGCACAAGAATGGTGCTAAGGTTGGAGACTTCCAAGACAGCTGCACAATGACCAACAGAGTAATTTCTGCTCTCCCAGAGTGAAAGCAGAAACTTAAGAAATAAAAGCCAGTGAAATTGTCATTTTGGTAAAATTCAGTTATTGGCTGGTAAGTACACTGCCTGTATGCCAGCAAAAAAAAAAATTAGAGAACCAGAAAGAAAATCAACCAGAAAAGGTGAAGAGAAAACACATGCTAGGAAGAATCCCGCAGCTATTCAGCAAAAGCAGTTTAATCTTCAGTTTTAACACAAAAGACGGCTTTCAGCAATTTAGAGGAAAAATAAAAGTTCTCAGAGGTAAATAAATAAATGGAACACTGAAGGAATATGTCAAATGAAATAAAAGACTGGAAAAATGGAATATGCTTTAAGTGCCTACTCAGATGAAAAAAATGCAAAAATCAGCAGATGAAATGAAGAAAAGGCTGGCTGAGTATGAAGCTTCTTAAGCAGAAGTGTTTCAAATAATGGCAGAATTAGAATACAAAGCATGAGGATAAAACCTTAGATTTTCTGCTGTACTAGAGAAATTGGGATGGAAAAGACAGTAATAATTTTATGAAATAAAATAAATAAGCAAATGGACTTGTATTTCACATCATGATTTGTTAATTGAAAGGGCACACTGACTCTTTACTCCAAACCTGGCTATCAGAAAGCAGCCCAGGTCAGTATTAGTAAAGATGCAATCATACAACAGAAAAAAAGCTGATCCTATCAAATCTGTGGTAGAAGGAGAAAATTGCTAACAAACTGGAAACAGCAGAGTAATTGTGGAAAATGATTATTCATTATACATCAGGCAGAAGAGAAGCAACTGTATCTCAGCAATTAGGGAATGTAAAGAGGCAGGTGTAAGACTCAAGCTGTTGTATCCAGATGTCTTCAGAACATTTTTTTTCCTGGAGGGTCAAATATATTTTTGGATGCAGAACAGGCTAAGGAGGAAAAAAAGGTTTATTCAACAAATGTTGAGCTAACAAACAGAAGAGGACTCTGCTTCTCATTCTTTTGAAAATAAAGCTCAAAGAGAGACTTTGGCAAAGAAATCTTTTCCAATGTCCCAAAGGAAAATGCTTGAGAGACAGAAACAAGAACGGGAGCTGACGAAAAGTATTAAGAGTATCTTGCGTTTGAACAAGAATCTGGTGTTAGAAGATGGAGATGAACAGGATGAAGACCAGCAACACTAAAATTAGTGAATAAATGGGAGACTATAAAGCATAAATCACATGTGAAACATGGCTTTGCAAGAAAAAGTGGTTGAGAAAGACTGTACTTTCACTGATTATGTTAAACTTGTGGGTGGACTGTAAAGCATATACCTCACTTTATGTCATTAAAGTTTAGAAGGATATTATAAGGAAAAAATGTGAGTAAAACAAATTTTATTCTTTTGAGTATTAGTGCGAAATGTCATCATATAAACAGTATGTTATATAGTAAAGCAGCTTTGTAAAGTGTGTATCAGAGGTATTTTAAATGTGGAGGGGAGGCTTTTCAGTGAATGTTGTATGTGTTAAAGGTATTAATATAAACAAGTACCTTCCTGTTGTAAGAAATATAGGCTTAAAAGTATGATGAGAGAAGACAGGCTGTATAGAAACAAGATTAAGTTAATATGCTGTAATGTTGGGTTGCTAGGGTGTAAAAGTGCACTGATTACCCAATACGTAGAATTAACAGAATGTATCTTATTTTTACAAGGGTGGATGTCTAGATTAATGCCCTTGGCTTAAGCTATGAACAAGTGTTTTTTAAGCATGTTGGCTTGAAAAAATAAAACAAAATGATGAAAGCCATAAACAATGCTAAGATTCTTCTATCTCTAAAGACATTAGCTTGCTTTTTTCCATTAGCATATGTTCTCAGTTGGAGTCAAGAATTTTGCAGCTGAAGACAGTTGCACATTCTGTTCTGAGTGAAATGTACTAAGATTTCTTCATATATCTGCACAGTTGTTAGCTGTTTTTTCTCATTGCTGACTACTTTTATATTGAGATAAGATGTCTGCAGGTGGAAGCAATTAATCTTAAGAGTTCTGAGCACTCTGCTGAAAAATGCAAAATGTAAAGGTACAATGGAACAGTTCAATGAAAAATAAAGTCAGAAATTATGGGCCGTGAATAAGAGACAGCAACCTCACTTCTGAATATTTTAATACCTTTAATAGAACAGAGTACAATTGCATTTTATTTAATGACAACCAGTGCCTTTTTCCTTAGGGCTAAACATTAATGATTTCTGAATGCATACAAGCTGTGTTTCACATCTGGGAGGTGTTTAGAGACAAGAAAAGAACAGATGCCAATTGATGTAACTGGGAACACAGGCTGTAACGTGCTTTGCTTTAACATGGGTAACCTTAACTTTAGTTTAGGTAATGCCTGTGGGTGCAACTGTCAATTTGGGGCAGCTGTTCATATCTGTATGGTTACATTTCATTTTTTTAATACGTATATATGTTTGTGTGCTTGTCCTAAGTTAACAGGGGATGGGGGTGTTCTGAAAATGCATTTAGTCTTTTTTTGTTTGAGGGTATTCACTAAAACAAAAAAATCTTGAAAAATTGGGTTCAAGTGGAGATGAGAAGAAACGTGGATAAAAGATCAGCCTGCTAAACATTAATGTATGCATATAAGATAAAATACACGTTCAAAAAACTGTCATGTACATTAAGTGGGAACAATAGGTTTTTATCATAATGGCTATGCTATCCATATTATTTTGAAACATAAATGGCCTTACACATATAGAAAAAAGGAAAGAGTGGAAGGAGTATTAGATTATATAAAGAAATGCACAGTATAAAGAACAATGCTGACAGAAATGCATTTGGAAAGAATGAACATTTTGAATTTGACAAAGAAAGCTTTTCAGGATGGATATTCAGAAGAATATCAGGGACAAATGAAAAGTGGAATAATAATAGTGATTGCTAGCAGTATTCCAATAGTGAGAGAATAGGAAAATATAATAATGGTAGATTTGTGGTAGTATGGGGCCGTTGTCAAGTGTGGAGGATTACAGTGGCATGAACTTATATTCCACTAAAAACTGCTATTATGAAGCTTAAGAAACGTTTGTAAGAAATACTGAGCTTTTAGTAGGAAATATTATTTAATTGAGGGGAGGATTACAGTGGCATGAACTTATATTCCACTAAAAACTGCTATTATGAAGCTTAAGAAACATTTGTAAGAAATACTGAGCTTTTAGTAGGGAATATTATTTAATTGAGGGGAGGATTACAGTGGCATGAACTTATATTCCACTAAAAACTGGTATCATGTAGCTTAAGAAACCTTTGTAAGAAATACTCAGTTTTCATTTGGGAAAATTATTTAAATGTGGGGACTGGAACCTTGGATCCAATTCGGCCTCTTCTTCCAGATCGTAGGATTCTTGAACTCTCAGACTCCTTCCTTTACCCATAATGCCCCATAAACCTAATCTGATGTTGTAATTTTCATTCATCCTAATATACCTCAGATCTAGTTTTCTGCCCATAAGGCTGACAGAGCAGTGGAAAAAAAGGAACTATTGGAGGCTGGAGCTCAAACAAGGAACAGAGGTTCCTCCAATACTCTTCGAACTCTCCAACAGCAAAAACAAGGAGGGGGGGGGTTGGTGAATTGGAAGTTGAGGAAGAATAAGAATGGACAACATAGATGTAACATTATGATGAGTCCATAACTTTTTAATCTGATGTTGTAATTTTCATTCATTCCTCAACTGCTGGGACAGAGTCACCAGCTACCTAAATCTCAGAAGGACTCTAAGTAAAGACATTCCGGATGACTACCAAACCAAAGGCTGCTCTTCCCCTAGAGACCAGATTCAATTTGTAATGAGCAATAAAGGTATGAAGATTAGTCTTAAATTGTAGCAGTGCAGATATCATCCAAAGAAGTTCTGGACATAAAGGCTGATGAAGTTGCCACAGACCTAGTGGAGTGGGTACTGGCTGGTTTAAGTAAAGATAAGTCCACTTTTTGATTAAAAAGGAAATACAGTCAGTTAACCATTTGGCCAGAGTACCTTTAGGTACTGGTTTGCCTAGTTTTGAATCAGAAAAGGAAAGAAACAATTGGTCAGCCTTTCTTAGATCTTTAGTTCTGTGAGGGCAGAAACATAACTGTCAGTGCACATCTAACACATGTAACAAATACTCTCCTTTGTTTGAAAAACTGGGAAAGAACAATGGGAGATTAATGACCTGATTAATATTAGACTCAGACACAAGCCTTGACAAAAATGAAGGACTGGTTCATAAAGAGACCCTATCCTTGTGAAAATTTAAATAAGGAGGCCTAGAAGACAATGCTTGAAATTCAGACACTCTTCTGGCAGATGTAGTAGCAGCTAAGAAGACAGCTTCCAGGTCAAATAGTGTAGATCTGACTTACCCAAAGGTTGAAAGGGGGGTTGAATCAGGGTCTGAAGTATAATGTTTAAATCCCAAGGAGGGGTAGAATCCTTTAAGGGGGTCTAAGTAAGAAAGTTCCTCACAGAATGGCTTTGCAAAACTTTGAGGAAACTAAGGTAGAATTATTTACTCCGATATGAAAGTTGGAAATGGTTGTTAATTGTACTCTGATAGTTGCTGAACGAGCACTCTCATTGAAAATTCTGGCTGAAAAGTCAGAACATTTGAAAACTGGTGCTGAATAGGGATCTAAGTTTTTGGCTGAGGGCTCAATGAACAGATCTTTTCCATTTACTTTTGTAAATCTTTCTATTGGAAGCTTTATGGAAAGTTAATAAAATCTGACAGACGGGAAAGGACAGCCTGGGCAGTCTGGCAATCAATGTAAGTGGAGAAACCATGTGGTTATTCTGAGGCCTGTTAAGTCTGAGTGAGCCATTCCTGTTGGATGAGACAGGAGGTCTGGAGTGGATCCAGAATCCAAGGAGGATGTAGAAGATGAGGCCAAAGGAAGGGAAACCAAATCTGATGAGGCCAGTAAGGGGCAATGAGGATAACTGTGCTCTTCAAATGGGATGCTTTCTGTAGAAATTTGAGAATGAGGGGTAATGGGAGATAAACAGAAAGGAGACTTGAGGGCCATGTGTGAAGAAGAGCATCTCTCAATGACTCCCCCGGTAGGGGATCAGGGCAAAGAATTTGCTGCATTCATTGTTATGGGAGATGCAAAAAAGTCACAGCATGGTTGACCCCATCGATGTAAAATTCTCTCCATCACATTGGCATTGAGAGACAATTTGTGAGGCATTAGAATAGACCTGCTTAACTTGTCTGTATTCACGTTGGATTTTCCCAGGATGTACGTTGCTGTCAGAAAGTGACTGGAATAGGTTGCCCCTTGTCACACTCTCATAGCGTCTTGACAAAGAGGATAAGATCTGGTTCACTGGTGTGTTGATGTACCGGACTACTGATAAACTGAAAGGAACGCTCACTGCAGGAAGCTTTAAAATAAGCAAATAATTGTGAAAACAATGTGATGTACCAGACTACTGACATATTGTCTGTTTGGATCGTAACAGTCCCGACTGAGAGAGTGTCTTGAAAGGCCTGCAATACTAGGAAGACAGTTCTCATCTCCAGGACACTGATATCTGTCTTAGCTTCTTCAGGAGACCATGTGCCTTGGCCTGTCCTTCCCAGGAACTTCCCCCTAACCGAACTGAAAGGCACCCATGGTCACTGGGGCCTTTTGTTGAGGGGAAAAACAAAGGAATGGCCTTTGTGTAGTTGATTGGCATGGATCCACCTTAGTAGGTAATGCTTGCAAACTTGAGTAATTTTGACTGGCCTGGATAATGGCCATTGAAGAATAGACCATTTAGTAGCCAGTATCCACTGAAGGATTCTCATATGAAAACTGTCCAGCGGTACAAGGGTGATTGCTACCACCATGGATCCCAAGGCTTGAAGTATCAGACGTGCTGCGTGAGAAGAATTTTGAACAATCTTTTTGACCTGGAATTGAATGGTTTGTATCCCAGAAAGAGGAAGAGAAACTATTTGGGCACTGTATTGAGATGAGCACCGATGAATTCCAAACTCTGGGTCAGAGTGAGTTGAGATTTTTTGTAACTGACAGATATTCCCAGATGGGAGCACATAGAGTAAATAGTGCCTTGCTTGAGTCAACTGATACCTGGTTGGAGCAGTCAAAAGCCAGCCATCCAGATATGGAAATACTCGGAATCCCAGTAGTCTCAGGTGAGCTGCTACGACTGACATGCAGTTGGTGAACACACTGGGAGCTGTGGTGAAACCAAAGGGCAGTGCTCTGAACTGATAATGACTGGCATCCAGCTGGAAGAGTAGGTATCTTCTGGAGCCCCTCTTTACTTTGAAGTGATAGTACGTGTCTTGAAGATCTATTGAGCACATCCAGTTATCCTTGTGCAGAAATGGCAGAATGGACTGAAATGTAACCATCTGGAACTTTGTATACTGAAAAGATTGATTTAGTTTGCTTAGATCCAAAACTGGTCCCCTGTCTTTTTTGGCACCAAAAAGAATCCTGAATAAGTTCCAAATCCTTACTGGTCTGGGAGGACCTCCTGGATAACTCTTTTTTTTCTAGCATCTTTTTTATCTCTAGAGAACCTGCTTCCCTCTGACTCAGTGGAACATCAATGATTTTCATTTGAACTATTGGAGGAGATTGAGAAAAAGGTATAACATAAACTCTGGATATTATCCTCCACACCCATTAGTCTTTTGTGATGCCTAGCCAGGCTCTCTGGTACAGGGATAGACAACCCCTGACTGCATCCAGAGACAGGCAGTTGGGTTTCTGTTCAGGAGCGCTGATATGGCCTGTTAGAGAAAGAATCTCTAGATCCCTGGTTATGCAAACCACCTCTGCCACAGGAAAAGCGTCTTCCATTTGAGTTCCCCCTCTGCCCCTGGGGGAACTATCTCCATATGGATCTTGAAAGGGAACCTGGGACTTCTTGAAACACATCTTTTTTACCACCTTATTGGGTTCTAGAAAAGGAACTTTGAGGGGCAGAAAAATGTATGCCCACCTAGAGAGTGTGTCTTTTACCTTGGAGCAAAACAACAAGGTGCACTGACGAAAGAAGATTTTAAATGGTTTTGCATAATCACACAACTGCATCCAGGCATGTCTCCTAATGGAAATGCCTGAACCTGCCGCTCGGGAGCTACCTTCAGCAGCATGAGAGATTAACCTCATGGACAAATTAGATATAGACTGAAGTGTAGCCAACTGTGAGGAAATTTTATTCTCTTCCTTGGAGGATATGGACACTGAAAGAGGTTTGGCAATCTCCTTGATCAAATCTCTTTGAAGTCTGGTAAAATGTGCCAAATAATTCAGTGACATTAAAGCAAAGGTCGCGGATGCATAGATACACTTTCCAAATCTGTCCAGTGCCTTAAACTCCCTGTCGGGGGAGTGGACAGTGGAACTCTGTTCTGCTAGTTCCTTTCTCGTGGCTGCCGCAACAACCATAGCATCAATGGGCACTGCTTTACTCCAGTTTAGACGGTCTTTTAGAGATGCAAGAATTTTGTCTGGTCTCTTGGGAATAGGCTTAGACATCTGGTTCCTTCATTGTCCACCGAGAGACCAAATCTATAACTTCATTAGCCGGTGGAATCACCGAGGAGGTAGACAGGTCAGATCCAAAAGCCGCCAGAAACACTGATTCCTCTTGGGAAGGGTTATCGGGAGACTAAGTATCTCTTTATTTAAGGAGTTCTAAAATGTCACAGTGGTGCACCGGTTAACTTTGTCATCTCACAGCAAGAGGTCCTCCGGATTGATTCTCAGTTGGAGTGCCTTTCTGCATGTCCTCCCTGTGATCACATGAGTTTCCTCCGGGTACGCCGGTTTCTTCCTAGATTCCAAAGACATGCGTCTAGAGCGTTTCTCCCTGGGCCTCCAATGAAAATAAGCTCTGTCCTAGTTGGACTTTCCCAGTCAACAAATGTTAAATAAATAATTGTCTCCAAAGGAGACATCATCCACTGGTGATCTGCGGGACTGTTCGCCCTCATCAAAATCAGTGTCTTCAGTGACAATCACTTGTGGGGATTCTATGTACATCCTCTTGCAAGTTCTCTTCCAAAAGACCTCCTCGGTAGGATGCTCCAGGGAGGTAATGGAAGCTATAACGATATCTAATGGATGAGCTGGAGGCTGACTCGGACAGGCTGCCCTAGTGGAATGGATGAACGAGACTTAGGATGAAAAACTGAACGAGATAAAAAGTCTGATCTGAGGAGGACAAGATCATCTAATCTCAAGGTATAGTGAAGACTATCTCCACTACCATGAAAGCGAAGAGCCTACAGGAAGCAGAAACTGCCGGATCTGACAATAGTTCCTCTCAGATCATTGGTTTCCAACATCCCACAGGCAACCTACCTGAGGCAGGAATCAGAAACAAGCTAACGGTGATACTCTATGAGGAAGAGATGGCACTACAATTTCAGAGTTGACTCCCAACACCCCAGAGCCTGCATCAACGCTCAGGCTCCAAGAGTCCTTCTACTCCAAGGTACATGGTGCCATACGACTCAGGAAAAACTATCGGAGTCGATGAAACAATGATCTTCAGATCTAAGGAAGACACCCCCAGGGATTTCAGATCCGACGCCTCCTCCAAAACTGAAGAACGGATCAGAGAAGGAGATATTAAAGGTGGTGTGGTTCTATGAAGGTGCTCAGGACCCAATGGGGATAGAGCTGAGAGAACTCCCATTTGCATTTGCATCCATGATAATATCCACATTTGCTTCAGACAGACTCCTGGAGGATCGAAGAGAAGAAGCTGTTGAAGAGGGCCCAGAATGTCTTCTGGGCGACTATTAAAGGAATAAAGTCTCTGAAAGTAAAGAGGGAGAATAGATCCAAGGGGATCTTTTTAACTCTTGGCTTCAGATCCAAAATCGTCGGATCCAACTTTTCAAAAGTTTAGCTGCTGGCTCCAGTGAAGGTGCCAATGTCGACACTGAAGTAGAAGTATGATCAGGGGATCTTCTGCATGAAACCTTGTTCTTTGTAACAGAGTTACTCTTATTATCCTGTTTTTTAGAAGTGTGAGCCCCAGCAACTGGAGTAGAGTGTTTGGAATAAATAAGACCCCTAAGGATAAGTTTATTCTTTCTGTCTATCAGGAATTAAAGCCTTTACAAATATCACAGTATATGTCAACCATACACACTTTTTCTTTCTTGTGTGGGGTCATTTACTGCACTGTTATAACTTGATATTACTTGTGAACCTCTGCTATCTCTGAAAAAACAAAAACAAAAAAAAAATCTTGCTTTTTTCCCACTTCTCTGAGATTTAAAAAAGTTCAAGTTACAGGCTTGCTGTTGTTGAACTGTTTTGTAAGTTTCTGTGAGGCCATTTTTGCTTTGGCTAAAGGAAAGTCTCTCTGTTGATCAGTGGCAGTGATAAACATTGAGCTGCTTCCCTGCCCCCCGTGGGAGTGGTTACTGACTTGAAACTGTAGTTTTATTGTCTGTTTTGGGTCGGTTCCTGGCTCTTTCCAGCCCCTGCTATCAAGCACGCTTTAGAGTGCTTTAGCGTGATTTAGCACAGAGTTGCCACTAGAGCAGCATCGGGCAGTGCTGGTTTAACAAGGTTAAACTTTTTCTGGCTCCATAAAGTGTGTTCTTCATTTTTTCCCTTAGAACTGCTCTACTAGTAATCTAAACAGTATATCCCTTAACTAAAAAGCGCAGCACTTGTTCCTAAAAGCTTTTACTTGTCTTAAAAGCATCTTCTTTTCAGGTTTAGCACTTCTGTATTATACAAAGTCCCTCACTAGCAAACCCCCCCCCCCAGGAGTACCCACTTCCTTACTAAGTCCTCTCTTATTCAGTTACACCCCTAACTTCTAAATTTCTCTAGCATGTCGAAGGGCCAGATGCTGGCGTCCTCTCCTGTCCAGTTGGTGAATTTGGGAATATTGAGGCAATGTTACAATTGCCTCATGTACACTGACAACCCTCTCCTCCTCCCACATAACACAAATACTTGCGAGAGATGCAGCTATTTAGCCAAACTGGAGGCTGAGCTCTCTCAACTCAGGACTGGCAAGACCAGACAGGAGGAGAAGGCAACTACACACACCACAAAACCAGTCTCACATAAAGCTATCACAACAATGAGTCAAACACATAAACACACAGAGTCATACTCGGAGGCTCTGAGCAAAAATTTACCTAAACAGCAGAGGCCTCCAAAGCAGACATCCAAGCAACTGCCACCTCTTGACACACCACAGGCATCACATAAACCACAAAATCAGTGTGCAAAGCAGTCACAGCCCTAAAGGCCAAATACAACACCAAACATACTTGTCATAGGTGACTCCATAGTCAGACACACTGACGTCCCACTCACCAGGCTGAACAAGTAGAGAGTCACAGTAAGCTGCCTATCGGGCGCTAGAATCCGCCACATAACACAAGCACTCGGGTCACTCCACAGCAAGTACAAATATGACACAGTCATTGTCCACACTGGTGTGAACGACCTGAGACGTTCCTCCCTGGACTACATGAAAAGAGACATAGAGGAGCTCTCTGATTATGTAGCCCAGGCAGGTATGACCCTGACCCTGAGCAGTATCCTTCCTTCACCAAGAATTATGCCACAACATAGAGACAAGATGATCAGCTTTAACAATTGGCTTAATTTCTGGTGTCATTCAAAGGGGATCCAGTGTCTGTCTGCCTGGGATGACATGCTTGACAAGCCACGCTGCTTCGCAAGGGACGGCTTGCACCTGTCACCCCTGGGATTCCGGATATTGGCTACGGCTCTTGCCACCCCCATAGTGCCTTTTTTAGGCAAGGCTCAAATTCTAAACCTACCACCCTAGAAAACAAAAATGGGAAGAAACTAAGGGTAATGCTGCTCAATGCCAGAAGTCTAAATCTCAAAATGCACGCTCTCGAGGCCCTCCTCAGTATGGAGAACATCGATGTCTGTGATGTAACTGAAACCTGGTTCAAGGCTCCTGAGAGCACCCCGGCACTATCAGGTTTTACCTCATATCATGCGTTCCGGCCCCAAAACCCGGACCACACCACAAAAGGAGGGGGTGTATCCATATTCATCAAGGATACCCACACCTCCAGGTTGGTGGCAACGCACGAAGCATTGGAAACCATCCAGGTGCAATTAACCATAGGCAAAACTGCTCTACAATTTGTAGCATGCTACAGGCCACCCTCTCAAACTCAGAAACCCCACAGAGCCTTCCTGAAGACACTGGAGGGTATAAATGTATCTCCAAACACCATTATATTGGGTGACTTCAACTACCCGAATATAGACTGGGAACATTACTCAAGCCCCAACTTTCTAGCCCAAAGGTTCCTGGAGTTCATAAATTCAAATGCCATGGAACAACTAGTCACCGTTCCCACAAGAGGAGAAAATATACTAGATCTCATCATCACAAACATGGGGACAAAATGCTCCACACCGGAAGTATATCCCTCATTGGTGAGATCAGATCACAAACTTATATCACTGGAAATCCACATCCCGCCCCCACCCCAAACAAAAAAGACCACAGTGAAGAACTTCTCAAAAGCAAACTTCACACTACTCAAGACTGGTGTGGTATCCTTCAAGGCCCCCGAGCCAGTGGAAGCCACAACCCAAGCTGCGGAAGCCCTTACAAATGCCTTCTACGAACACCTCCAGGACTGCATGGATCAGGCAATCCCTAATAAAACCAAGACTCTTTCCACCAAGGGCAAACGTCCAGTCTGGTGGACCCCAGCCATAAACAAACTTTACAATAAGAGGAGAAAGCTGTTACATGATAGAGCAAAATCCATAAAAGAGAAGACACCCTTGATCATTATTAGTAAAAAATACGAGCACTCATAAAATCATCCAAGGCCAAATTTGAGAGAAAAATTGCAATAGATTCAAAAGACAATCATAAGGCCTTCTTCAGCTATGTTAGAAACCTGGATGGAAACTCCCAGATATGCGCAGAATTAGTCCAAAATGATACAAAAATCACTGAACCCACAGACATTGCCAACATACTGGCAGACAGGTTCAGTGCAAACTTCACCCCCAAAAGGAGAGATAACTATCCCAGCGGAGTGTTGCCTCCCAGACATCTCTAATGCGCAGGTGAAAGCTGCTCTCTCTAAAGCTAAAAACACAGCATCAATGGGACCGGATGGTGTCCCCGGCTGTGTGCTACACAAACTCAACGAGGAACTAAACCCGCATATAAGGCAGCTGTTTAATCTTAGCCTTACCACAGGATACGTGCCCAAGGAGTGGCGTACGGCAACTGTGGTACCACTCCACAAAGGTGGTACCTCTGCGGACCCTGGAAATTACCACCCCATAAGCTTAACAAGCCTGGTCTGCAAAGCTATGGAGGGGATCATAATGGAACTCATAAACAAAGACATAGGGGACTTGCAGACATTGGACCCGACCCAGTTTGGCTTTGTCAAGGGCAGATCATGCCTTTTGAACTTGGTCGACTTCTTCGAAACAGTCACCAAGGCCATTGATGAGGGAAAGGCAGTCCATACAGCCTACCTAGACCTCGCAAATGCTTTCGACACAATACCCCACTTGGGTATTATAGAGAAACTTACCAGCTTAAATGTAAACCCATATGTCACAAGATGGGTTGCAAACTGGCTAAAGGACAGAACCCACAGGGTTAGAGTTGCTGGCGCCATGTCAGACTCCAAGCCGGTCACAAGTGGGGTCCCACAGGGCTCAGTCCTTGGCCCCCTGTTGTTCGGCATCTACTTCTCAGAAGTACAGGCAAACATAGGGGGACTATGGCTGACAAAGTTTGCAGATGACTGCAAACTGGGCGCCATAGTGGAAAGTACATCGGACACAGATATCCTTCAGAGGGGTCTCACGGAAACTGATAACTGGTGCCAGAGCCATGGCCTGAAGTTAAATGCCAAAAAATGTATAGTCATACCCTTCGGGAAAAACAAGGTAACCCCAAGCTACCATATAGGTGGCAATCCATTAAGCACAGAAGAGGTTATCAGGGACCTGGGGACCCAGGTTGACAGTGGCCTTTCTTTTGACACTCACATTGCTAAAGTGGTTAGAAAGACCTTCGACATTGCCCACCTGATCATGAAGGGATTCACATCCAGATCAAGTGAGGTCATTGTTCCCCTGTACCCTTCACTTATCAGACCAATGATCGAGTACAATGCCCCATTCGGGATGCATCTCACCCGACACCTGCAGCAATTGGAGAGACCCCAAAAGTTCCTCACCAAAAGGATAAAGGGACTCCAAAATCTGTCATATGCTGCCAGACTGAAGAAACTCCAACTCTATTCAGTCGCATACCGCCTGCTCAGAGGTGATCTGTGCCTGACATACAAGGCCATGTCCAACCCGGAATTAATGGACATGCTCCAACTCAAAAAATCCAAATCTACCAGATCCACTAGAGCAAGCGACTTAAACCTTAGCACGGATATAAATAGGACATGCTGGAGGGATAGATTTGTCACCCAGAGACTCCCTATGCTGTGGAATAAAATCCCAGTCCATGTGAGGCAGAGCACCTCGCTGGCTCTGTTCAAGAGAAATCTTGATCGGTGGATGGGAGATCGTAGGTTTACCCCAGGAATCATCTCTGTGTCACTGCTGGACAGAGGCACAACAAACTAATGGGCAGAGTATTTTTTAACATAAGGGGTGGCGTAAGCCACAAAACTTTGGGCTAGGCTTATAAATGCCTTAGGGCAGATAGCCTAGTATAAACCTATGAACCTATGAACCTATGAACACATTCTGTGTGAGCATCCAAGTTCTGGATTTTGTGCCCACAAACTACACATTTTATGAAAATGGACGGCATTTTGTAAACCCAAAGAGAAAATTAGACAACAACAATTCATTATAACTAAAAAGACTAGAAAGATAGAGAGGATTTTTTTAAGGGAATAAGGATAAGAAAGGATTATCAACAATGGTAATAAGAAGTACTATAACAAGTACAGAAAGAGAAAAGAAATACCACCAACAATGATATTGATAGGTACTCAAGGAGTACCAGAAAAAGGGACTAATATGTAAAATTTACAAGGGTAAAAGGGAGGTAAGAGAAATAACTACAAGAGTGTTAGAAAGAGAATAAAGGAAATTAAACTCACATAAAAGTGGAAAAACTATCGAGTAACAAGTCCTAAAGCTCGCAAGTTCACACTCTACATTTATTCACAGCGATAAACGAGCTCTGAGGTATGTTAAGTTGGTGGGGAATTATGGGTAAAGGGAGGGGCTTGAGAGTTCAAGAATCCTACGATCTGGAAGAAGAGGCCGAGTCAAAATCTAGGGTCAGATCCATACCTCAACAATTGAGGAATGAATGAAAATGAGAACATCACAGCAAAAGATTTCTAAAGAAACTTATAAAAATATTCGGTATGCAAGACAATGAGTTCAGTAGTAGGAACTCGGAGAGAACTTACATATTATTTCCCAAGGTACAATAACTGAGCTAGGCCGGACACAAATTATATTTGACAAGAACATCTGCATTTCATTGAAAGCTTCAGCACCCATCCAATAACTGTTTCAGATCACGCACCAATAAAAACTAAGATAAAATTGGAGGATAATGAAGTAAAAATGAAACACTGGTGTTTCCCCACCTACCTGTTAAAAAAAATTTAAGGAATGGGTAGAGGACATTATTCGATAGTCATTAGGGAAGAAAGAAATGAGTTCATAAGTGATAGTTATTGACAGGGAAAACATGAAAATAAAAGTTTTAAAAATAGGGTAGAAATAAAGGATAAAGAAATACGGTTAAGAAATAATGTGAATTACTTAGAGGGACTGACAAATGTAAAAGAATTTTAGCAGAATATGGCAACTCTCACAAAACTAGAAGAGGCAAAGCAAAAGAAAGTAGACTGGGTGTTCACCAAACTTAGGGAGCCTATAACAAGAAAATTAACCAGAGATTTTGTAGAGGTATTAAGAGATATTTCAGAAACGTTATGAAAATTTGTATAAATCAGAGAAATATGGAACTCAAGAAAGAACACAAATGGAAATATTTATGGAAGGCTAAATTATGCCAAGGTTAGAGGTAGATGAGGCTCAGGATGATGTATAATCAAGCTGCAGGAAAGTCTCCAGGAACAGATGGTATTCCTGTGGAAGTTTGAAAGTTAGGAGGTAAGAAAAAGATGTAGATCTGGAAGATTTTAATAGTATTTTAAAGGGGATGGAAGCACCAACATCTAGAAAGAAGACTATGGTGGCTGTATTACCCAAGACAGTAAAGTCCTGTCAGACCCATTTCAATTTTAAACCATGATTATAAAGTGTGTATATCTATACTAGCTAAACAAATGGAAAATGTGTTGCCACAATTTATAGATATGGATGATGCAGATAAAGCATTCAACAGTGTAAGCTGGGGTTTGTAGGTTTACGGCAATGGAAACATTTGCTTCCTTAATACAAGAATAAGCTTAATTATGGGATATATGAAGGATCAAAGGCAAGAATTAAAGTGGGAGAGTTCATATTTAGAGCTACTAAGGGACTCAGAAATTTAAGGATATATTTGGCGTGGTAATCAAGAAAATTTGGTATTATTTGCAGATGATATTACTTTGTACTTGATAAATCCAAAAAAGGACATTTCAATGTTGTGGAACATTTTGAGACAAATTCATATCTTTTTAGGATATAAAATTAATGAAGATAAAACAAAGACCATAGTTGTTAATTATGCACCTACACACAAATGTGTTCAGCAATACCCATATTTACAGGGACACAATAAGATTAGATATTTAGCAGTATGGATTAAAAAGCTTCTGTTATGGCATCAGAGGATATGTGGGAAAAGACTAAACAGAAGATAAAACAAAAATTGAGAAACTGGAAACTTTTGTTTTTGGATATGTATAATAAGATACAAGAAATGAAAATCTTTTTACTCCCTTTAGTTTTATATATGGATTAGGCATATTTTTATCAACCAGAGGAGAAGTAGTGGATAATAATTAATAAAGACGTAAAGGAATTTATCTGGGAGGGGAAGTGGGCAAGAGTTAAGTGGGAGAGAACAAGGTGGTTTAGGATTAACTGATTTGAAGGGATATTTTACAGCTACACAGGTAAGGCTCATATATTTATATATATCCACATACACACACACACACGTATATATATATATATATATATATATATATATATATATATATATATATATATATATATATATATATATACACACACACACACATATATATATATATATATATATATATATATATGTATGTGTATATATATATATATATATATATATATATATATATATATATATATATATATATATAAACATACATACATACATATAGATATATATATATGGGTCTACTTTGTAATTTCAAAATACTGAAATCTCTAATTTCAGTATTTCAAAACCACAATGCCAAAAACTCAACCACAACTCACAAATTTGAAAACACACAACTGCGAAATTCAAAATCCCGTAATTACGCTACACATACAGTAAACACATAAACATACGCAAAACTCCCCTCACAATCAAACAAACTCATCTAAACTACATATAAGCAGGGTGCACTGCCCCTGCACCCCCCACACCTCCCCAACTTATATATTCTAATTCCGAGATCACACAAACAGAAACAGAAACAAAACTCACACACACACATCCTACAGTCCCTCAAACAGACACATAACAGTCACAACACACACTTATACACACTAAACCCATAACCAATATACTTACACACACAAACTTATCAAAATTAAACCCAAAGATCCACATACCGTAGCACCGGAAGCAGAAATTCAAAACATCCATGCTTCGGTATTTTGAATTTCGCGCTTCTGACGGTTTCTGAAATGTGAGTATGTGGCTTTTTAAGTTCGAAATACTGAAATTCGAGATTTCAATATTTCAAAATTACAAAGTGGACCCATATATGTATATATATATATATATATATATATATATATATATATATATATCAAAAAAACGCAAGCAGAAGGTTATAGGTGCAAAAGGATGATGGTGAAATAGGAAATACATTCAAGATATAAGGAGAGAGTAGCATTTTTAATGCAGATCAATAATGAAGATAATAACAACCATACAGAATATTATATTCGTAAAATAGCAGCAAGTTGTCTAATATCTAAGACAACATGACAATGGAGAAATGAGACTTTGCCAGTAGGGATGACTGCAAGTACAATTACAGAAAATAGCCAAGAGGGGGCTGGAATTTACTAGGAAAATTGGCAAAAGAACCAATGTATTGGGAGCAAATAACTACAGAGGGAATGGTAATAGAGTGAGATAAGGCCAATAAGGCATTTGAACTACAGGCTAGAGAATGCCTTCTCCACCAGAGGCTGATATCAGAGTATAGGCAAAGAGAACGGGAGAGGGGGATTCTAAGTGAAACACCTTCGCTGGTAGAGTTTTTAGTTGAATCTAGATGAGAAACTGCTGTTAAAAAAGGGATAATTAGTAGGGCATATAAAACTGTATGATAACTATATAAAATTAATCAGAGCAGTTTAGAAAACATTGGAAAATGAGACTGGAAAAGCAATTCACAATGGAAAAATAGAAGGGCATACATATTGCTTCCAAGTATGCAGCAAAGTCCAGTAGGTTTATGATTTTTGTTTGGGAATGTTTCCATAGGTCTTTCTATACCCCAATATATCAAATATGTTTTCCTCAGGTAAATAGCAAATGTTGTAAGTGTGATGGGGAAGAAACAGGTAACTGGGAACATACATTTTGAAAGTATAATTAGTTGGCAGATTTCAAAAATTCCACACAGTGTACTCTTGTCTGAAATACTGGGCAAGCAAATGGTTGCAACTGAGGAAATGATTCTTTTGAGCTGGGATATACAATCTTACCTGCACAGACATAGTAAGACCTTGCTAAGTTTAATTCTGGTGGCTGCAAAAAAAAATTGCTAGAAATTGGAGATCAAAGTCTAAACCAAATGTATCTGAAGTATTAAATACTGTAAAAAAAAATAAAAGGACTGGAAGAAGAGGGATCTTCAGAAAAAGGGAAGGAGCAAATTACACAGATGATCAAGTGAAGGAGTGAGGTTTAAGAGAAGGTAGGAAATGAGCAATTTATGTATATGTTAAACTGATGACAGCTATAAAAAAAAAGGCATGTGATGTATACTTCATATAAAAAGAAACAGGTAGTTATGTACTCACCATAATGATCGATGTATGTGGTCCATCTCGCCTCACATTCTTTACTCATGGGTTCGGAGACGAGAATCGGCTCCGACTCGGCCAACTTATTTTCTAGCACGAAGTCTCTAATTGGCTGGGCTAACCCGGTATCCCAAGATGCACCTCGCCCTAGCCCCAGATCTAGTTTGCAGCCATCCTAATTACATCCCACGCTCCAGCCTGAAAGGAAAGAAAAAAACAACTGACATTGAAGGGTTCTCAGAACCAATTTTTCCTCCAAATCCTATAGGAAGGGGGCAGGTGGGAGGGTACGTAAGAATGTGAGGCGAGACAGACCACATACATCAATCGTTATGGTGAGTACATAACTACCTGATGTTATGTGGTCCTATCTCGCCTACATTTTTTACTCACGGGACAGCGTCCCCAGCACCTCTATCCTGGGCGGCTCATAGGAAAATACTCCTGAGAACCTTGGAACCAAAGGAAGCCCAGCCCCTAGAAGCCACGTCCAACTTGTAATGAGAAATGAAGGTGTGCGGAGAAGCCCAAGTGGCCACAGCACAAATATCATCCAATGAAAGCCTAGCATGGTATGCTATTGATGTAGACACTGCCCTGGTAGAATGAGCTTTAACGGGAAAAGGTAAATTTCTGCCTGCTTACGAATAGATAAAGGAAATACAATCTTTGATCCATTTAAAAATTGTGCTCTTGGAAATAGGACAACCTGTTCTGTTTTCTGAGAAGGACACAAACAGTTGATCAGACTTCCTAACATGCTTAGTCCTGTGTAAGTAGAATCTTAGTTGTCTGTGCACATCCAACTGGTGAGACCTAAACTCTGCTTTATTGGAAAAGTTCGGAAAGAACACTGGTAACTCGATAGACTGATGCAGATTAATGGTGGATGACACCTTCAGAAGGAAGGATGGGTTAAGTCTCAGGGAAACTCTGTCCTTACGGAAGGTCAAATACGGAGGCTTAATGGACAAGGCTTGAATCTCTGATACTCTTCTGGCCGATGTAATGGCTATCAGGAAAGCCGTCTTCCAAGATAGAAATTTTAATTCACAGGTGGCAGCCGATTCAAAGGGCGGTGAAGTGATGGCTTGTAACACAAGGTTTATATCCCATGGCATGACAGGTTCTGAAACCAGAGGACGAAGTAACCAGGCACCTTTCAAGAAGGCCTTACAAAGTTTATGGCCCATAACAGAAGGCTCGTAAGATGTATGAAAGTTGGAAAATGCAGCCAGCTGCACCTTAATGGTAGCAGGCGCAGAGCCTTGTCAGAAAACCATGGCTAAAAAGTCTAAGAACGACGGAATTGGGGCTGTGAAGGGGTCCAAACCTTGGGCCTGAGCCCAAATGGAGAATCTCTTCCACTTGCCGGAATAAATCCTTCTGGTGGAAGACTTATGAGACGAAGACAAGATGGGTACCACCTCAGGTGAAAAGGAATGTCGTCTAACTAGTAATGGAAGTGGAGCAGCCAGGCTGTCAACCTGAGGGTTCGCATGGAGGGGTGGAGCTGTCCTGACATATGAATCAGTAGGTCTGGCACTGGGTCCAGAGTCCAAGGGCTGTCCACTGCGTACTGCTGAAGAAAGGGGAACCATACTTGTCGAGGCCAGTGTGGAGCAATTAGAATCATCCTGCTTCCCAAGGATATGGCTTTCTGAATCACTCTTGGTAACAGAGGAAACGGAGGGAAAGCATAGATCAGACCGGGGGGGCCAATCGTGGACTAGAGCGGCCCTGGGTGACTCCCCCTGTGGGGGGATCAGTGTGAAGTACTTGCTGCATTTGGCATTGAGAGGGCTGGCACACCTGTTGAAAATTTGAACCACCACTCGGTCGTTCAGGGACCACTCGTAAGGCATCAGAATAGCTCTGCTCAGCCTGTCGCTATCACGTTGGTCTTTCCCGGAATGTGCGTTGCTACTAAAAACCGTTGGGAAGACACTGCCCAATGCCACACTTGCATGGCCTCTCTGCAGAGAGGATAAGACTTGGTTCCCCCCTGCTTGTTCAGGTACCACACCACAGACATGTTGTCCGAGTGAATTGCAATCGTTCCCCGAGGAAGAGAGCTTTGTAGTGCCCGCAAGCTAGTAACACCGCTCTCATCTCTAGAACATTGATGTGCAGGTATACCTCGTGATCTTGCCATGTGCCTTGGACCTTCCTGCCAAGATAATGCCCCCCCACCCCATCTGGGAGGCATCCGTGGTCACCGTGGCCACTGGAGACGTAGGAATCAAGCTCCTCCCTTTGTCCAGACTGGTGGAGCATAGCCACCAGTGGAGGTCCTGTTTGCACCGTTCCGTGAGAAGTATCAAGTGGGAAAGAGGAAGTTTCTGAAAGGACCATTGGGCCGAAAGGAGCCACTGTAGGATCCGCATGTGTAACCTGGCAAGAGGCACCAGCATGATGGTGGCAGCCATGGATCCCAGGAGCTGGAGAACTAACCTGGCCTGAACTCTCTTGAGGGGCAACAATGCGTGAATCTGAGACTGCAGCACTCTTATTCTCTCGTGTGGCAGAAAGGCCCGTACTTGAATAGAGTCTAGCTCAGCGTCTATAAAACAACACGCTGTGAGGGCAGCAAGGCAGACTTTTCCCAGTTCAAGGTAATTCCTAGTTGGTGACAAAGTGTAATGGTAGCCTCCCTGGCTTGAATAAGGAGATGCCTGGTGGGGGCGGTGAGAAGCCAGTCGTCCAGATATGGAAATACCTGGAATCCCCGACATCTCAGGTGAGCCGTCACCACTGCCAAACACTTGTTAAACACCCTGGGGGCTGTGGTGAGACCAAAGGGCAGGGCACGAAACTGGAAGTGACTGGCTCCCAGCCGGAAGCATAAATGAGTCCTGGATGCCTTGTCCATCTTGATTTGGTAGTAGGCATCCTTGAGATCGATGGAGCACATCCATACTCCTTTTTCAAGCATGGGAAAAGTGGACTGAAGAGTGACTATTCGGAAGTTGGACTTTAGAACATAGTGATTCAATCGGCTGAGATCCAGAATGGGCCTCAGGTCCCCTGTTCTTTTCGGCACCAAAAAGAGTCTTGAGTAAGTTCCTGATCCGATATGGTCTGAGGGGACTGGTTGGATGACTCCTTTTTCTAGCAGCTTTGAAACTTCTAGTGCTGCTTGATCCCATTGACTGGGTGGAACGTCCGGGATTCTTTTGACTGGAGGGGATGTTGATAAAAAGGGGATGGTGTAACCTCTGGTAACTATTCAAAGCACCCAACGACGATCCTTGGTGATGCTTTCCCAGGCTTGTGGATGCAACGAAATTCGGCCCCCGACTGGCTCCGGAACAGCACAGTCGGGCAACGCCTCAGGAACGCTGAAAGGAAGACCCGCGAAAGGAATCGCAGTCTCCCGCATTGCGGGGGCCTCCTCTGCCTCTAGGACAGCGTCTTCCAGAATAATTTCCCCCTCCTCTGCCTCTGGAGGGGGACTCACCTTTAGCGGCAGGGAAAGACCTCTGTGACTTCTTGAACCACATTTTCCTCCTCTCTGAGCCTTGGGGTAAGGCCTAGAAGGAAGAGAGAAACGGGCCCCTATGGCAGATAGGGTCTTCCCCTCCTGTTCACATCTGGTGAGGGTGTCTTTCATTTTGGTCCCGAAGAGTGAGGACCCATCAAAGGGGGCGTCAGTGAAGGAAGACTTAAAGGCCTCCGCAAAATGACACAGGCACATCCAGGCTTGCCTTCTGAGAGCTACACCTGAACTAGCTGCCCTACTCGCCCCTTCGGCTGCATAGGATATAAGCCTGATGGACGAGTTGACAATGGAGCCAAGGGTAGACAACTGGGTGTTAACAGTCTGCGCTACCACCTCAGGCATGTTACCCATCAGAGTGTCTCCTAGCTCCTTAAGGAGATCTCTCTGGAGCCGAGTAAAATGACAAAGATAATTCAGTGACCGCAATGTAAAGGTCGCTGAAGACAGTGTACGCTTCCCTTACCGGTCCATACTCTTGGACTCCTTGTTAGGAGGATGGACGGAAGAAGAAGAAGCCTCTGCAACTTTCTGCTGAGTGGCTGCCGCCACCACCAAGGCATCTATGGAAACCCCTTTGGTCAGGAACTCTTTCCTCAGGAATCAGGGGTCTCCCACACCCTTTTACAAATCAAATCCAGGAGTTCATCGAAGGGTGGAGACACCCAGGAGGCGGAGGGTTGAGCTCTGAAGGCCTTGAGGAATACCGACTCCTCCTCAGAGGGGGTCTTGGAAGACCAGTCGCCTCTCTGCCTCAAAATCTCCAGGATGTCGGAGAAAGAGACATCATTGGAGGACGACTTAGGGGACCCCTCAGACTCCTCGAGGTCAGTATCGGAAGTGAGGGACTCGTCCTGGGAGTCTATGTGCTTCCTCTTGCACAACTTCTTTCTAGGGGGCTCTTCAGGCACCGACCCTGAGGGGCCCTCAGAAAGTTGGGGACCATTCATAGGGGTATCCTCAGACCTTTGGGCTCTGCCATCCAAGGACAGGGGTGTGTCAGAGGCTCTAGCCGCGGTGTAGGGGGAAGGAGTGACCGATCTGGGTGATGTAACTGACGATCTGGCCAGTGCGCTCCTCATGGCCTCGAAGGCAGGTCCCCCTGATCCGAGGACCGACCCGTCTCCAAGACCACAACCGGAGTCGGAGTTCCCCGAGCCGAAGCACCGAGAGGGAGACTCGGAACCGACAAGAGTCCCGAGGTATCCCCCTCGGGTCCGACTGAGGAAACCCGAGTACCAAAATCAGAGGACGGAACCAGCATGGTTGGAGCCGACGTCGGCTCCAATAAACTCGCAAGGGGCATCGGAGCCGACACGAGAACATCACTCGGCGCGGAGCACTCCGGCTCCGATGACACAGGGGTGCTCGGAGGAGGAATCACTGATACAAGAATAGGGAATGGCTCCGGAGCCGACTGGGCCGGAGCCGAGAACAATTTTGCTAACATTGGCGACTGCAGGAGCCTCTGGACCACCCTATCCACATCCAAATCAGACAGCCTAGAGGATATGGAAGAAATAGAGGGAGATCGGGATCTCCTACTCAGAGACTCAGGCCTAACACTGGGTGACCGGCTCTGAATAGGTTCCAATAATATCGGGGCCAAGGTCGACTCCAGTACAACGGATACCTCCTGCGGCCCCGAGGAGGCAGTTTCCACTTTCGAAACTTTCTCCGGGGGCTCCGAAGAGACAGATGGAGCCGGGGAGCCGGAGATCTTTTTTTGGCCTTGGAAGTCTTAGACTTAGTACTAGAAGAAGAGTCTAATGACTCCTCAAAAGAAGGTTTAACCAGGCCCTTCAAAATCAACTTATTTTTTCTTTCCTGCAGTACCCTTGGGCTAAAAGCGTGGCAAAAACTGCAGGACTCTTGCAGGTGAATAGCACCAAGACAATAAACACAGATAGAATGCCCATCTGTGATGGACATTTTATAGCCACATTTAGAGCATTTCTTAAACCCAGAGGATTTATGCTCTTTCTGCTCTTTAGACATAATAGTACATAGCACCCACTCAACCGACAACTACAGACACGAGAGGAATGCGGGAAAACCAAACCAAGAACAACCAAAGAAACTCTAACTTAAACGTTTCTTTGGTGCAGCAAGGAATCTAACTACCGACCAACAAAAACACAATTTTACACAAAAAAAACACACCGGAGAGGACTAGGTCCTCTAATTTAAACGGGCCTAGCCCGCCAAAAGAGGGATACCACAAAAAAAACCACAACTCGCTCACACAGTACACTCACAAAGAAAACTAGCTATTAAAATAGTTTTTTACTAGAAACAGACTGCTAAATACTTATGAAAAGTATAGAAAGGGTACTTAGCCACAGCCAAGCGAGACCATGTCCTAACTCTACGAGCGGCAAATGAGATGTGGGGCTAGGGCGAGGTGCATCTTGGGATACCGGGTTAGCCCAGCCAATTAGAGACTGTGTGCTAGAAAATAAGTTGGCTGAGTCGGAGCCGAGAACCCGTGAGTAATGAATGTAGGCGAGATAGGACCACATAACATCTGTTAATATGTTTTGCTTTTTTCAGTTATTGTATGTTTGCCCATGTCTTAAGTGATAACTTAATAAAGATATTAACAAAAAAAGAATGGTGCTAAGGTACATAATCTCGAGTACAGATGCAGGTGAGTAAACAAGACCTGAATAAACTGCTGACTACAAGACAAGAACTGTGAAAGGAAAAGAGTCCCATACTCCAACACCATAAACCCACCCAAAGCTGGGCTAAGGTTGTCTCGCACTCAAACTATTCCTGGGAAATCCTAAATAGATATAATCAAGAAATGGAGAGCACTTGAAGAGTAAGTAAACCCTCCTCCACAGGCTGGAAACCTCAATGGAAAATGGTGCTTCTTCCTCCAAACCCAAAGAGGTAACCATAAGAGATTCCCTAGAAACCAGCCTGTCAGGAAAGAAAGTCAACGTTCCCAAGGATTATATTTTCTATCAATAATAAAACTACAGATAAGCCACTGAAATACTTGGAACCAATGACTCTGGATTCCCTAGAGAATGACACGGATGAACCTAAGCCTCTCCATAGTGAACAAGTCAATGGAAAGATGAAAAAACATAAAGAAGCATTCTCCTTTATTCCCCAAGAAAATGCATCTGCAACTCACTTTCCTCTGGTCTGTTGGATAAAGCAGAACCTGGGGAGAGCAACGTCTCCCCAAACAGTTTATAGATTCACCTCCACAGATTGCCATATACAGGAGACAATCCATTTGTATTTTCAATGAAGTTACAATTTGATAAGAGAATCTGTGTAGGACTCAGCATGTCTGCAGTGGTACTCTCATCCCCTGAATTTAATTTTTATTTTCTTTATATAAACTGGTTGAGTGAGTTGGTTTTACATGGACCATTTTTCAGCCATGACCCATGCACAAGGGCATACATACATATACAGATGGATAGACATACATAGCAATCAATCAAACAGCTTACTATGGGGAAGAAAGTGGTACAGCTGGAGAAAAGTCATGCATGGATAAGCAGGACAAGCAAATTCCATATAGACATTGACTAGAGATCACTACTAAACCACTGGTGCTATGTCAGCTGAAAACCTTCATCATGTTGCTACCATGCTGCCCAGAATATAAATGGAAACTAGGAAGACTACCTGATCAAAAGCCCACTGCTTAATGTACAAGGTATTTCATACAAAGGGTAAGCTTCACAGCACACCAGCCTTTTAAGATACCCTACTAGCACATGAATGTTTAACCTCACCAAAAGAGGCTGTGGCCTTACATGGCCCCTACAGCATGAAAGCCAGCAAAACCACCCTCCGTTCTATACTGTTTATATGGTGATGCTTCTTAAAACCTTTCAAAATTCCTTGGATTGTGACTTCTCTAGGGTGGGTAAATTACCCTATCACAGATGTAGTCACTGAGTGGGATGGTGGCAGGAATGACATCATGATAGGAATCCAACTTTTCAGACTGGTGGGACAAGTTTATCAATCCAAGACTAAGGATGTGAAATAAGGAGAAAGTACAAAAACAGAATGCTAACTCTGCAGCTACTGACAGCACATTCTCCACTGAAGCACTGTAGTATCTTCATGAAGAAGAATGCTAGCAGGACTATGAACCTCAGAGTAACCATAAACCTCAGCAAACTCCACAGCATGTAAGTTTCAATGTCCTCTGCATTTCCATTCAGGGGACCACATTACCACGTTTCCATCACATATGAAGTCTAAAACTGGCCCTGTCAAAAAAACTCTCCAGACCAGAAACAAAAATACTTTCTCCTACTTGACAGCCTAGTCAGAGACTGAAACCAAGTCAGAGCCCGCACCAAAGACATAGGAAAAGAAGTCCAGAGACAGTGCCACTAAAAGCCAATCATCACAGAACGGAAACAGTAAGAGACCCTTTTGCAACGAGGCCTGCATAGCTACTATAAACGATATAGTAAAAAATATGGGTACTGAAAGAAGACGGACATTAAGCGCTTGAAGAGGAAATGGTCTGACTGCAGGACACTGTGCAGATTTCTCTGAGTGTCCAAGATACCAAGATGCCAGCAATCACATAAGATATTCAAAGTTGTTATTCAACGGTCAAGAAAGGAAAACGACAAACTGGTCTGTAGAGGAATCACCTGAAGACCAGCTCTCACTCCTGAGAAATCTGAAAAGAAATCAGAAGAAATACAAAGGTCCAATGAAGGCAGAAGTCTCCACAGCTTCTTCAAAGTTATAAAGAATCCAAAATAAAAATCCCAGTGCCCTACTCAACAGCCAGCATGTTTTAGCAAGAACGGATTACAAAAGCACCAAAATTCTGACTCCTCCTGGTCAGCCAAAGGAAGTCCTACTTGGAACAGACACTGCAACTCAATATCTGGTCATTCTAGATCACATTCAATCCCCATCTACAGTAGGCAACAGCCTGCCAAACCAAGCTGACAACATAGAACCAATCCCTCATGGGTAGGTACAATGTACGATCACAAGTACAGAGGGCTACCCAAAAGGTTATCATCCATGTTCTCTTAGATGGTACCCTTGGGTAGTTATAGGTTAATAGATGTGTACTAAGCTAATGACCGCTAGGGCCTTTTTAAGTCTAGCCATGCATCACAAATCTCTGAAAAGTTCTGGTACCCTTGATAAGTGTAAGCAGGGGTTTGGAAGATGAAACACTTACAAGCAGGAACCTGGAAGATGAACCATTTACAGGCTGTGTGTGTTCATTAGAGATATAAGTGCCAAACCAGGGATGAATTACCTGCTCCCCATGCAACTGACCAAGTTACACTTGAAAAGGGTTAGGAAGGCACTCTGTTTCACATGGATGGGAAGCCTGTTTCAGAGAAGGGGTAGCCTCTGGAATGCATCAAGTCCTATTTATATCAAAGGCAAGACACAAATACACCAGTGATGTAAACTAAAAAAAGGAAATTGTCGAAGCACAAATGAAGTCAAATGCCTTTTAATGAATAAAGAATTAAGTACTTAAAAAACTTAGTTTATCGCTTTCATAAGCAAGAAAAGGACACCATCAGAACTGAGTATAAACACTTAAAACTATATTTAAATAGTAATCTGTCATAGGCATGTGACAAATTTAAGACCATTCGAAATGCAGACCTTATAAATCCATCAATTTCAATCAAGAAGTAAGTTAAACAAGTATGAGACCCATAGCACTCAACCTCTTAGCTCAAGAAATCTGGACAAAGACAAAGACAAAAAAAGACATTTGACTTCATTTGAGTTTCGACAATTTCCCTTCTTGGATAATACTGACTGCGGAAAATTTCGGTTGTCTGAGGAGAGCATCCTTTGATTTACATCACTGGTGTATTTGTTCCTTTACTAGTTTATTTTTGCACCTAGCGGACACTGTTTTGGATTTCAAGCTTGGCATATCACAGGTAAAGTTTAGGTCTTCAGAATGGGCAATTCTGGTGCTCTTTGTTCAGCAGATATGTAGGTGGTCTATCAGGTGGATCCAACAATGCCTTGTATGCAAGGCACAGATCTTCCCTCAACAACCTGAAGGAAAAAGAATGCAGAGATAGGGCTTTGAGGCAGTCCATATACGACATGTTACCTATGTCCTGTATTCTTTTAGTGAGGAACCGTTGTGGACATTCCAATTGTTGAATGCACCTGGATAGGTACACACCAAATGGGCACGATACTCAATGACAGGTTCGATGAATGCCGAATATAGTGGAACAATAACCTACTTAGACCTAGATGCCATACTTTTGTTTCTAAGTTGCACATCATAGAATTATTAACTCACTACTGTAGACATGTGATGGTCAAAGGCTGGATTACTATCTGTTTGTGACTCTAAATCCCTGACTACATGGTTGGATCTTAGGGGTGTGTTGTCAATATGATAGTTACCAGGGGTGATGAGTTCCCAAAGTATTCTATTATGCATTTCTTGGCATTTAGTTTTAGGCTATGGCTCTGACACAAGTTATTTGTTTGTGTCAGCCCTTCCTGGAGAGTGTCAGCATCTGTGTGGGATTCTGTGACTCCTAATTTGCAATCATAGGTTCACAGGTAGGTACTAGGCTATCGGCCCAAGGGCCTACGTAAGCCCAGCCAACAAGGTTCCCTGGCTTACGCCACCTAAGAAAGTTATTTTCCTGTGCCACTGTTGAGCAGAGACATAGAAGTGATCCCCGGGGTGTATTTCCTACCCACTCATCAAAATTTTTTTTGAAGAGTGCTAATGAAGAACTTTGCTTGACATAGATGGGTAGCCTGTTCCAGAGTATGGGAAGTCTCTGGGACAGGAATCTATCCCTCCAGCATGTCCTGTTCATTGTGGTGACAAGGTTTAGGTCCCGAGAGCATGTAGCTCAGAGGGATTGGGATTTTTTTAGGTGTAGCATGTCCAACAGCTCTGGGTTTGACATAGCTTTATATGTTAGGCAGAGATCACCTCAGAGTAGGCAATATGCTATGGAGTAAAGCTGGAGTTTTTTGAGGTGGTCAGTGTAGGGCATTTGTTTGAGGCCAGTAATCCTCTTTGTGAGGCACTTCTGTGGCCTTTCCAGCTGCTGCAAATGTCTTGTGAGGTACATTCCAAAAGGAGCGCTGTACTCTATAATGGATCGAATGAGTGTCGCATAGAGGGGAACAATGACTTCTTTCTTCCTGGATGAGAACCCTTTTATGATGAGGTGTGCCACGTAGAAGGACTTCCTGACTACTGTGGCGATGTGACTATCAAAGGAGAAACTACTGTCCACCTGGGTCCCAAGGTCTCTTATCACACATTCGGTGTTAAGTAGATTGCTGCCAGTTTGGTAGTTCATCTGCAAATTTAGTCACAAAGAGGCCCTTGAAATTGGCCTTGACTTCAGGGAAGAAAATGCCAAAAAAGAGTGGTCCCAGGACTGAACCCTGAGGGACTCAGCTTGTGACTGGCCTCTTTTTAAAGATGGACTCCCTAATTCTAACTTCCTAGGTCCTGTCTGTGAACCAGCTGGCTATCCACTGGGTGACATAAGGGTTTGGGTGGCACAGCAGTGCAGCGGTTACTGTTGTCACCTCACAACAAGAAGTTCTCTGATTCAATTCTCGTCTGGGGTGCCTTCTGTGAAGAGTCTGCATGTCCTCCCTGCGTTCGTGTGGTTTCCTTCAGGTGCTCCAGTTTCCTCTCACATTCCAAAGATACACGTCTGTAGCGTTTCTTCCCGGGCCTCCACTGAAAATGGGCTCTGTTCCAGTTGGACTTTCTTGGTAAACAAATGTTAAATAATAAATACCTGCCCTCTTGCGTTTATCAGCAACGCTTGACTTGGGTATTGTGTCAAATACCTTGGGCAGGTCCAGGTAGGCAGTGTTGAATTGTTTTGCCATCATCCATTGCTTTGGTGACTGTCTCAAAGAAGTCCACCAGTTTGAGTAGGCATGATCTGCTATTGAAGAAACCAAATTAGGTTGGGGCCAGTGTCTGAGGGTTCCTATGTCATTACTGATCATTTCCATGGATTTGCATATGACACTAGTAAGACTTATGGGTTTGTAGTTTCCAGTGCTTGTAGATGGCCCAGCTTTGTGTAGAGGGATGACTGTTGCTGTTCTCCACTGGTGAAGCATCAAGCCTGTTTCGAAGCTACAGTTAAATACCGATTCCAGAGGCCCTGAAAGGTCATGCTTCATGCTATTTAGAAGGCATCCTGAGACACTGTCTGGGCCCATCAATGCAGTATTTTTGGTCTTGGAGAGAGCATTGAGGACCTGTTCCCTAATGATAGTAGGGGGAGTTATATTTGATGGTATTTCCTGAAGTGATGCTGAGGGGGAGAGAGGTGTAAAGTTAAAAGTTGAATTTGTCAGCCAGTTGGTTTGCTATAGCTTCTGGCTCAGTAGAGGTGGCTCAATTAACAAAGAGCTATGCACACAACTGTGTATTGCCTTTGAGGCTGCAGAAATAGTTACAGAATGTGTTGTGGTTGTCCTTAGCCTGCAAGGCCAAATTTACCACAAATTTGGATTTGGTAGACCTTATTTGTCCTCTGAGTTTTTTGTTTAGTTTGATGAGAGTGCTTTTATCCTGCTGGGTGCTATGCCTCATAATTTTTGTCATGATTTTCTTCCTTCTGTTTTACAGCCTACTGGTGTTGTGACTAAGTTACGTAGTTCTGTACTTATTCCTGGTAGGTACAGTTGCCTCTATGCAGCTATTAACATGCTTGTAGAGGGTTTCTGTGAACAGTTCCGCATAGGCAGCAATGTTTGCAGGGTTTATGGGAGCTTGAAATTTTGCCAGGCTACCATTTAAAAAGAGGAAGTTAAACTTAGAGTAGTTCATGAACATTCCAGGGTTAGCTGTGGTTCTGAGTTTTATTTTTACTTCAGAGGAGATCATTTTGTGGTCTCTCCTTACCAGAGAGGAAATTACACTAGGGGTGGGCAACACTCTCCAATAATAGTCCAGATCCACTCTGTTCGTGCTTCTGGTAGGTGTACAGACAGTGTGGTCCAGGGAGTCTATGTTTACAAAATCCATTAATCTCTGTGCCTGCATGTTTGGTGTCATATAAGATTTCCAGCTAAGAGTGAGGTAATTAAAGTCACCCTTGAATATGGTATTGGGTTAGATGGTGATGATTTCCAGTAAGCCTAAATACATGTTATGGGTTTTCTGGGTCATAAAGGGGGGCCTATAGCTTGCAAGGAACTCGTATGGGATTTTGCCTATGGTGATTTGAAAGTGGAGAAGCTCAAGTGCAACATCCTGTTTGACCAGCCTTGAGGTATACTTATTTTTGATGTAAGTCGAGACACCTCCACCTTTAACTTGAAGGCTTTTGGTGAGCCGAGGCGCTAGAGAATAGAAGAAGAAAATAAAACGTTATTTTCACTGGCTGTTGTTTCTTTTGGTGGTATTCCAGTTCGTCTACAGTTGGTGCTACAGTTTGGTGTTGCAAGTGACCTCCACCTTTAGTCCCTGTTTATGTAGTAGGGTAGTTTAAATGTGTAGAAGGCATTATAGCTTTGCACTGCCAGTATGCTCTCTGTCACTTTAAACCATGTCTCAGTTACTGCACAGACATCAGCATTCGCTAGGGTGAGGAGAGCTTGTAGGGAGTGGAGTTTCTTGTTTAAATTTCAAGAGTGCTTTTACAGGAAAAAATGTGCACACAAGGTGCTTGCGTCTATTCAGGGCACTGCCAAACATTTGAGAGGAAAGTACTAAAGTAGACCCTGATGATTTAAGAATTAAGTATTTAGGGAGATATTCTGAAGTTAGGTTACACAGCAGCTAATCAAGCAGTACTTACTGAAAAGAAAGAATTTGCTTTGTCAAGAATGATGAATAATACGGATTCACCTAACTGCCTATTACCTCGTTACTACAAGTCCTGGCTTCACCACAATTCCACACTGCTAGGATACAATGTCCTTTTGCTTCTTCTCTCACTAGAAGCAAAACAGTAGCACCAATCCCAAGACTAAAAAGCAGGCCACAGGTTCTTTGGGGACCAAAAGTCTTGCCCCAGATAATTCAGGGGACTGTAGGCGTGATATAGCTTTTTCCTGGTAGATACCTTGAATAGCAACCAGACCAATCACAAAGGTCCCACACAGACACTCACTGCCCAACCCGAAGCAGTCAGGAATCAATGCCCTCTCCTCCTTCTCTCACCAGGAGTAAAATATGAGCACAAATTCCAAGCTGGAACCTATGAAGCAGTTATCAGGCTTTCTGGTGATCAGCAATCTCCAGGAAATAATGTCCCTACGTTCCTTCTGTCACCAGAAGCAAAACAGGAGCACTAGTCTCAAGATTTCTCCTGAGAGGCAGAGTATGGACTCTCCAATAACTGATAATCGTGGACCAGATGCTGCAGATTTTGACGGTAAGATGGAAAGAAAAATGGGTCAATATCATAAGAGTTGCAGTGTGCCACTGCTACCAAGAAGGTGAAGACAACTCCTGCTTAAAGACCTGTGAGCAATGGTAACCTCCTTCTTGCAGAGAAATCCATGGTAAGAAAGACTGAGGTTTCTCCAAAGAGAACCTACCTTTCAGAAAAGGGCTGCAGGACATCCTAACAGAGAACCTCATCTAGAGTCAAGAGCTGCAAAAATGTCAGTTTACACAGACAAATGCCTGCTGCAACCATTCTGCGCAAACTTACAGCACAGTGAGTCATGTGGACCCTACAAGCAAAGCCAAAGAAGGAGACCCTAAAAAGATCTATCTAAACACAGGGATAAAGAAACAAAGGATCCTGGATAAGGTCTGGTTCATCAGGGTAGTGTGGCATAACAATTCATGAGAATGGTTGCATATCAGTACAGCTTCCAAAAATCCAAATTAAAGCTGTGTTTAAAACTGCCTAACAGTGAAACTGCTGTTTGCTGAAGTTACACAGAATTGTGGAGATGATGGGGAATGTGTGGATGAAGGAGGAGCACCTTTATTTGGGAGAAAAAAAATCAGACTGCTGACAATGCTGCAAGAGTAACTACAGAAATAAACAACTTCCAGCAATGGCTGAATCGGCTGCAAGCCATGCAATCCATTCTAAAGGAGGCTGTCTGCAGCTAAAAGGAGAATGGCAGAGTACAATAAAGTATTATCTAGGAATATGGTAAAAGATTAGAGATGCTTACTATGGAGATGGTAGCAGTATACTGGAAGGTGGATGATGCTGAAAATAGCAACTGGCATGCTTGGACCTGAAAAATACCTAAATTGGCAGAGCAACATATACTGAGCAAATTTCTTTGAAGGGAGGCTGTGTCGCAATGAAGCCCTAGTGATGAACTGGGCAAGAGCAGCAGCTTATTCACAGAGTGAGGAAGCCCAATCAGAATATGGGCAGATCCAGGCATGCTGTATACAGTTTTGTTGGACAGATGTGTGGTTGTTAAGGAAGACCAAGGAATTGTGAAGCATCCAAGTTGAAGGTGAGAGAATTGTGCAGGTGAAAACTAC
The DNA here is from genome assembly GCF_019279795.1 of Protopterus annectens. Taxonomy (NCBI): domain Eukaryota; kingdom Metazoa; phylum Chordata; order Ceratodontiformes; family Protopteridae; genus Protopterus; species Protopterus annectens. Next base: position 500,513,380 of record NC_056725.1, on the reverse strand, counting down.
TCAGTGAAGCTGTTGTCAAAGGAGAGATCCCTATTAAAGAATGAAAGCAATGTTTAAAGAAAAAGAGGACTCACATCTGTAGCATACCACTCAATTCTTTTTTTCCAACTTAATTAAAAATCTTCATTAAATTGCACAACTGTAAGCAGTTGAAAGATTGAAACTAAGGTGCACACCAGTGACACAAAGTGAACAAAATAACATGGCCACACTGTGGGAATGATGAGCAAGGTTGTAAAACCAATGAGACTAGTAATGTACCCCCATTCCTACATCTCCTCAGACTCCCAAGCTCCCACTGGCCATATCATATACCTTGGTGACAGTTAAGTTGCTGTTAAGAAGAAAAACAGAGACATTACTGGCTCCAGTGTTTGTAAATCTACTACTAAAGAAGAGACAGAAGCAATGTAATACTAAGAAATATCAACTAGTTTAGCACATATTTAGACAGAAGGTCACCCATGGATGCAACAGGCTATTTTGCCTGGTTGAATTGTCCATTTTGGCATGCGCATGGCAGAAGAGCTCAGTCATAACTGTCATTTTCAGTCTTTAAGGTTTGGAATAACCAAATTTCTACAGTGCCAAAGAAGCAAAACTAGGCCTGAGAATAAAACAATTATCACAATTTGCATGTATGCACGTAAGCATTGCAGATTATTGAAGAAAATATTCATGTTAAGCATTTTACATTAGTGGAACAGCTGGAAGAACCTAAATCAAAACCTACTACTGCCTAATTCATATTCCAAAACCTTGCACCTTGCATAAGCAGCACAAGTTCATAGCACGTGAACTAAATCAGCACATACATTTCCAGATTTTCTTCTTACAGACTTCTGTGAACCAAATCTTACTTTTAAGTTCCTTAGAAATAAGCACAGTAGATGTGCCAAGCATAGAATGACTGTCATTTTTAACAACACTGCCCACTAGTGGTATGGGAAGAGAAATGGTGATCTATGTCACATTGTACTTGATGTTTGACAAGGTTATGGGAGTTCTAGTGCATCAAGTTATAGTTGGTGAATTGGTGGATACCCGTACACTTAATGTTTGAGTGGCCCAGCTTAAATACCAATAATGCAGGTCACTTTTCACAAGAGTAGTCTGCAAAGGGAATACATAAGTCTTATTCCTATTAAGTTTATAGTAAAAAAGGAATAAACTGCCATCAGTCACCTGCAACACAGACTCAATTGAGGTTGTAGGAAAGGACAAAATTAACAAAACGTTATCTGCACAGAATTACAGTTTAATGAGAATACCTCAGGTCATAATCAAATGCACTAAAGAACAATGTTTTATGCATCAGATAATAATCTTGCAGGACAGGCTGAAAAGAAAGAGAATGCAAGAGCACCCTTGCCTGCTACCCACATTAAGACAAAAAAGGCTTTGCAAGGACATCATTAATGGTCACCACAGCAGAAGGTTTAGAGCAGAAACTCTTTATTCATCACCTGAAGCTGGGTGGAGAAACATGCTGTCTTTGGTATTGGCTGTAAATAGGTTCAGCTCACCCTCCTGAAGGACTTTTTTTTGTCCAAGATGAGCATGGCCCAGGGGGGATTATCTGCACTGTATGCCTCCACAAAAAAGTACCAGGCCACATGGATACCCTCTCTCTGAGATCTCAGCCATACACAAAACTCTCTTACATGACATATGGCAGTTCAACATATATACTAAACAGAGCATTAATACTGTTGGCAAAATACTGACCTCTACATTAGTGAGAAATATGAGAAAATAAATCCCAGAATGTCAGGACTTTCTCTGTTCTCAGAATGAGGGAGATCACAGTAGCCGGTAGTTGAGGAGGCAAGGTTTTGCTAACACATATAATTTACTAATAATACACTGTCAAAGATGACACTAATATTCAATTTCCCCATGTCAATTTACACTGTATCTTGCATTATATTGGACCAATGGAGAATTTCTCCCCAAGCCTCCACTGAAAAGGGGTTCTACATTTAATCAGACTTCCTCAGTCAAAAAATGTATATGTATATATATATATATATATATATATATATATATATATATATATATATAAGCAGCAAAGGGGCAAAACCTCCTCAGAATCACTAAAATAATTTAGAATTGAGCCTTTTGGGGTCTGGGGCCTTCCCTGATCTCAGCCACTTTTACCTACACTAATGTAAGCGAGGCTTCTAACTACTGCACTTCTTTCTCAGCTAATCTGTTTAATCCATACTCTCTGATATACTTCCTAATCACTTTTACTAAGGGTGTGTTTGTTGCAAAAAACATACTTTCTTATAAAAAATTTCAAATGCCTAAGCTATAACCCTAGAATTGTATAATTTTTGCCAACTGCTCTCCTGAAATCAGGCAAGCCACTATCCACAGATATTTCCAATCTATCAGATATGAAAGAAAATCTTATGACATATCACTAAGGCATCAAAAGATAGATTTACTGCTAAGAATCTGGAATGTGAGGTATAATGTAACTCAATCTTCTTGGACATACTCAAAACTCCTGAAGGACTAGCTGCTCCTGTAAACATCTGATACAGGTTAGAAAAAAGTTTGCTGTTTTAGTGTACTTAATTACATGGAGCACAACTAAGTGCTAACACTTAAGTACAATAACTCCCCTTACAGGTCATCCGTGGTGACTCAGCCTCAGAGTTCATATGGTGAAGAGTTAGGCATGCTTGTCAAACTCTATATAGGAAAGCCTTCATTTCTGAGCACTGTGAGAGAAATCATTGAAAAAAGAAGAAGCATAGTTTTTTTCCCCAGTCCAGCACTACGGCCAGGTCAACCAGGATTGCAGCATCACTCTGAGAAGCAGTATTTCACAGCATGGAAAAAAAAAACAGTTCTGGACACTAAGGTTTACTATGTGGCCCTGTGGGTAAATTGTATGACCTCCCCATGCCACACTTGCCATATGTCTCTCGTTATAATTCTTATAGAGGTCTTGCAGAGCTTTAGCATCTCTAGTAAACTGAGGCAAAGGAAGCTCTTCCAGCCCAGAAGAGGGCAGAGAACTGTTCTCAAATCACCCCTAAAATAAGGACTGGGTTATTACCCTGGTTCAGTAATCTTGAAACTCTTTTGCTATGACCTAGTTCAGGCCCCTCCAAGTTACCCTTTCACTACAACTAACCAGCCTACACCTGCACAGTGACAAGAACTTGATTACAGCAATCATTAATTCAGAAGATAACCTGATAGTTGGCCTACCATTTTTGAGAAGTATACCAGGAAGAAAAATCTATCCAATGAACGCAAATGTAATTTTCACAAGGCCTGTATTAACCAAATGTGGACTCTGACTTTTGTGAAAAAGAAGTTATGTACCTACCATAACGTTCCATGTTAGTTGTCTTCATCTCGCCTTCTTTCTTGCTGGTTGGAATCGCAGCCAATCCTTGGCTCCAACTCGGCCATCTACTATAGCTCGAGAGTTGTTTACTGGCTCGAGGCTACCCCTTATCCCATGATGCCTAGCGCTAGCTACCCAGATCTCGTTTGTAATAGCTAACCCCAGACATAGCCAGAGAATCAACCTGTCCAAACAGGCTGAGCATATCTGTCATACTCTCTAAGTCAGTAGAGGAAACAAACCAGAGAACACTCAGCCAGTGAAACCAAAACTCCTCTCGATCCAATAGGACAGGGGGATGGAGGGTGGGACGCAAGAAAGAAGGCGAGATGAAGACAACTAACATGGAACGTTATGGTAGGTACATAACTTCATGTTAAGTTGTCTATCTCGCCTTCGTTCTTGCTGGTTGGGACAGCATCCCTAGCACCTACAATCCTGGGCGGCTCATTGGAACAGACTCTTCAGAACAGTGGAACCAAAGTCAGCTCTGTTAATGGAGACCATATCTAGCTTGTAATGAGAAATAAAGGTATTTGCCCAAGTAGCAGCTGCACAGATAGAATCCATGGGTAACCTAGATTGGAAGGCTACAGAGGTGGCCAAAGCCCTAGTAGAATGACCTTTCGGTTTGATAGGCAACTCTTTGTTTCTCAATTGATAAATGAAAGTATTAATGTGAGACAACCACCTGGATAAGGTCACTTTGGAAACTGGGAGACCTTGTTTGCCTTGAGCGTAGGAAAGGAATAGTTGGTCCGACTCCCTTATATCCTTAGTCCTATGCAAGTAAAAACGCAATTGTCTATGAACATCCAATTGGCGTAATTTGTATTCTGCCTTGTTGGTGTGGTTAGGGAAAAACACAGGAAGGTCTATAGATTGGTTTAATTTATTTTCTGAGCAGACTTTCGGAAGGAATGAGGGATTAGTCCTCAGAGCAACCCTGTCCTTATGAAAAACCAAGTATGGAGGACGAACACATAGTGCCTGAAGTTCAAAGATGCGTCTGGCTGAAGTAATAGCTACCAGAAAAAGTGTTTTCCAAGATAGAAACTTAATGGAGCAGGATGCTACAGGTTCAAAGGAGGCATAATTAAGGAGGTTAGTACCAAATTAAGGTCCCAAGGAGGAGGGGGCTCTCTCACTGAAGGTCTAAGGAGAGTAGTCCCTCTTAAAAAGGCTTTACAGAGCTTATGAGACATAATGTTTGAATTAGACAACCCAACATGAAAGTTAGAAATGGCCACCAACTGAACCCTGATTGTAGCAGAAGCGGACCCAGAATGAAAAAATTGTGCTAGGAACTCCAAAAGTTCGTGGACTGGGGCTGAAAAAGGATCTATGTTCCTAGCCTCTGCCCAACAAGAAAAACATTTCCATTTGCAAGCATAAGTTTTTCTAGTTGTGGACTTGTGAGAGGAGACAATAATCTCACGCACAGCCGGGGAAATGCTGGGAAGCCTGGCTAAGGTTGGAAGTGGAGCAACCAAGCTGTGAGCTGGAGTGTTTGGAGGGATTGATGCAGCCCGCCTGATTGATGAATCAGTAGGTCTGGAATCGGATCTAGAGTCCAGGGCTGATTGATAAGGTAATGGTGCAGGAACGGAAACCATATCTGTCGAGGCCAGTAGGGGGCAATGAGGATCATTTTGCAACCCAACGATATTGTTTTCTGTATGAGTTTTGGTATCAGGGGAAACGGAGGGAAGGCATAAAGAAGTCCCTGAGACCAATCGTGGACTAGAGCGTCTCTGGGTGTGTGACCTGGGAGGGGAAGAAGGGAGAAGTAGTTGCTGCATTTTCTGTTGAAGGGAGTGGCAAAAAGATCGCAGCAAGGCTGTCCCCATTTGCGGAAGATCAGATCCGCAACTACCTGATTCAGAGACCACTCATGAGGCATGAGAATAGCTCTGCTGAGCCTGTCCGCTATGCCGTTGGACCTCCCAGGGATGTGCATCACAATCAGAAATCGTTGGGAGGAAATCGCCCACTGCCAGAGTCTGAGTGCTTCTCGACATAGGGAGTAGGACCTGGTTCCGCCCTGCTTGTTGATGTACCACACCACTGACATGTTGTCCGTTTGAACTGCAATGGTCCCAGAAGGGAGAGAGTCTTGAAGAGCTTGCAATGCTAGGAGCACGGCTTTCATTTCTAGGACGTTTATATGCAGGTGGTACTCGTGAGGCTGCCAAGTGCTTTGGATTGTCCTGCCCTGATAATGCCCCCCCACCCTATCAGGGAGGTGTCTGTGGTCACTGTGGCAACCGGAGGGGGCTGAATGAAGGGTCTGCCCTGAGTCACTAGTGGGGAGACCATCCACCATGCAAGGTGCCTTTTGCATGCTTCTGTAATCATGATCATGTGAGACATGGGCAGCTGTTGGAAAGACCACAGTGTGAACAGAAGCCACTGAAGGATCCTTATGTGAAAGCGGGCCAGTGGGTTTAGAAGAATTGCTGCTGCCATGGAACCCAGAGTTTGAAGGATGATCCTGATTTGGATCCTTTTGCTCTGCATTAGAATTTGTACTTGCTGGCGAATTGCAGACACCCTTTCTGGCGGTAGCCTTGCGGACATGTTCCTTGTGTCTAAGTCTGCTCCTATATAGGTGATAGATTGACAGGGCAACAAGGCAGATTTTTCGAAGTTTATTGTAATGCCTAGCTGGGAGCAGATTGTGATTGTGTAGTCCCTGGCTTGCAGAAGTTGATGCCTGGTAGTAGCAGTGAGGAGCCAGTCGTCTAGATATGGAAACACCTGGAATCCTCAATGTATCAGGTGAGCCGTGACCACTGCCATACATTTGGTGAACACCCTGGGGGCTGTGGTGAGACCAAGGGGCAGAGCTCTAAACTGGTAATGACTGGCTCCCAGCCGGAAGCGAAGGAATCTCCTGGATCGCCTGTCCATTTTGATGTGGTAGTACGCATCCTGAAGATCTATGGAGCACGTCCTGACCCAGAAAGGGTAGAATGGACTGTAGCGTGACCATCCAAAACGTTGTTCTTTGAACAGACTTGTTTAGTCTGCTGAGATCCAGAATCGGTCTCCAGTCCCCTGTCTTTTTTGGTACCAAAAAGAACCTTGAGTAAATTCCAGATCCATGTTGGTCTGCTGGGACTTCCTGGATGACTCTTTTTTCTAGCAGTTTTGAAACTTCTATGACTGCTTGGACCCTCAGATTGGGTGGAACATCTGGAAGGGATTTGCTTGAAGGTAAGGGGGGTTGAGAGAAGGGAATTTTGTAACCTCTGGATATAACTGACCGTACCCATTTGTCTTGAGTTAAATTTTGCCAGGCTTTTGGTACAGTGAAAGTCTTCCCCCGACTGCCTCCAGAGGCGGGCAGCCGGGCAACCCTTCAGGGATGCTGAAAGGGCTTCTCAGAGAAGGATCCTCTGTTGCCCTGGTTCTGCGGACCCCCTCTGCCACAAGAGCGGCGTCTGTTGTTGTTTCCCCCTCTGCCCCTGGAGGAAAAATCACTACGTGTGTCAGGCGAGGCTCCCTGGGATTTCCAGAACCACATTTTGCCACTCTTCTGACCCTTGGGGTATGGTCTAGAAGGAGTGGAAAAACGGACTCCCACGGCAGAGAGAGTCTTGCCTTCTTGCTCACACCTAGTCAAAGTGTCTTTCACCTGTGGTCCAAAAAGAAAGGAACCATCAAAGGGGGTGTTGGTGAATGACGCTTGAAAGGGTTCCGCAAAATTACACAACCACATCCATGCATGCCTCCTAAGGGCCTCACCCGTACCTGCGGCTCTACTCTCACCATCGGCTGCATAGGAAATGAGCCTCATGGAGGAGTTGACTACAGAATTAACGGTCGCCAGCTGGAAAGCCACTTTAGCTTGAGCCCCCTCAGCTGATGGATCTTGAAGGGTATCTCCGAGCTCTTTAAGGAGATCCCTCTGAAGCTGGGTAAAATGGCATAAGTAGTTCAGTGACCTCATAGAAAAGGTCGCTGAAGCAAACATTCGCTTCCTGTATCTGTCCATTGTCCTAGACTCCTTGTTAGAAGGATGGACAGACGAAGTGGTTTCTGCTAATTCTTTTTTGGTGGCTGCTGCTACCACCATGGCATCAACAGGAACACATTTGGTAAGGAACTGCTTATCATGGGGTGCTGTGATGAACTTGCCAGGTCTCCTCTGAGTTAGCTCCACTGTATCCGGGGCGGACCAAGCCTTTCGAGCCACCACTGACATAAGTGGATCGAAAGGCGGAGAAACCCAGGAGGTGGAAGGTCGGGAACCGAACGCATCCAGGACTACAGACTCATCCTCGGTAGGGGCTAGGGGATTCTAGTTACCCCTCTGCTTAAGCATTTCTAGGATGTCCGAAAAGGAAACATATTCAGAGGGGGACCTCGAGGACCCTTCCGAATCATCTAAGTCTGTATCAGAAGTGACAGACTCAGGGGGAGTCAATGTGCTTCCTCTTGCACTCTTCTTACGAGGGGGCTCCTCTGAATGATCAGGGGAGGCCTCGGAAAAAGAAGAAACACCCAATGGGGTGCCCTGGAGTGCCAGTTCCCCACGCTTGGGGTCTGGAGGAGGAGCAGAGGTTGGCACAGGCACTACAGGGGATGGAGCCGATGGGGCCGATAGTGGAGCTGACTCAGCGGCCATCACACTCCTCACGACATCGAAGGCGTCCCTGCCACGATGCAGAGAAGGCTCCGGTTCCGAGGAAATTGGAATCCTTCTCCGCACCGAGGGAGATGGCTCCGAGACTGATGTAGGAGCTGAGCTCACCTGCGCCGAAGCCCCGAGAGGGAGAATGGGGTCAGACAAGGGTCCGATGCCACTAGTCCCCTCGTAGCCGATGAGGGAGCCCCGGCGCCCAGATCCCTCGACGGACGGCACCATCGAGGGAATCAGAGCCAACGATGGAACCGAAGGAGATAGAGTTATCGGAGCCGACGGTTCCACTACTCGAACCCCAACGAATTCCGGCTCCGAGCTCAATAAAGTCGGAGGAGGAACATCGATAGAAGTGGACGGAGCCGACACCTGTTGAGGAGGGCTGGACAACATCTTGGCAAGTGCCTGCGACTTTAGCAACCTACTGATCACTCCCTCCACATCGTGATCCGAGAGCCTAGTGGATCGAGAGGAGTGAGAAGATCTGTGATTGCGCTCGCTCTGAAGCAGGGGAGACCGAGGAGCTGAATGTATCGATTCCAGAGAAGGGGACTTCAGCCTCTTGTGGCTCCAGGAAGGCTCCAAAGTTTCTGATGGAGCCGACGGGGAGACAGTCTTATCAGTTCCAGCCGGAACCGAAGTAGCAGGTAGAGTCTGAACCAAAGACGGCTCCGAACTTGGAGCCAATGATTTGGTAGATTTAGGGGATTTCACAGGCTGAGTCTTGGCCGGTGAATCCTGGGGCTTTAAAAGACCCCTACGAATAAGCTTATTCTTACACTCCTGCAGAACTCTTGGAGTAAATGCATGGCATATAGAACAAGAGTCCTGCAGGTGCACAGCACATAAACAATAGACGCAAGAAGTGTGCCCATCTGTCAGAGACATTTTCTGACAGCATGAGTCACACTTCTTGAACCCAGACACCTTGGATTCTTTTGACATCCTGTAACAAAAATACAACAATAGCTAACAAATCAAAATACAGTCTACAGAACAACACAGTATACTACAGACTAAAGCTAAAGGTTTTTTTTTTTTTTTTTTGATAGGAAAGCCTCTAACTTAAATAGCTAGCCTATAAAGAAGGTAGAAGGAAAGCCTCTAACTTAAACAGCTAACCTGACAAGAAAAGGATAAGGAGAGGGGGAGGGGAAGAACTCTCTAAATTAAACGAGTTCTAAAGGGGAGGTATGGAAGCTACAAATACACACTTAGCTAACACAACAAATACAAGACTAAAAGTTAACCATAACCCCTAGGAAAAAGACTATTTCTAGTAAAAAAAGTTCTATAAAGAAACTTTATATGAGCCTGAGCCAGAAAAACGTCACCTCGCAGCTGAAGCGGCAAACGAGATCTGGGTAGCTAGTGCTAGGCATCATGGGATAAGGGGTAGCCTCGAGCCAGTAAACAGCTCTCGAGCTATAGAAGATGGCCGAGTTGGAGCCGAGGATTGGCTCCGATCCCAACCAGCAAGAACGAAGGCGAGATAGACAACTTAACATCAAATTTTTTCCTGATGCATGGACCTGTCCCCAACCCTGATTAAATTAGCTGTCAGTATCCTTATAGCCACATTCTGTTTAATCATAGAAAAGAGGTAAAAATGCACATGTGATTGTAGAAAGCTATTAGGAGCAGGGAGCCTTCCTACTTAAAAAAAAAAAAAAACACTCCCCCAACAGCATGTAATATTCACCAACAGCACTCCCTCCTTCAAATGATATATAATATAAAATAAAAGACCCCTAAAAAAGGTAACAATATTAATTGCAAACTGCACCCCCACACACACTTGAAGCAGCTGGACCATCCACAGCAAGCCAGAGGCAAAGTTAGAAAATGATCTGGAGAGCAGTGGAACAAGCCACCTGCCATCCTATGAAGCCTAGCATCCCTCAGTTATATGGCCAGAATGGGAGAGTTGAGGTGAAACCCTAGGTATCAAATAGTGTCACTGCGTACTCCTAGTAAGGATATACTGACCTACTGCCATTAGAATGACCACAGGACCAAACCATCCACTACCAATCAATCAGGTCACCCTTGTTACATTTTATTATATAGATTCATCAGTGACTTCAAGGTTAATGACCCCAGGAGGCCTTTTTAAGCTGAGTCACTCTTCCCAAATATATCTGACAAGTTTTGATACCCCAAGGTTACTTTAAGGGGTATATGTGGGCTTGGACATGGGTGGTCAAGCATTTAGAGGCTCCCTCTGTCTACTAGAGACATAGGTGCCAAACTAGGGGTAAATTTCCAATTCATCATCCACTACTCCATGTTACACTTGAATTAGTTTACGGAAGAATAAGAAGTTATGTACTCACCATAGCATTCCATGTGAGTTGTTCCATCTCGCCTTCATTCTTACATCCCTCCCGCCTTCCCCCGCCTGGCTGATAGTTGACCTAAAGGTTGGTCTCATCCTGGTTGCTCAATTCTTCTTCCTCTACATGGGAGGATAGTTCACTTATATGGCTGTAGTACTCGCAGCACACAAGATCTGAGGTAATTCCAGCAGTGCATCATGGGATAAGGGGCTTGGTCTCGAGCTACTAGTAAACCTTGAGCTTTGCAAATGCCCGTATCCATCAGTAAAGAATGAACAGCGAGATTGAACAACTTCACATCGCTGCTTCACATGGTTAGGAAGCTTGTTTCAGAGAAGAGGTAGTCTCTGAGCCACATACTTGTTCCTCCAACATGTCCTACTTATGTTGCAGACAAGGTTTAGGTTGCTAGACTGGGTACGTCTGATGTTGTATGTTCGGCAGATATGCAACAGGTCCATTAGAGAGGGATCAGAGGATACTCTGCAGGCCAGACTTACATCACCTCTCAGCAGTATGTAGAAGACCGTGTACAGGGATAGGGCTTTGAGGCAGTCCACGTAGGATGCTCCAGTTGTTGCACAAGCTTAGTCAGATACATACTCAATAATCGGTCTGATGAAGGCCGAGTACAATGGAACAATGACATCCTTAGATAATATTAAGCATGTACTACTCCTACTGTACAAACCAAAAGACCCAGTGCCATTCACATAACACCAAGGAACCATGTTAAAAGACTCTTTCAAATAATTTCAAAAAATAAACAAGGCACGTCATCACACTTGTATAATTATCTAAACACTTAGAAACCAGGCAGCTAAATGAAAACAACTCTTTCCCAGTTACTTAAAGGCGGGGCAGTGACAGGAAATTCCATGTGATATGCACAATATAATCATTAATATAACCTATGGACTGCACAGCGTAGTGGTTATGATAAATACAGAGTGGTACTCCAAGCAGACCATTATCAGCCAATACAGTGTTGTAGTTGTGACTCCACAAAAAGATTAAATATCTTAAATTAACTAGCCAAGATCGCTAGTCACAGAATAACACATAACTCCAAAAGGCTAAAGGGATAAAACCTAGGGCAATAGCAGATAACCACACAAACCCATTCCCAATAAAAGGGATTTTCAGAAAACAGAAAGGCATGAAAAGCAAATAAATGAAAACAACATCACACTGGTGATGCAATGGGTGCCTACTGTTTACAGGGAGGTGGATGCAAAAGTAACATCAGTGTTTCAAGTCCCTGTAAAACCTAATATACAGCTGGAAGCCCACAATAATATAGTAACAGCACTGCCAACAAACTTATTTACATATACAAACAACAGTAACAAAAGCAAAACGTAGCAGTTCACCTGAAAATAAAGCTCAGCCATCTCATGAGGAAGAGATGACTTTTGCTTTTTCAGCAGAGGTGAAAGAAAGGCAGTGGTCATTTATCAACACTTAGCAGGTAGTTCATATTGAACTTGGCAAATAGGGAACTTAGCTTACAACAAATATCCAACAATTTGACCAATTTTACATGTCTTCCAGGTAGAAAACCTTCTGTGAATCACAGTTTAGTGATCCACATGTTGGAGATGATGAACCTGCTCAATAACAAAAGAAAAGACTTGCTTGGAGGAGCCCACAACTCTCTTCAATAGTTTCTGTGTAAAAAAGTAGGATTAGCACTTTAATCCACAGCTTACAGACTGAAAACGATGAATTACCACATAGGTGGTAGCACACTAAACATTGAAAGTGTGATGAGAGACTTAGGGACACAGGTGGACAGAGGTCTCACATTTGATAACCACATCGCCACAACAGCCAGTTAATCCTTCTATGCGGCACACCTCATCACTAAGAGCTTTTCATCCAGAAAAAAGGAGGTAATTGCCCCACTGTACTCATCCCTCATTAGACCCATTATAGAGTATAATGCCCCGTTTGGTATGTATCTCACAAGACATCTGCAACAGCTGGCAAGGCCACAGAAATACCTCACTAAAAGAATCACAGGCCTAAAGCAGATGCCATATGCTGACTGTCTAAAAAAACTCCAGCTATACTCTGTGGCATATCGTCTAATCAGAGGCGATCTCTGCTTAACATACAAGGCCATGTCAAACCCTGAGCTGTTGGGCATGCTCCACTTAAAGAAATCCCAATCCCTCAGAGCCACACTCTCCAGGGATCTAAACCTTGTCATCACAATGAACAAAACATGTTGGAGGGATAGGTTCCTGACCCAGAGACTCCTCATACTCTGGAATAGACTGCCCATACATGTCAAGCAGAGCGCCTCCTTGGCCCTCTTCAAAAGGAACCTTGATGACTGGATGGGAGATAGGAAATTCACCCTGGGGATCATGTCAGTCTCCCTGCTAGACAGGGGTCCAGAGAAGTAAATATTGTGGGAAGAAATATCCAGGGGAATTGTTATGGCTAGGCTTGTATAGGCCCTAGGGCCGATAGCCTAGTACCAACCTATGAACCTATAAGTAATTGTACATGGATTACCCATCTAAATACTTACTCTTCTTCTCCTACTTTTTAGGTGAAACAGATGAGAATGTGTCTTACATTTCCATATGGACTACATAATTTTCAGTCAGATGACTAGAACAACCACATTTCAGAGTCTATGGCCTCTTACTTCTTCTCCAGCATGTCACCACCGAGGAAGGAAAGTAAGATCCTGAGAGCAGAAACTTGTTCATAGAAAGTGGGATGGTATCTGCCATCTGCTTGGCTTTTTCAAAATTTAGGGCATGATTCACTAACTAAAATGTCACAGCCTGCAATCTGCTGTGTGGTTTCTTTGCTGTGGAGTTTTCTGGATTGAAGGTGGCAAAAGGTAAGGCAAAGTAAGTCATGTCTGAGTAGACTTTTCAACTGTGTGCAGTACAACTCCAGCAATTGAAAATAAAACAGTAGTGCAGTGCTACACTTGTCAGTGCAGAGTGGTTTCTTCGCAGTATCCAGGCAGGTAAAAACTTGAAGAATTATAGACTTAAGGCTCCAAAGCTTGAACTCCTCTCCTTAACATATTCCCTCAACTACTCCTGATCAACCTCCAATTGAGTTTGCTTTCCATTTAGTTAATCACAATGTAGAAATGTAAAAGCAGCAGATAATGATCTGTGAGTTGAAGGACACAGACAGTGAAAAGGTGGAAAAACAGAGAGGCGAATCAGATAAGGAGAACTCTGGAGCCCACACAGCAGAAATTTATCAGGAATATCCCTGAGGTCATACCAGGAACCAGGCAAAAAAGAAAGGGGGAATGGTGGATGGGGAGTTGAGGAAGGATGAAAACAGACAACACAAATACCATCAAATATAATTCCCCCTGCTATCACTAGAGAAAAGGTCCTTAATGCTCTTTCTAAGGCCAAGAACTCTGCATCAATGGGCCCAGACAATATCCTAGGATGCCTTCTAAATAGCATGAAACATGACCTATCAGGGCCTCCGGAACTGCTATTACCTACAGCCTCCAAGCAAGCTTCGTGCATCATGAATGGTGAACAGCAACAATCATCCCTCTGCATAAATGTGGGCCATCTACAGACCCTGGAAACTACAGACCCATAAGTCTCACTAGTGTTATTTGTAAAGCCATGGAAAGAATTATGGAAATGATCAATAGTGATGTAGTAAACCTCCAGACACTGGGCCCAACCCAATATGGTTTCATCAAGTGCAGATCATGCCTACTCAAACTGGTGGACTACTTTGAGAAGGTCACCAAAGCAATGGATGACAGCAAAATGATTCACACTGCCTACCTTGTCCTGCTCAAGGCATCTGACACAATACCCAACTCGGGCATTGTTGACAAACTGAAGAGGTTAGGTACAAACTCGTATGTTACCCGGTGGACAGCCAACTGACTCACAGACAGGACCCAGGAAGTTAGAATTGGGGAGTCCAACTCTACAAATGGCCAGTCACAAGTAGAGTCCCTCAGGGATCAGTCCTTGGACCACTCCTTTTTGCATTTACTTCTCTGAAGTCAAGGCCAATGTCGGTTGTCTCTAGCTGACCAAATCTGCAGATGATTGCAAATTAGAAACTGTCACTAAATCCCACACCGACACAAATGTTCTCCAGGAGTGGCTCGTGCAGACAAACAACTGGTGTCAGAGCCATGGACTAAAACTAAATGCCAAGAAATGCAAAATAGTATCCTTCAGGAATTCATTCACCCCTGGTAATTATCATATTGATAACACACCCCTTAGAGCTGACCCAACAGTCAGGCACTTAGGGACACACATAGATAGTAATCTAGCCTTTGAACATCACATGTCTACAGTGGTGAGGAAATGATTCTATGTTGCGTAACTTATAAACAAAGGTATGGCATCTAAGTCCAAGAAAGCCATTGTTCTTGTATTCGGCATTCATCAGACCTATCAATGAGTACAATGCCCCCTTTGTTATGTACCTAACCAGGCATATCCAACAACTGGAACATCCACAGAGGCTCCTCACTAAAAGAATACAGAGCTTAAGTAAATTGTCCTATGCAGACTGTCTCAAGGCTCTATCCCTGTCTCCTACAGGCTTTTGAAGGGAGATCTATGCCTGACACATTGTCAGACCCCCCACTATGATGGACCTCCTGCATATTCACAAAACAAGCAGCACCAGGATTACCTGTTCTAAAGACTTAAACCTTGCCTGTGATATAAATAGGACCTACTTGACAGACATGTATGCATCCCAGAGATTACCCTGTCTCTGGAATAGGTACCCCATCCATGTGAAGCACAGTTCCTCCCTAACCCAATTCAAGTGCAATCTTTGCAACTGAATGGGTGGCAGGAAATTCATCCCTGGTTTGGCACCTATGTTTCTAATGGACATAGGCAACTTGTAAATGGTTCATCTCCCAGGCCCTAGCTTGTAAATGTTTCATCTCCTAAGCCCCTGCTTATACTTATCAAGGGTATCAGAACTTGTCAGAGATTTAGGATGCATGGCTAGGCTTAAAAAGACCCTTGCAGTTGTTAACCTAGTTAACACCTATAAACCTATGAACATATAATATCTGATGTTGTCTTTTTTGTCCATTCCTCAGTTGATGGACCAGAGTCCCCAGCTAGAGTAATCTTGGGTGGTATTCAAGGAGGGATATTCCAGAGTACAGTGGAGCCAAAGGCTGCCCTATTTCTAGATCTAATGTTTAACTTGTAATGAGCTATAAAGGTATGATCACTGGACCATGTAGCAGCTGCAGCGAAGTCATCTACAGATTTTTTAGGCAAAAAGTGGAGGAAGTGGCTATAGACCTGGTGAAGTGTGCTTTAGGATGTTTGGATAATGACAGGTATTTGCTACTGTACACAAAACGTTACTACAATCAGTGAGCCATCTGGCTAGAGTCACTTTTGTCACTACTGTGCCTAATTTAATTTTGAAAAATGATACAAACAGCTGCTCTGATTTCCTTACATCTTTACTTCTGTGAATGTAAAATCTGAGCTATCTATGAACATCCAGAAGATGAAGCATGGATTCTCCCTTGTTTGAAAATTTTGGAAAAAAGACTGGTAGATTAAGTGACTGGTTGATATCAGCTCCTGACACCACCTTACGTAGAAAAGAAGATTTAGTCCAAAGCGAAAGCCTGTCCTTGTGAAAAATCAGGTAAGGTGGTTGAGAAGAAAGTGACTGGAGTTCAGATACCAGTCTAGCTGAAGTAATGGCAACTAGAAAAAGAGTTTTCCAGGATAAAAAATTCAACTTGCTGAGGGTTTGAAGGGGGGTTAAGTGAGGGCCTGAATAACTAGTGTAAGATCCCACTGAGGCACAGGATCTTTAACTTTTGAGCAAAGCAGCAAAGTACCCTTAAGAAAGGCTTTGCACAATTTTAAGGAAGCTAAGGATGAATGATCTACACCCAGGTGAAAATCTGAGATGGCAGCCAACTGCACCTTGACGGTCGAATAACTAGCTCCTGCTATAAAAACGGAGGCTAGAAAGTCAAGAATAGATGGAATTGGTGAGGAAAGGGGGTCTAAGTGTCTCTGAATGGCCCAATACAGAATCGTTTTCATTAAATTTTATAACGTTTGCTGGTAGAGGAGTTTTGGGATAACATAAGAATGTGGCAAACAGGTGAGGAAAGCCTATAACTTCTAGCCATCCCTTGAAGTGAAGAAACTATGCAGTCAATTTGAGGATAGCATGTCAGGGTGAGGCAGCCTGGATGCATGAGACAGAAGGCCGTGAACAGGATTGAACACCCAGGGTGGGTAAAGAAGATGAGGCCAAAGGAAGGGGAACCACACTTAGTGAGGCCAGAATGGGGCAGTGAGGACCATCTTGTTCTTCCATTGGAAAGCTTTCTGAATAAATTTGGGAATAAGAGGAGTGGGTGGAAAGGCATATAATAGACCGGAGGGCCAATCATGAACTATAATTTCTCCTGGTGACTCCCCCTCTGAGGGGATCAAAGCAAAGTACCTGCTACAACTGGTACTGAGGGGGGGAGAGGGAAACAAGACACAGTGCAGTTGACCCCACTGGTGAAAAATCAAGTCTACCACCGATTGCTGGTTGAGAGACTGCTTGTGAGGCAGTAAAATGGACTTGCTCAGTTTTGTCTGCTAGCACACTGGTTTTCCCTGGAATATGTGTTGCCAATAGAAAGCAGTCGAAAGAGATTTCCCATTGCCAAACTCTCACTGCCATCCTGCAAAGTGGGTAAGATCTGGTTCCCCCTTGTTTGTTGATGTACCAGACCACTAACATGCTGTCAGTCTGAATGGAACATCTTGAAATACCTACAACTCATACATGACTGCTCTTGCTTCTAGGATATTGATGTGAAGACTTTCCACTGTCCGAGATCATGTGCCTTTGACTGTCCTTCCCAGATTATGCCCCCCAATCCCAGTTGGGAGGCGTCCTTAGTCACCGTGGCCTTGGGAGAAGGAAGAATGAAAGGACGGCCCTGGGAAACTTCCTTTGCATGAATCCACCATGCTATGTGTCATCTGCAAACACTTGTGATGTGAATGGGAGTTGTCACTGGCTGATGTCTTATTGACCTCTGTACCCCTAAGGGCCACTGTAGTATTCTCATGTGGAAACACACAAAAGGGTCTAGAACTATGAAGGCTGTCATCGAGCCTAATAGTTGAAGGACTAACTTGGTGGAAGGTGAACAAAGAGTAAGCAAGTGTAATGTCTGTCTTCTTACGGTCTCCAATCTTGTTTGAGATAGGCTTGCCACTTGTGATTTAGTATCTAGATGGGCTCCAGTGAACTCCAAAGTTTGTGTTAGGTAAAGCTGAGACTTGGAGAGGTTTATTGTGATGCCCAGCTGGGAAGTGAGCTGGAGCAAGTGATCCCTGTCTTGAATTAGCAGAGGCTCGGTGGAAGAAACTAGGAGCCAGTTGTCTAGATAAAGAAACACCCAAAATCTTTGCAATCTCAGGTGAGCACCAACCACTGCCATGGGGGCTGTTGTGAGACCAAAGGATAGTGCTCTGTTAGTGACTTATTCCCAGCTGGAAGTGCAGGTATCTCCTGGACTGCCTGTGTATTTTGATATGATAATATGCACCCTAGAGATCAATATAGCACATCTAATCATCCTTCCTTAAAAGAGGAAGGATGGACTGAACTGTGACCATCTGGAACTTTGAGTGTTTCACACACTGATTTAAACTGCTGAGATCCAAAGCTGGTCTAAGGTCTCTGGTCTTTTTTGTCACCAAAAAGAATCTTGACTAAGTTCCGGATCCTTGTTAGTCTGGTGGGACTGGCTGGATGGCTCTTTTTTCAAGCAGCCTTTGTGTTTCTGTAGTTGCAGCTTTTCTCTGTCGGGGTGGAACATCAGGAATTCATCTGTTGCATTTTGGAGGGAAATGGTATATAATACCCTCTGGATATAATTTTCTCCACCCAAGAATCTTGAACCCAAGAGAACGCTGTTTTAGCTCACCAGAATGTAGTAAAGCAGAGTGATAAACAGGTGGAAAACAAACAAATTGAAACTACACAAGTGGGAATTATACAGCTGGAAGTTGAATCAACCAATGAGACCGAGGTATATCAGAACCTTGGGGCTAAACCGAAGACGAAAGCCTTAATAGGGTCGGGTTTTCCAGTACTCCCGGTCCCTGTGAGAGTGAAATCACTGAAGCAATGGGACAGGACGACCAGCAGGGAGAGAACGAAGAGAAAGTTAACCAAATAAAAAGTACTGACTCCGCTTTAATTTACAATCTACCGAGACATGCATTGAGTGATAATCAGTTGAAGGTATTGAACAGGAGCATGACTTTTGTTCCTGCCCAGCCACCCAAATTACATCAAGTCTCTTTGGATTTACAGTTTTTTGGACGTCATGTCCTGCTAAAGAACTTGTTTGGGCTAAAGGGGATTAATATTGGTAGTCCAACGGCTCTGAAAAAACCTTGCACTTTTGTGCCCCCTGTGCATCCAGTTATGGGCACATTTTTAAATGTTTGTATGACTGAAACTTCTGAAATGATTTGTAATAAAAAAAGACATGATTATTATAACTTAAGTAGAGAAGAATTTAAAGTACTTAATGAGCTGAAGTCTAATTTAAATATTGCAATTAGACTGGCAGATAAAGGAGGGGGTGTTGTCATTTTAGATACTGAATGTTATGTACAAAGAATGCATAGTATGTTGAAAGAAGATGTCACATATAAGACCACTGATTATAGGCGGTTTACATGCATAATAGATCATGTGAAGAAATTTTGTGTGGGAATTGTTTATGACACGAATAATATCAGAAGATGTCTATAAATTTATTTTGGAGGATTTTCCGACTATACCAATAAGGAAGGCCTAAGGTTCATAAGGATCCCTTTAACCCACCCTTTAGGCCTATTGTATCTGGACAGGGGTGGGTGACAGAATTATTATCTGTATGGGTTGAGAAAAATTTAAAACAGGCTTTGGTATATGCTCCAGCTGCAGTAAAGGATACAGCATGTTTTTTGAATGCACTTTATAGTTATTATGAGACGACTGATAACATGGAAGAGATATTTTGGTCACATTAGATGTGAATAGTTTATTTACGGCGATCCCTAACAATTATGGTTTGCTAGCTATTAAGCAATTCATATCTATGTATGTTTTTGATGAACGAACCAATGTACAAATTTGCAATTTCCTTGAATTGATTCTAAAGAATAATGTGTTTTTGTTCTATGATCAATACTACTGGCAACAATTAGGGGTTGACATAGGTACACCATGAGCCAATACCTACGATAACTTGGTTTTGGCATATTGGGATAATGTTCTTTTTTCAAATAAGAATAGATGGGCTGATAAGCTTAAGTTTTATCGCAGGATCGTGGATGATGCCTTTTTGTTATGGCATGGGACTACAGATGAGGTAGGTTTTTTGTAAAATACTTGGAAGGGAGTGCAGATTTTCTGAAATTCGCAGTGAGATATTCACTACAGAACATTGATTTTTTTGGATGTAAGAATATATAAAGATGGAGAAGGTAGACTGCAAACTAGAATTTTTAGAAAGGATTGCTGGAAGAATAGTTTATTAACATACAACAGCATGTATCCCAGACACATTTTTAATAATGTAGCCGGTGGGCAAAGTCTTAGGGTATCTAAACGGATGATGCTATATTTGAACAGGAAATTGGAGATATACAACAGCATTTCTTATTTCAAGGCTATCGGGAAAGAATTGTTGTTCATTAATCTATTGATAAATCTAGAATTATGAGAAGGACTAGAGGAGACCCTGGTTTAAGCACAGGGATAGAAAGGATGGCGGGTCCCTACCTGGGGCTTCCACTTCAATTGAGATGTGTCATCCTAGGGTTATTTTACATTATAATAGTGACACAAAAAGTATTTCTGATATAATTAGAAGGAATTGGAGAATTTTGCACACAGATAATCTGTTAAAGAAGGTGATAGGGTAGTCTCCTAGATTTACATTTAAGAACAATGTGAATATGTAAGGATGTTGGTCCTCCTATTCAGTTATTTAGGAATATAAGGAAAGGTACATACCCATGTAGGCGTTGCAAGAGCTGCCAGTATACTGATAGGTCTAATACATTTTTACATCCAGTCACTGGTAGAATCTATACCACAAATCTTCATGCTGATTGCTGTACCAAAAATGTTGTTTATTTAGCCAAATGTACATCTTGTATCTCATATTATGTGGGGAAAACTAACAGAATGTTGAAACAATTAATTTTGCAGCACGAGTGACATTAGGTTAGAAGCAAAGCATAATGTCTTAGCCCAGCATGTTAAATTGCATCCGGGACATACATTTGTATTTATGGTACTACAGATATAGCTAGATAATAGAAGGGATGGGGATGTTACACATCAGACAGAATTGAAAGAGTTAAGATGGATAGCTGATCTGCAGGCAGACCATCTACCAGGTTTGCTTGATACTGATGTGTTTTTATGTGATCTGAAGAACAGCAATAGATCAAAAGTGCTTATCAGTAATAAAATTGTATTTCATTTTACCTGCCATGGTAGATATCAGTGGGTATTTCTGCATTTGGGACTTTATTATTTTTTTGCCACTGTCAGCCTTTGATACTCCTGTGGTTGTTTTTGATATATTTATAAACCCAAGAATCTTTGCTAATGGCAATCCAGGCTTGTGGGTGTAGGAATATGCATCTTCCAATTACCTCCAGAGTGCAGCAATCAGGTAACCTTTCCAGGATGCTGTCAGGGTTGGTCCGAGAAGGAAGCTCTGAAGCCCTGATGTTGCTGGCCACTTTTGCTATGAGGACGTCTCCCATTAGAATTTCCCCCTCTGCTCTGAGGGGATCTTTCTCCTTAAGAATCTTGATAAGAATCTTGCAACTTTCTGAGCCACAATTTTCTGCTCCCTCTCTGGTTTGTGGAAAATTTCCTTTGAAGAGTAGAAATACAGATTCCCATGGCAGAAAGGGTCTTCCCATCTTGCTCATTCTTAGAGGGAGTGTCTTTCACCTTAAGGCCAAATAAGGTGAATCCATCAAAAGGGGCACTGATGCATGAAGACTTGAAGGGCTCCGCAAAGTCACTGTAGTGGATTCAAGACATGCCTCCTAGTATTTATGCCTGAACCCACTGCACTAGCAGCTCCCTCTGAGGTGTGAAAGATCAATCTCGTGGAAGCATTGGATAAGGACTGAAGGGTGGCTAGCTGCGAAGAAACTGCTTTCCTATCTTTCACAGACATGGACCCAGAGAGGGTATTGGAAAACTGAGCAATTCCCTGTGAAATCTTGGAATGTGTGCCAAATAATTCAGAGATCTGAGGGGAGAGATCCCTGATGCATATACACGCTTCCCAAACCTGTCCAGCACCCTAAATTCCCTATTAGAAGGATGAGCAGTAGATCTCTATTCTGTTAGCTCTTTCCTTGTAGCTGCTATAACCACCATAGCATCCACAGGGGGATCTTTGCTTCAATGAGCTCTATCATTAGGTGCAAGAAGATACTTGTCTGGGCATTTAAGGATGGGCTCTATGACATCCGGATCCTTTAAAGCCCAGCGGGAAATGAGGTCTACAATCTCATCTGCTGTGGGACTACCCATGTCATAGCTGAGCTGATCCAAAAGGCCTTAAAGAATACTGACTCCTCTTGGGAAGTGTTGGGGGGGGAGGTCAGAAGAACAACGTCCTTTCTGTTTCAGAAGTTTGAGAATCCTTCAGAATGAAACATCCTCAAGGGGTGATCTTGGGGACCCTTCCCTTCATTGAAGTAAGTGTCTTCGGTGGAGAGTCTAGGTGCCTCCTTTTACACATCTGCTTCTGAGGGGGCTCTTCCGTAGGAGTTTCCTGAGAGGACTTGGAAGTCCCAGCAGTGTCCTCAATGAGGAGAGTCTCAAGGCTTGACCAGACTGGCTGTGCAGATGGGGTAGGATGAAAAGACCCAGATTCCACAGTAAGCTATTGAGTGTAGGTTGGATCCAAGGGGGTAAGAATGTATTTTCCACTGAAGAGGAGAAAGCTCTCTACCTCGAAAGCTGAAGCCATGGGGATCTCAGTCTCGTCCCCCCCCCCCCAGATCTGAAGAAACCTGTGAGGGCCAAACCCTAAACACCCCGGCTCCACTTTTGGGGCAGAGGTGGGAGCTGAGCTGTCCAGCACCAAAGCTCTGAGAGGAAGGCATGGCTCTGAAACCATCTGAGTCAATCCCAACCCACCAGATCTGGGACCAACACGATGACTTTGAGATCCTTCTAGATAAAAAAAAGTCAGACCTGTCTGGGTCAGAGAAAGTGTTGGAGTCGAATAAGGGCAAGTCTTTGGATCTGCCACAGACACACTTCAAAAACTTGCATTCAAAAACTCCAAAACCACTGGATGGATCAGAGTAGGAACTAAAGCCTGTGGTTGAGTGGTGGAGAGGCTCATGGATCCAATGAGAGACACAGACAGTAAAACACCTAACTGAATGGGGGTTCTGAGAAATGTTCTCATCATCCTGTCCATATCCACTTCTGACAGGCTCCTGGATGACCTGAGGGAAGACAAAGTTGATGGTGGACGGGAAGCTCTTCGAGGTGTGTCCTGTAGCAAGTGGGAATGAAGCTTCAAAGATACAGGTTCACTAGAAATCCTTGCTGACTTAGAGATGGATCTAGTCGGATCCAGATGAGAAGATGGATCTGACAGCTTTGATTTTGTTTTTGTCAGAGGTCAGCTCTTGCAGGTGGTCATAACTGACAATTTAGATATTTTCTTGGATGGATCCAAGCCTGAAGAAGTTGAGGGAGGAGAGCAGTCATGGGATTGCTCCCTCGATTCCTTGGATCTTTTTGTTGTATTCCATGAGGATTTTTTACAGGAAGATGGTGCTCCAGGGTCAGAAGAAGCAGAGGATGGAAGTAGACATTTCAGAATTAATTTATTCTTCCTTTTGACCAAGGCCCTGTTATTAAGGCTACAGCATATGCCGCAAAAAACATAAAAATGCCCTGGACGTAAACATTATACACACAGTGAATGGCTGTCAGAATTTGGAATTTTAAGTCCACAAGTGCAACACTTTTTAAAACCAGTAGGTTTTTCTGGCATAGTTGAAATCACAAGAAATTATCAACAATGGTACTAATGACATTTAAATATAGCGAAGACAGAAGGTGATAAAGAAAAATAAATACCAGCAATGGTATTGGAAGCTGTGTCACAAAGGTAGCAAAAAAAAGGACAAGGGCTTAAGGCCCAAGAGCCAAAACTAGTGAAAAAAATCTGAAAAATTTACTTTTATTTTTTGGAATCTAAATATAGAAGTCCTAAAGGAAGAAAAAGTAGAGAAATATGGAGATAAAAATGGTACTTACCCAAAACAAATCACTCATAAAACAAATTGCTCACGCTAACAGTGACCAAGTGTTATTGCTAAAGCGCCAAACAAGATCTGAGGTAGCTCAGGTGTAGCTGAGGGATTATGTGTAAGGGGAGGAACTTGAGCTACAGATACTAAAGTCTTTCAAGTGGCCGAGGATGGATCCAAGGTCGAATCCGAGACCAATCTATTGAGAAACAGACAAAAAAGACAACATCAGATCATTAAGATTTATTAATAAACTGAAAGACCAGCAAGGAAACTGGGCAGGGTAGTAGGAGGGTCTATATTACATGATCAAAGTTTCAAAACTTCGACTCTGATATGGTCAACACCATATGATCAAAGTTTTGAAACTTCAAAAATGTAATATAAAAACAACAACCTACACAAACAAACCATTTAAATGCTCTAAGCAGGGGGGCAATCCCCCCTGCACCCCCCACACCCCCAACTACTTAAATATACCAACTCCGAGATCGCACTACAGTGCAAAAAAGGGAACCCTATCCGCGCTGTACAGAGACCTCCGTTAAAAGATTCAAAGTTTCAAAACTTCGATCATATGGTGTCGACCATATCAGATTTGAAGTTTTGAAACTTCGATCTTATGATATAGACCCTAGTAGGACACAACCTATGGTCACTTGGCTAATGGAGGTTGCTGGAAGAAGAAATCCATTTCCTGGGATGCAAAGAATCTATAGCTAATTAATTTAAGTAAAGTGGTGCAAGGAGTAAAGTACCCAGCCCAGCATGGGGAATGTGGGGATTGTACCTCACAAAAGTTTCAAATTCAACTTTTGAACCCTGGGTATTTGTTTAAAGTAAAATTCATTTAAAAGGCTTATTTGGACATTTTAGATCCATTTAAGTGTAGAGATAGGGCAAAGACATAGGCCGGAAGAGTAAACATAAACCTGGAACGAACAATAGGCTGATTATTTAAGAGGAGGAGGAGACTTAGGAAAGGAGACTCAGCATCTAACTAACAAGGAAAAACAGGAACAGGATGAGATGAGGAGATTAACGAGATCAGTAAGGAAGAAAGAATTAAGAAGCAAAGTAAGCAGCTGGTGAAAAGAACCAGTGACAGGAAGGCAACATGTCAAGCAGGGCAAGATAAAATATCAAGTGAAAAGAAGGCATTAGAAAGATGGACACCAGACTGCAAAACATGACACAGGCAATGAAGAGTGCAACTCAGAAGGTGAACAAAAGTTCTGGACCAAGTGAACTTCAGCTGTGAGGAGTACAAAAACTGCTGGAGAACATGGCGTTGAAATAAAGATCAAGGAGAAGAAAGTTAACAAAAGAAAGAGTATGAGGATGACAGATGGTAAGAAGTAGAAAGAAGACAGGGTATGAGGTCAACAATGGTACCAGAAGACCTTGAGTGGCCACAGGAAGCCAAGACTGCAACAGAAACAAATGAAGAGAGCTGCTCTAAAATGAGGTACAAGTCTAGTTTTTATTTTTTTTTTCTCTTGTCAATAAGTGCAACAATGTTGGAAAAAGTGAAAATGAAAAAGCTAGTGAAATGAAAGTGGCATGAAGGGGATAAGGAAGTGGTAAGTAAGATAACAGGCACCAGGACAACACAAAAAAAGGCAATCAATTGCATAAAGGGAAGAATACCATAAAGTACATGCAACATTAGGTTTTATTTAAAGGCCTAGAAATACAACCATATTAAAGCAGACTTGTATCTTCATTTTACATGCAGATACAACAGAAAGGAATGTTTCAGTAACCTTCAGTCAAGAATACTGATACAAATAAAATGTGCAAACAGAATGTGCAGTACATTAAGTAGAAACAGTCTTCCGAACCACGGTTAAAGAGGCATGTAGAGATTTACAGAGTTTTTGTATTATTAGGAAATACTTCAGACACAGTGAGTTAGTTAGTCCGTTCGGACGGATAAGCATAAAGTCGTTGCAATGCATTCCACAGAAATTTGGGACAGACACTCAAGAGTGACAGCAGAAGTCAGGTCAAATATCCAGCATTCCAGAATATTAATTATATTATTCAGGCGAAAAGAAATAATTCCAAGTATAACGAGTGCAGAAGCTACAGACATTATAATTCAGTCTATTTCAGTTTATCAGCACTGTTACTGGAGACAGTAAGATTTGACATTCTCAGTACAGAATTTACAGACAGTCTACTGAGTGCAGAAGCTATGGGCATTATAATTCAGTCTGTTTCAGTTTGTCAGCAGTTTTATTGGAAACGATAAGATTTGATGGTACTTACGTATTATCGCAACCACATTTTTGCGATAATAACGGTTGCTTCCCGATGTTTACATCTAAAAGTTAATGGTGTCACAGTGTCAGACAATGGGTTTCCTTGCACAATGAAGGTTGTTTTGGGCAGGGTTATCATTAAAAAATGATAAAGTTAATGTTGCTGTTTCGGTATGCACTTTGCCACCAACATGTCATGTAGCCGGCAGTAAAGTGCATACATGCTACAACTGTCAGGGCTGCTGTCTTACTGTCTGCAATTGCTAACCACTTTCCCCCATATAGAAAGGCATAGCCACAAGAATAATGGTTTTACTTCACTTTTTTTTTTTTTTTTTTTTAACAGTTTGTTAACATATGTTCAGGTCCAAATTAAAAACCAGCCACATTCTACAAATGACAAGAAGAAACACTTCATCAGCCAGTAACATGTCTTCTTTACCATTCTTACTATGTGTAATCAGGAACCCACAGTTGCCTATCAACATCATCAACCCTGACTTTTTACAAGCATTACTAACCCTGGCCTTTCGCATCGCAATGGTTATTGTGCATACAGTATGTTTACATTTTTTTTAAAGAAAGTATTGCTTTCCAAAAAACCTCCTTCCTGTGTGTGCGTTTTCCTTGTTCGTGATGGTTCACATTTTCCATTCATCAATAAGAGAACATGGATGGCAATTGAAGCGTGCGTCTGTAATGCACGGCAAACCAGAAGAGGAATTTGGAAAGTTTTGCTGTCCCTGAAGGTAGTCCACAGTTTTTTTTTACCAGCAATGAGGAGTCTGAACATTTTACAGTGTTTCATGCGCTCGTCTGTATTCAACGATGCACGATTCACAACCACGAAAATGTGGTTGCGATAATACGCAAGTACCGATTTGATTAGGATACTGTTGGCATCCTCTCAGCAGTTTTATTGGAAACAATAAGATTTGATTAGGATACTGTTGGCATGTACCTCCACTCTACATAATAAAACATTCTCAACTGAATTACAGTGTATGCAAACTTTTATTCTTAAAGGTACAAGAAGATCTGGCACATAAAGGAGAGACTGACATCTATTCAGCACAGTTCTGGGTAATTAAAAGACAAAGGCATTCATTCTAGCCTTATTCCAGTTTCTTCCAGTTCATTTCTGTATTCTACACTCGTTTCAATTCTTACAACTCACATGATCCTATCCAAAAGGCCAAGACCTGATAACATGTCGTGAGGGTACTGCACGGCACAATCATGTCATCATTACATATGAAGGAAAAGGTACTTTGATAGCATTTCAGAAGAGCATGCATGGAAGGGGCTAAATGTAGCAGAAAACTGGAGCAAAGAAGCAGTAAGAAATGCACAGAAGGAACATTGGTGCAAAATAGGATGAAGTAGGAAAGAAGAACTAAATGGGGAACATTAGAACGGAAGAAACAAAAGAACATGAATGGAAGGTACACTGCTGAAAAAAGGACTTGTATAACATAATGGAAGTAGAGAAAGGAGTTAAGAATGAAAACCTGATTACGTGAAAGAGAAGATTGAGAAAGAAAAAAAAATAGTAGCTGATTATGCGAGTGGTCACCTAGACAGCACTATCATGCCATAAATGGGTAAAGTGACACTGGACAAGTGAACTTGTAAGATGAAAGGGGTACATGACAACAAAGGGAAAGGTGGGGGAAATATTATGATTGCCCATAATATGCATAATAGCTGCAGCCTGAAAGAAAAATGCTGTCACCTTGCAAATCATCTCCAATAAAATCTGCCACTTTATTTATTTACTTACTTATTTATTTATATGTGTTTAACGGGGTAGTTCACTGATCAATCCTGACCAATTTCAAGCTCAGCCTGGGTGAGATACAAAATACTTCACAAACAAAAAATACAGAAACATAAACAATAACAGAGTAGGACTGACTAATTACATACAAAAACTGTATATATACATTCTAGTGAGCAAGCACAGTGCAACGTGCAATCAAGCAGAGTGTAATGTACAATATATACATTAGTTTCTAAAGTGAGTTAATCTTCATTGAATCTTGAGAGGAGAAAAGAGACTCAGAAAGGAGATAAGTTATATGCTATGTCCTGTGTTGAACCAGGAGCATTTGGCTTGGATGAGAAGTGCTTTTTGAGTTGCATTCTGAATTTGGAATTAGTGCTGATTTCCTTAATGTCAATGGGGAGAGCTTGCCAAAGAAAAGGAGCCTGAGACAAGACTGCACAAGCAGCGCTGTGGACTTTGGCTCTAGAGGTAATGAGAGTTTGTGTAGCTTTTGAGTAGTGTCTCAGGTGAGGATATTTTTTAGAATGTCTAGCTAGAAGGGGAGTAAATGTGTGGAGATGGAGTAGTCTGTAGATTTGGGATCCTAAAAGTAGGTGACATCTTTGTTTTAAGGGTAACCATTTGGCTTTTTCTAGGTTGATATAGTGAAGATCTCAGACATGCGAGTTTGTAATGAATTGGCAGATTGTGTTTTTTTTTGGAGGCAGAAGTAAAAATTCAAGTTAAGAAAAGTGAACTCTTTTGCCAATGACTGCTCTGGCTGGTTCGGATAGAAAAGGGGAGATCTTTTTGCCCAGAACAGGAGGAAGTGTATTTTGGCTCTCACTTTGTCTATGTGGAAATGGAAGTTTAGTGACTGATCAAGCCATAGTCTTAGGTATTTGAAGATGGAGGTTTCTCTATGGAACGGTTGTACAGGTCAAAGTTAGTTAGTCATGAAATTCTGAAAGGCTTAGTTCTGGTCTTGGTGGGATTGAGAAGAAAGTTGATGGTGTAAGAACAATTGGTGGAGCTCATATATGTCTGAATGTAGCTGGCAATGAATGTTGATAGAAGACTAACCTGATCGTTAAATGACCATGTCATCAGCATAGAGGATAAATGGGAGATAGGGAGGTGAAAGGGAATTTTATTAATTAATATGGATAGGGGGGGCAAGAATGGATTCTAGTGGTACACCTTTGGTAATAGGTGCAGATTCTGATTGGGAGGATCCTATTCTAACTCTGAAGTGTCTGTTAGTCAGAAACTTTTTAAACCAGGGATCTGCGTCTGGACTGATATTAATTTCAATTAGTTTGGTCTATAAATATGATACCTGCAAGGACGACCCTATCACAGCTTAGTGGGATGTCATCAGTCATGGACCAAAGTGCTGTCATAGTACTTTGTCCAGGCCAGACTCCATTTTGTTTGGAGGAGAGCAGATGGTACTGCTGGATATAGAGGGAAAGTTTGGTATAGACTATCTTTCAAGAAGTTTACCCAGAATTGGGAGGATGGATACTGGATAGAAGTGAGATGTATCATTTGGGATGCCTTGCTTTGGGAGCGGTTTAATTAGAACAGTTTCCCAAATCCTGTGGCATGGTGGTTTATGTGAGACACAGATTATATATGCGGGTAAGAGGAAGACATAGACGCTCTTTGCACTGATATATGACACATGGAGAATGAAAGAGAGTAAGTAATTTGTTTCTTGTTTGGAGATTTCTTTTTGTGCCTTCTGATGGATTTTATGGCTAGGTTATCCACTACTATAAAGGAGGAGCAGCTGTCAGTTGTGGGAATCTGTTTCCATCTTTGCCATGCTTCATCCCTTAGAGTTAAAAGATGATTGAGTTCAGTGGACAGCCATTCAGTTTTGGTGGGTCTATAAAGCCTGTGGATAAGTTGGAAGAATTTGTCTTGCAGCTGGATTAGAAAGTTGGTTAGGCTTACAGCTGCTGTATTAGAGTCATGTAAGGACAGTATATGGTCACAGTTGTGGGCTGCGAGGAAGGTTCTGTGTTTGTCTATATTTGTGCTACTCTGGTTTCTGAAGACTTGTAATACTGGTGATAGTTTTATAGGATTGCTGGCATTTGTAAAGGTGATTGGGCAGTGGTCACCTAGTGATGGTGGGAGAATGTTTATGGTGACGATGGAGCTTGATATGTTTGTAATATAATAATCAGGTTGAGTGTGGAGTGCTTGGAGGACCTGATGTTTGGTCTTGTTGGTTGAAGGAGTTGAAGGAGACCTAATTTTGGTAGGAAAATACCCATGTCAGATTAAAAAGAACCAATATGATTAAGATTTAAGCCACTAAAAGTGATCATGTTATTACTTTTGGGATAGTTATTAAAGATGTTAGTGATAAGTGATTTGAATTTATTTAAGGAAACAGGATGGTAGATAGGCTGTAGCGATCAGTAGTGGTTTGCCTTTGTGAGCTGAAAACTTTAGGAGAATCCAGTTAGGACTGGTGTCTGAAGATGAGCTTCCTGGCAGATAGGTTCAGTGCTAACTTTACCCTCCTCTCACCCCCTATAGGGGCCATCTCTATACTGGAAGAATGCAAAGTTCCTGTAATCACGGCTGCACAGGTAAAAAACATACTCTCCAAAGCCAAGAACACAGCATTCATGGGACCTGACAATATCCCACGCTGCATTCTACACGAACTACAGAACGAACTGGTACCCCACCTAAGTACCATGTTCAATCATAGCCTCACCTCAGTCTTTGTGCCCACTGAATGGTGCACCTCGACGGTTATCCCATTCCACAAAGGAGGAGTCACTATGGACCCCGGGAACTACCGCCCCATTAGCCTGACGAGCCTGGTCTGCAAGGCCATGGAATGTATCATCATGTAACTCATAAACAAAAACATTGGTAATCTCTAAACTCTGGACCCCACCCAGTTCGGGTTTGTAAAAGGCAGATCATGTCTCCTAAACCTGATAGACTTCTTTGAAGCAGTCACCAGAGCCATAGATGAGGGTAAGGTGGTTCACACAGCCTATCGAGATCTAGCCAAGGCTTTCGATACCATCCCCCACTCTGGAATTATAAATAAACTCACTAAACTAGGTATAAATCCCTATGATACAAGATGGGTTGCCAACTGGCTCACAGACAGAACCCACACTGTGAAAGTAGCAGACTCCAAATCCGACTTCAGACCAGTGACAAGTGGAGTACCACAGGGTTCAGTCCTGGGTCCTTTCCTGTTTGGTATATACTTCTCTGAAGTACAGGCTAACAAAGAAGGTCTTTGGCTAATGAAGTTTGCAGATGACTGCAAACCGGGAGCCATAATCAAAACTCCTAATGATGTGGACATCCTACAAAAGGGCCTCACTGAGACAGATGCCTGGTGTCAAAGCCATGGCCTGAAGCTCAATGCCAAAAAGTGAATTGTCATCCCCTTTGGTAAAAACTCTGTACCCATGAACTACCACATAGGTGGTAGTCTACTTAGCACCGAAAGTATGATAAGACACCTTGGGACACAGGTGGACAGTAGTCTCTCCTTTGATAATCACATTGCCACAGTGGTCAGGAAATCCTTCTACATGGCACACCTCATCACAAAAGGTTTCTCATCCAGAAAAAAAGAGGTCATTGTTCCCCTCTACTCATCACTCATTAGACCCATTGTAGAGTACAGTGCCCCTTTTGGTATGTACCTCACAAGACATCTACAACAACTGGAGAGGCCACAGAAATACCTCACAAAGAGGGTTACTAGCCTCAAACAGATACCCTACGCAGACCGTCTCAAAAAAGTCCAACTTTACTCCGTCGCATATCGCCTACTCAGAGGCGATCTCTGCCTAACATACAAAGGTATGCCAAACCCAGAGCTGTTGGACATGCTCCACTTAAAGAAATCCCAATCCCTCCGAACTACATGCTGTAGGGACCTAAACCTTGTCACCACAATAAACAGAACATGCTGGAGGGATAGATTCCTGTCCCAGAGACTTCCCATACTCTGGAACAGACTACCTATCTATGTCAAACAGAGCTCCTCATTAGCACTCTTCAAGAAAAATCTTGATGATTGGATGGGAAATAGGAAATTCACCCCAGGGATCACTTCTGTGGCTCTGCTCGACAAGGGCACAGAAAAATAATTTTCTTGGATGGCAAAAGCCATGGTACCTTTTTGGCTGGGCATATATAGGCCCTAGGGCCAAAAGCCTAGTACCTACCTATGAACCTATGAACTCCAAAAACTAAACTTGGTTGCACCTACCATGCATTCTCCATCCTAGCACCTTAACTATGGGACTCCATTCCTTTCTCAATCAAAGACGTCCAAAAGTACTCGGACGTCAGACAACAGCTAAAGAAGCACCTCTTCACCCAAACAAAGTGCAACTACACTCACACGAGTCATATTACATGAACCCTGCAGCTCTCTAAAACCCATTTGTCCCTGTTTCATCCTTATTTAATATATTTAATTTATCCTTATTTCATCATCATCCCCTCATTTACTGCCTCTCATTCCTCCTACCTTCCCCCCTTTTCATATCTCTCACATTTCCCTCCCCTTTGTACCCCTCTTTCCTCTGAATGCCTCTCATCCATTTGTCTATCTTCTATCCATGATATCTTTTCCTGCTACTATTTGCACTCACCTCTCTATATAATGATATGCTGGTTTTCCTGTAGCATAAGCCATCTCAATCGTTATATCACCATCTTATCTAAAAAGCTCAGCTAAGCATGATTCCATTTTTCAGCCATTTTTTGACATTGTAACTGCTGCTTGAACTAAATGCCATAGCATATTCCTGCATTGTGAATATGTGTGTTTTTTAGCATATCCATATATCTGTAAATATGTTTTGTTCATTTCCCATGTGATCCTATTCACCCAAGGTATACCTGCAAATGATTCACTGAGATCAGCGCACTACCCCAGTAAACAAATATAAATAAATAAGTAAAATAAATAAATAATTGCATGCATAAACAATTAATGCATGGTCAAGCATGAAGTTTCTGTTACAGTATTATAATATTAGATAACACAGCAGCAGTAAGCACTGTGAATCACAAAATCTTGAAAAGGGTGGGATATTATGAGCAAAGGGCATGAGCTAAGTATGTGCACAGGCAATTCAGCAAATGCAAAATGACTGCACAAATACGACACAAAATGTGACTGTGCAGGCCATGTTTGCAGAATCAGTTTATGTGAAACAAAAGGGGTTGTAAATAGTGGACTTAAGATGTGAACCTATTATGCGTTTTCGATGGGGGAGTGGTGAAAAAGGTGTGGACAACAGTAAATGACAGTTATGTGCTGGCATTATAAATAAGGAAATCATACAGTATATTTTGGAGAAGTGTGCAACTATCAATGAAGAACTATCATATGCAATGGGCATGAGAGAAATACATATTTAAGGCATGGGAATGATGATGGCTGTAATATGGATGCATGTGCAGATAATACTCATTACTGTTCAATGGAGATGAAAATGTAAATACAGAATTTGGGTACACAATTTCAAATATACAGTCCTGGGTTGTGGTGGAACTGGGCTGCATGAACCAAGAGGAACAAAACAGATAAGCTTATGATGTGAACATGTTATGTCAATGATGGGGAAAATGCTGAAACAAAGTGTAGATAAGAAAAACTGACAGCCTAAGGCATACATGCATGAAGGTAAAAATCAAAGTTACCACAATGTAAAAGACGTTTGAGGTTATCCAAACCAAAAAACAGTTTGGGAAAGTACAACAAACAAAGCATCCCACTAAGCAAGCAGCACATAAAAAGTATGCATTTAAAATATGAAAAATAAAAGTTACATGTAGTTACCACAGATCTGACAGTAGAAGTCTGTCTATGCAAACTCAGTAGGGCAGCTGTGACCCCATCCTAGCACTGTGGTTTAAACTAGGGCTCTGTCTAGGAGCTCACCATTATCTCTACAAAGCAGAGAGAAAGTAAGAGAAGAAGGGAAAACATGCACCTGGGAGAGGGCTGACACCTGCCCTACCAGTTTCACAGAGGTAGACCTCTATGATATCAAAATGTATGCTGACAAAAGACTGAATGTTTTTACAAAATTTTAATGTGACTGTGCAAACAGGAAAGATATAGTGCACAAATAAAGGAAGTCATTAGGGTGGTACAAAGGGATAAAAGTGCGATGTATGGAAATTGCTCAAATGAAATAGTAAAAGAGCAAGCAAATCTATTAGAGTAACCAAGGCAGTATTTGGCAGCTCAAAGCAAATGAAGGAGTTCACTAAACTGCTGCAAGGGGTTAAAACAGAGAAAGACAAGCCTAAACTGTTTCATGCACTGGAACCTGTTCCAAGTTACAGCCGTTGGTCACTGACTTTGTCTTAAACATTTAATGCCAAGACTCTTTCAACTACACTTCTGTTTTATCAATTTAATGCAGTATTAAGATGGTTTCAAAGCTACATACAAAACAGAGCATTCCAAATACAGCTAAGAAGTTCCTTTTTGACTGAAAGCACCATTAACATAGAAGTCCAAAAAGATCTACCCTTGGACCTCGGTTATTTTCCTTGTTTGTCAATGGTATATCCACTGTCATGCCCCACCTCAAAGTGGTCCTTTTTACAGGTGATATCTTACTGCTTGAATCATGTAAGAACATCTTGACCCTTCAACAGAAACTACAAACTAGCTTTACTGATTTATGCCACTGGACAAATAAATAATGCCCCAAATCATTCGCTTGAAGTCTACAGCTCATAATGCCTTTTCTAAAAAGTACTTATCCATAAAATCAAATATGTGTTCCCTCTTGTAACTTTCCATTCCAATTCAAACCCACATAAAATACAACTACTACAAATAAAATCTGCAAATGTTTTCTTACAGTACCCCAAACTCATCACTGCCAATCTCCACAGCAGTGTAGCTGGCTATCTGTAAATGGCAGAGCCACATTTCTACTTAGCTGTCAAATCAACAAGCTGTTAAAATGCGACACTGTACACACTGAAACAAAATTACAAATTAAGCAGCCTGACTACTTACTTAGAGAAACCAGGAAGGGTCTTGTTTTAAAATCTCCACAGTATAAAGAGCTATCCACAGCCTAAGCCCAGCTGTTTGGAATTGGCGACCTGTAAAACTGAGGGAGCAAGGTACACTTCAGTTACTTAGAATCATAGGTTCATAAGTTGGTACTAGGCTATCTGCCCGAAGACATATATTAGCCCAGCCACGTTGTGCGGTATTCACCGCCCCTTTAGTAGTTCCCTAGACCCTTGTACTAGCAGCTAGTACCCTTGGCCCCTATCTAGCAGTGCTGTTGGTGTGATCCTTGGTGTGAACTTTCTGTTACCCATCCACTCATAAGGTTCCTCTTGAAGAGTGATAGTGAGGGGCTCTGTCTTATGTAGATCGGGACCCTATTCCATAGTAAGGGAAGTCTCTGCGAAGGAAATCTATCCCTCCAGCATGTTCTATTCATTGTTGTGTTGAGGTTTATATCCCTAGAGCGTGTAGCTCGAGTAGATTTGGTTTTGCTAAGATGGAGCATGTTCAACAATTCTGGGTTGGACATGGCTCTGTACGTTAGACAGAGATCGCCTCTGAGAAAGCGGTATGCAACAGAGAACAGACTTAGCTTTTTCAATCGTGTTGCATAGGGCAACTGTTTGAGGCCAGTAATCCTCTTGGTTAGGTACCTCTGTGGTCTCTCCAGCTGCTGGAGATGTCTAGCCAGGTATATTCCAATTATTGTACTCAATAATGGGTCTGATGAGGGAAGAGTAAAGGGGCACCATTACATCCTTAGATCTTGATGCAAACCCTTTTGTGATCAGATGGGTCACATAGAAGGATTTTCTAACCACTTTGGCAACATGGTTATCAAAGGAAAGCTGACTATCTACTTGGGTCCCTAGATCCCTTATTTCTTCTTCAGATTTCAGGGGATTACCTCCTATGTTGTAGTTTGTGGGTACTCTGTTTTTTCCAAAGGGGATTACTACGCATTTTTTTGCATTTAGCTTGAGACCATGGCTTTGACACCACACATCAGTCTCATTTAGGCCCTTCTGGAAGATCTCCATGTCGGCCGGAGACTCTTTTATAGCATCCAGTTTGCAGTCGTCCGCAAACTTAGTCAGCCACAGCCCTTCCGTGCTTGCCTGTACTTCTGAGAAGTATATGGCAAACAGGAGGGGCCCCAGGACAGAGCCTTGAGACACACCACTCGTTACTGGTCTAGATTTGGACATAGATCCCGCTACTCTTACTTTATGGGATCTGTCTGAGAGCCAGTTTGCGATTCATCTTGTGACATAAGGGTTTATGCCCAGGCTGGTGAGCTTATTGGTAATACCTGAATGGGGAATGGTGTCAAATGCTTTAGCAAGGTCAAGGTAAGCCATGTGTACCTCCTTTCCCTTATCTATAGCCTGAGTAACTGTCTCAAAGAAATCCACCAGGTTCAGGAGGCAAGATCTGCCCTTGACGAAGCCAAACTGTGTGGGGTCCAGCGACTGGACATTCCCAATCTCTCCATTAACAAGTTCCATAATGATTCACTCCATAGCCTTATAGATCAGACTGGTCAGGCTTATTGGTCGGTAGTTCCAAAGGTCAGTTGGTCAAACTAAAAGAAAACTGTTTAAGGACGCCAAATGTTCTTACTTCCATTACAATGGCTAGTTCTTGCAGCTCATGCTGTAGTCATATCTTTCTTGTAACAACATACTTTTAACAAATAACCTGACTGAATGCCTTCCTTTGCTGTAGATAGTGTAAATAATATCTCTTACATTTATAACTGTAAATAACATACAAATGTATTGTCTCTGCTTTGTTACTGTACTATGTGCAACTCTGTGTATTCTTTACTCTGTGCATTATTTGCTATTTGTGTCTTGTACCATGGTGCAAGATAAAAGCCGGAAAGGGTCAGATGGCCAGTCCATTTGCCCAGTTATCAAACTGAAATAAATTATGGGTCATCTCTAGTACCACATTTTATTGCTCTTGAAAACTTATTTGTCACTGATAGTTGTTTAATCATCTTTGAGTCTGGAAAACCTTTTTTTTTTATTTACAAATACAACATTTCAAAGTTCAACAGATCTCAAATAAGTACAAATAGTAATCCTACTTTATCTGGACTACTGCTGATAATTACTGTCAGCTGTTAAGTTAATTATGTATTATTAAGCTGGGATGTTAACTATGCAATGAAAGCTGCCTAGTTGTGATCCTTGAAATGTTACATTTAGCTGTATTGCAGATCTGTTTATTTACATATAATATATAAAATATGATTTTGCTAAACTTAAAAATGTGCACAATACATTAATCGAAATATGAAGTGAGATAATATTAGCTATGAAAGACTTCATTTTTTTTGCTTAGGTCTGAAGTAACTCAGTTGTGGGTAGGTTCCTCCTCCAATGTTGGCTATTCTAGCCCGTCTTTGATGGTATAAAGGGCATATTATAAACATTTTTAAACTGTGTACTGTAAAAGAAACTGTGGTTGATGATAGTTGTGTTTAAATTACTGTCTTCAATGTTCCTACAGCATGTAAATCAGGACAAATGTTTGCTTTTTTTAATAATACTTGTGAAAGACCAGGCTGGCACCTGGTGGGGGGGGGGGACCCATCACTGCCTACCAGTTATGGAGGACCAGGCTGGAACCAGAAGGGATTTAAATGCCATCACTCCCAACCAATTGCAATCGATGAACCACTGCCACTAATATGTGACAGTCTGTTGGGCAGAGATGGGATTTGAAACCACAACTGCCAACCAGTGTATCACAACAGGATGTGAGGAGATAGGGGTCCTTGGACTCTTTCCACTGGCCCAAACAGATCTGATTGCTACCATAACCAGGACAGTTGTCTCTGAATAGTCCCCAACAGGTTAAATTAAAGAAAAAATACACAAATATCTGACTCAATAAAAAAATCACCAAATGTAACCTGGCCACAAGAGTGTAAAAGGAATATGTACTGATGTCCCAGGCATGGGCCTTCTACAATCACAGTCAGACTAGGAGAACAGACTGACAACTTACAAAGCTGAGTCTTTACCCTAGCACCCCAGACACCTTTATTACTGCTCTCTCTGTAAACCATAGTGTCTTCCATACAATTCACAAGGAAAGGTGGCAGAAGTCTACACTTTCCCACAGATTTTTTCCTGGTAAGGCATTACTGCAGCCACTCTAGAATATTGGGGTACAGTCCCAAAATCAGTTACTACCAATCTTAATTTAGCCAAAAATTAATTATAAAATAATACCTCACTGGTAATATGTTCAAGCAATCTGGCAATGAATATGGATGCCACAGTTTATCTGCCTACAGTGCTAAATAATACTCACCCTTCAGATAACAAGTAAGAATGTATAAATACATACCCTGTTACAATATCTTACGAGTGGATAAGTAAAAACTCTACTTAAACAATAAAGAAGTCAACACAGGGCTTAATAGATGTTAAATATGCAGTGATAAATAATTTGCACACAGAAGTGAAAAAAATCAGTTGTATATACAAAATACATAAAGGAACACATGACTAATAGCTTAACAACCTGACTCTGTGTTAAATATGTACTAACTCTAAATGTACTAAAGTATTAAGTTATTAATTAGGCAGATGCCGATTTCAGTGCTACATATATAGATGTGCTTACTACAGTAATGGAACCAAGGCTAACTTACTCTGGTTTCACCTCCAAATATAGCTATTTAAGTCCATCATTTCTTTCCCACTAAAAGCAGCAGAAATTAAATCAAATTACATCAGTACCTTTTCACATAGAGAAAAAATGTTTCTTTAGCCTACACAAACATATGACTCTGCATACTAAAGACTATGTTCTCAGCTTTGGGCAGATGCCTCTTTGAAGAATACTTTAATTGCAATTTTGGGACTTTTGGTTTCCTAACTCAGGACAGCAAGACATTCTATTTTACACTTGAAAAGCGAATTCCATGCATTTTATGACCTGCTACTTTCCTGCCTGTGAAGAGTGACAGATCCAAATCAAACACATTCCACATGCTGGGTTTAATTTTTTTTTTTTGCTTGTTTGTTAGTTTGTTTCAGCAGAAAGGAATTACATATTCAGCTATTATCTTTATATGTTTTAAATTGACCTAAGGTGGAAAGTAAGGTAATATCAGCTGGAAGAGAGTTCCAGGATCTACTTACAGAGTTTGCAAAGAGAGAATCACCTGCTGTGTTATTAATTTTGCTAGTCTGAATTAGTAGTTTGTTAGAGGATCGAAGCAGTCTAGGATTGTTATAGGGGGTGATAATACTTTTAAGTGCAGGAGTATTGTCCGGATTATAGAGGATTTTATAGGCCATAATCAGTTGGTTATACTGGATTAGGCTGGGTAGTTCAAGCCACGCAAGCTGATTTAGACTGATGCAATGATGTGTCCTAAAAGGCAGCCCAGTGGCAAACCTGGCAATGTTTTTGTAGCAAATTGAGAGTTTGTTAAGGACAGTCTTGTTTAAATTCAAGAGTAGAGAGGATGCATACAGAAGGGTTGAAAGAAGGTGAGAGCGAGCTATGGCAATTTTAGCTGGAGGGGTTAGGAAGGCTTCTATTCTGTAAAGTGACCCTAGTTTTTTATTGATGGTTTTGATAGTTTGGTTAACATGTAGGTCCAATTTTAGATTATTGTCTATGATGACACCTAATAGTTTTGTAGAGGGGTCAGGGGAGATTACTGTGCCATTATTTGATTTTATGGTAAAGGTGAAAGTGGTAGACCTATGTGTTGGTGAAAATAACAGCATTTTAATTTTTTTGGGATTTAGGATCAGACGATGTTCAGAAAGCCAGTTTTCTATTGTATTAAAGGTGGTCTGGGTAGCTGACCATAACTCTACTGGAGATGTGGCTGAGCAAATCAGAGTAGAGTCATCAGCATATTGGATACAGCTGACTTTTGGGATGACAGTATAAAGGTCGTTAATGAAGATGGAGAACAGCAAGGGCCCTAGTATAGAGCCTTGTGGTACTCCAAGGGTGTTAGGTAGAAGGTTAGAGAGTTTGTTCTGCCAGAGGACAGCCTGCTGTCGACCATTCAGGTAGGACTGAAACCACTGAAGGGCTCTAGTATCTAGACAGAATGTTTGCAGGATGTGGATTAAAAGTTGGTGATCAACCATATTGAATGCCTT
Organism: Protopterus annectens; assembly: GCF_019279795.1. Classification (NCBI taxonomy): domain Eukaryota; kingdom Metazoa; phylum Chordata; order Ceratodontiformes; family Protopteridae; genus Protopterus; species Protopterus annectens. Next base: position 500,473,429 of record NC_056725.1, on the reverse strand, counting down.
GGAAAGATCCAAGAAGAGGGCTGAAGATATATAATTATTGTTGCGATTATGGTTTATGGTGTTGGTAAAGGCTAGGAGGGCTGAAGTAGTGCTGTGATGAGGATGGAAGCCATGCTGAGTATCTGCCATAAGGTGATTCTGGATTAGGTGGTGCATGAGTTGTCTATGAATACATTTCTCCATAATCTTTGCAAGTGGAGAGAGTATAGCTATTGGCCTATAATTGGAGAATTCAGTAGAGCTGCCTCCTTTGTGAAGTGGGATTACATAGGATATTTTCCAGATGGTGGGAATTTTAGCTTCTACTATGGTTCGATTGATTAGTATTGAGACGGGGTAAGCAATAGCATCAACTGATTTTTGTAAGTACTCGGCAGGGAGTTGATCAGTAGAAAATGTAGTGGGTTTTAATTTTTTGATCAAGGTATGGATAAGTGAAGTGGCGACTGGTTGGAAGCTGAACGCGAGTAGGTTTCTAGGGGTGCTATTTTCAGGACCGGGGGAGCTTTGAGGTAGTTGGCAAGCTAGGGCTTGAATTGTCTCAGTAAAGAATTGGTTAAAACTGTCAGAAACATCTTCAGGGGTTTTATCAATAGTAGCAGCAGGGATTGGGGTTGAAGTTTGCCCAGGATGTAGTAGATTATTTAAACCTGTCCAAAACTTCTGAGGGTTATTTTGATTTATTGTCTGTAAATTACAGTAGTATTGTTTTTTGTCTTGTAAAATTTATTTTTTTTGGTTTCGTTCCTGGATTGCCTGTATTTAATGTGATCTTGAGGGTCTTTAGAAGAACGCCATAAAGCCCATGCTTTGTTTCTAAGGGTAATTTTGAGTTTAGACTCTTTAGAAAGCCATGGTGCAGGTTTTGCCTTAGTTCTCTTTGAACGAACAGGTGCATGCAAAGCAAGGATCTCAAGGAATTTGTTGTTAAACTATGCTACTGCTTCCTCTAAAGGGAGGTGTTTTAGAATAGACCAATTACATGATGGAATCCTGTACATGATTCATACCTCTAAACTGTACAGATTTTCATAGAATGTCCAGATTTTTGCCTCATATTTTTGGTCTGTTTTTCATAAATTTGTGGTTTTCTGGCAAAACAGTGGCAAATCGTTAAAAGACTGCAGTTAGATAATAATGACAAACATTTGAGTTTCAGACTTTATACCCTTCAGAAAATTAATGATAATGCAAAACCTGTTATTCTATTAACTTTCTAAGTTTGCAAGAGCAATATTTAAAACTTGTCCATATTTTTGTGACTTTGTCCCACTTTTATTTATGGTTTTGTCCAGATTTCTTGCTCTAAGAGGTTAACAGGTATGTGGCTTACCATCTAGGGTCATTCAAAGGAAGTACAATATACATCTGCTTGGGAGAAGATGGTAGACAGTTCTTACTACTTTGCCTGCCAGGGATGGCTTGTACCTATCCTCCCAAGGCTTTCAGAGATTGACTAAATCCTTGTCCACCTCATTCGTGACTTTTTTAGGCAATGTCAGTCATCCAAGCTTCCAACATAGCAAAAAGAACCTGGATAACATAAAGGTATTGTTGCTCAATGGTAGGAGCCTGAACAAAAAAATCTTTACTCCTTACCAGCACTCCTTACCCTGGAAAATATAGATATTTGCACTGTTGTGGAGACCTGGTTCAAGAATAATGCCTACTAATAAGGCACTAAATGTTGCAGTGTCTCCATATTCTTAAAAAATTCACCTTCAGCTTTGTTGGACAAGATAATGACATGGAACTCCTCAATGTCCAACTTTCTATTAACAAAACCTCTTTATCATATCATAGCTAACTACAGGAACCCCTCTATGTCCTCCTCAGCCCACACCTCCTAACTAGTATGGAGTCCCTGAGCATTAAGCCAAACACTATTCTCCTAGGATACTACAACCACCCCTCCATTAACTGGGCGACTCGTACTTTCAAAAACATGTATGCCCATACATTTCTGGACTTCATCAATACAAACTCTCTGGACCAGTTAGTCCGCACCCCAACCAGGGGTGATAAAATTCCAGACTTGGTCTTTATCAATATGGGATATCTTTGCTCCTCACCAGCTGTCACTTCCTCCTGACCCATACTGGAGCAAAAATTAGTCATATTTACCATAATCACAATCACAAACTGGAGGAACAAGCAGCACCAAGATCTACTCCCATGAAAGAGTTGGTTTATTTGGTAGTGCCATGTTAGTTGGTACATTAACCATAACAATGAAGCCAGAAGCATCTAACAATTGCATGGTATTTGGATATTATGTTAAGGCTAATCTATTAAAACTGAATGATGACCAGACTAAATTCAAACTCCCTCCCAACCTGATATCCCAAATGTTTATGCAGAATCCTTTGCCACCAAATTATATGCACATGTAAATAGCTGGATAGATGCATCTGCCCCCGTCAAAGTTAATACAATATCCAGTTTAAGAATTAACCCCTGTGGTAGAACCCAAATATAAACAGACTCTATAATAAAAGAAAAAAAAAAACATGCCATGCTCTTGCTAAACTTAACAGGGAACTCTAGGCCCTGATCAAATCAACCAAAGCCAGATATGAGGTGAAAATAGCTACCCAGGCATAGAATAATAACAAAGCCTTCAACTGTGTTACAAACCTCAGAAACAAAGACTAACACTACACACAGCTAACACTGAAGGATATCACATACTCTGACCCAGAGGGAGCAGCCAATCCACCAGTGGATATATTTAGCTCAAATTTTACCCTTCTAAACTCCCTATAGTTCCAGATCATATAAACACATCTACACTTTTCCAGATCTGTCAAGAACATGTTTTACAGGCACTATCAAAGGTCAAGAACAGTATTTACATGAAGCTGGTTAACATACTGGTCTGTCTGTTGGTCAGCCTGAAACCAGATTTATCAAACCCCCTACAGAGGCTATTCAGTATCAATATCCAAATTGGCTTTGTATCAGATGAATGGAGGACAGCAACTGTCAATTTCTCACATAAAGATAGGGCATCAACAGACCCAAGTAATTATACACCCATAAACCGGGCCAACCTCATCTTTAAGGCTAAGGAAAGAATCATTACGGAATTAATAAACAAGGACTTAGACAGCCTACAAACTCTCAAAGGCAAATCCTGCCTACGTAACCTGGTAGACTTCTTTGAGAAGGCTAATGAAGCAATGGAAGAGAGTAAATCAGTACATGCCACATATCTAGACCTCGCAAGGCATTCAACACCATCCCACACTCAGGTATAGTAGATAAACTCTCCCAGATAAATGTAAATCCCTATGTAACTCATTGGATAGAAAACTGACTCACAAATAGAACCCAGGAAATTAGATTAGGCAGCCCTATCTACTCCAAAAGACCTGTCACTAGAGGTGTACCCAAGGGTTCAATCCTTGGGCCACTCCTCTTTGACATTTACTTCTCGGAGGTCAAAGGAAATGATTTATGGCTGACCAAGTTTGCAGATGACTGTAAATTTGGTGCCATTATAAACTCCCCAGAGAAAATCAGCATCCTCCAAGAGGACCTTTTCCAAACAAATAGCTGATGTCAAAACAATGGGCTAAAACTAAATGCCAAGAAATGTACAACAGTATCCTTTGGCAAGCATGATTTCCAAAGAAATGTGTCTGCAGCGTTTCTCCCTGGGCCTCTGCTGAAAATTGTCTCGTTTCAAGTCAGACTTTCCAGGTAAACAAATATTAAATAAACAGTAAAAAACAATCACATTGACAACACACCCGAAAGATAATCTCTAGTCAGAGATCTGGGAACCTATGTCAACTAAAGAACTGTCCTTTGATCACCACATATTCACTATTGTAAGGACGTCCTTTTTAATTGCACAGCTTATATCAAAATGTATGACATCCAGCTCCAGGAATGTAATCATTCCACCATACTCAGTTCTCATTAGGCCAATCATTGAACATAATTGCCCTTTCGGTATGTACCTGTCCAAACACTTGTCACAAGTGTAATGACCACAATGCTTTCTTTTTAAAAAAAATCAAGGGCCTAAATAAAAAACTATGCAGATCATCTCAAAGCCTTTTCCTTCTCCTTCTTCTTGGTATCATACAGGCTACTAAGAGGCAACATCTGTCTTGTGTACACAGTCTCAATAGACCCTATCCTCTCAGATCTATTACAAATTTGTAAGTCCAATGGTAGCATTATCACCGGTTTAAGGGAATGGCAATCTCTTTTGCAATACAATAGGACATGTTGGGAGGTCAGGTATGTATCCTAGAGAATACTGCTTCTAAGGAACCACCTTCTATTCCACATAAACTATAAATTCACCACCAGTTTAATACCTTATGTCCCTTATGGATAGGGATAACAAGTAAATGCCCCAACATATTATTGTTCTGCCTGCATCTAGGTTATTCGTACACAAAATACACAGGGTAAAAAAACTAGTGAGGAATATAATGTTTGGCTTCCTAAGATTCTCACAGATCAACAGCCTATTAAATACCTATGAACCTATGAATGTACATAAATTACCTAATAGGTCAACTAATACTTTGGATCATTTTGCTTGTGAGAAGTTGGGTAAGGTGAAATATTTCATAGTGTGAAAGCACAAACTAGATGTTTAGCAGTCACAGAGTCATCCAAGTGCATTAGGAACAACTGCATCTTGGTTAATCAACACTCAATTATTCAATCCCAAAGCATCTCAAATCCTGGGAGGTTGCTAGTCAAAAGAGTAATTATCCAAAATTGCAAAACACACACACACACACACACACACACACACACACACACACACACACACACACACACACACACACACACACACACACACACACACACACACCACACAAAAAACGTTCTGCAGAGGAGAGCACCCTTCCATCAAGGAGAAAGCCATATATCCCCAAACTATATATACACCAACTCTGAGACTGTATAAATTTGGAGAAGAGGCATAAAGTGTGGAAAATGCAGCACTCATCTTCTCACTCTTCTCTGAGTCTGCCTACCATAACAGAATGTCAGTGATCTTTTGGATTTAATGTTCTGAGTGCCAATCAACTATCCAGTGACAAAAACTAGGGTTCCAGCGTGATCACCATTACTGCACAAAGTTGCAGCAAAGATATCTTGCATAAATGGGATGATTTATTTGTAGGCTTGGGTAGTTTACCATAACAGTATCACATTTAAATAATTCTACACGCTGTATTAACAAATAATACTTCAGTGAAAGTACCAGTAACTCTTAGAAGTAGAGCAAAGCAGATAATGAAGTCAATGGAAAGCTTGGCTATCATTTAGAAAAAAGAACGATCCGTAGAATGGGTGAACATTATTGTTACTGTTGTGGAGCAGGAAGAGAATTCTGCATGTATTGATCTTCCGGAACTAAATAACATTATTAAAGGAGAGGAAGTAGTCTCAAATATGCCAACTGTCAATTTATTTTCTATATGGATGCAAACCAGGGATTCTGGCCGATAAAGCTAGAAGAAGAAAGATCCAAGTTGAACTCATTTTTTTCTGTACGCTTTCTGTCTTCGCTGGCAAATTACCAACAAGCCTGCCCCATCGGGGTTGACCTGAATGTCTGCCAATTTGTTCCCTTTTACCTGGTTATCTCCAACATGGAAGTGACAGCTGCCCCGAGGGGCCACCATTCGGATATTCACAGTGGTGGTCTGTCCCATCGTTGGCATTCCAGCAAAAAGTGTACTTCTGTTATGGTTCTAGACTCTCCTTGAGGCAGAAGACATTTGACTTGCACTGCTGTGAGGAACACTATGCCCACCCTATGTGAAAGTGAGTGCATGCTTCCATGTACCCAAAATGAAGACCAATATGTTCATTGCTTGGTGAGCAGAATGTATGCCTCAGCATTACTGCTAGCATTGTCACCTCCCTTCCATTGGTACTGTGGCATCTAACAACCTGAACTGCCCCCACCACCACCACTTCCCCTTGACAGGCATGCCCAAACTCATCATGCCAGCTCCAACACATGCCCAAGCCACTAACTAAACACTGTTCACCTTTGTCATAGTAAGGAATGTATTCCTCTATATCTACATGGCTCATTAAATTATGTATATTTAATATGCTTTTAGGAAAATATAAATTCTTGAAAACTTTGTTATCTCAGTTGCACCAGGGGTGATTCATAGTACATTTGCAAAAGTAACTGAAACTTAGAACGTGTTGTAACCATATCTGTCAGTGTGGAATTAGACATAATAAAAACTTAACAAGAGACTTAACATCACCTGCAAAACAAGACTGGCAAGTCTGAAATATATGGATTCTATTCTAAACTCAGAGGGACTAAAGCCAGACACAGGGGAAACTTTGAGCAAAATGTGCTGATTATTGACTAATTTGGTAAAGAAAAAATATCATATGGATTAACAGTTGCACTGTGAAACAAATCCATTTCACTACCAAATTATACTCATTTATATTTAAAACGTACAAATACTCCAAAATCGGTTATACATTTGTCAAGAAATGTCTGTGCTCTTTAATTCAACAAAATGATACTAAACTCAAGATTGTTACTAATTATGTGACTTTAGTGAATACATTTACACATTATCATCCCACTAGTATGCAATTAGAATAAATAATATCATATTCTTACAAAAGTCAGAAGAAATATAGCTTAAGATCACACAATATTGAAAGAATATTATAAACAATCTGATATATTTTCCAAAGGTGGATAACTTTTAAATTCTGCATGGCTTCTTAGATACAGTCTTTAAAAGCAACAACTGCTGACAAAAATAAGGTTTAATATGAATTATTAGAAAAACAAAATTACTCACGTACTGCTGTCAATTAAATACTATACTACAAACATATTTAGCTTAAAACAACAACAAACACACCTCAGGAATGAAACAGCTAATACAGAAAAGTTCATACTTACATTACTGGCAGTCACTTTTGCAAAAAAATCGTACTTCACCCGTTTTGCTAAAGAACAAACAAAAGCTTTACAAACTGTACTGATCATACAAGACAAACATATATGGATTAGCTAAAACCTAATAACTATTCATTAATTATTTTCATATTCACTAACATAACACAGGCAATGATCAAGACAAAGAGATTCTCCTTAACAATTAGTGTACAGACTTCGGTGAGATTATTTTCAAATTAACCTGGATATAATACATTGCACTATAATATCTCACAAAAATACGTCCCCAAGAACGGACTTGCTCTCTGATAACTGTACACTAAATTTAAAGATCTGATTTTCCCCCCTCCCCTAGCTGGAATCCAAACAAAATTTTCAGTCTTGTTAAAACTTGAGTCCCACAATAAAATAAATAAAAGAATTAAATTCAGATGAGAAAAGTTGTGCTTTCATGCCAAATAAACACATAGTAAACTATCTACCTAGACTCATAGGGCCATACCAGTTTGGCTTTTTTACCAAACAAATTCATGAATATAGCAAAATTATATACCACGGTAAATCATATTTATTATTACCTATTTGAATAATAATAATAACACTAATAATAATAATATGCTGTCTTCAGGTGTTGGTTTGGATTTGGTTGATGCTCAGAAATCATTCAAACAGACAGAAATTTCATCTTGTTATTACCTGAAAATGAAACTTACCTGAAACTGCTTACAATTTGATTGGTTATTTACATATGCCCCCTACTTACTACATATTAACTGTAAGCTAACTAAAATATAAAATGGAAAAGCGGCATTAGATAAAGGTTACTGCTTCTACCCAAAATGTTCATTCATCTTGGCATTAAGTGCATTTCTTTAAGCTATTCGGCAAGATGTCTTATTATCCTGGTTAGGCAGGGCTAGCCATCTGGCCCCAATGGATGGTCACTGTTATTGTGATACTCCAACTCCATGTACAAAATGGGAAAAGGGGGGTTGATGCCAATGTCAAACTGTCACTCTCCCTGATAAAGCTGCTTAATCATGGCAGATAAAAATAATTACAAGGTTATCAGCTGAGAAGTTTTACTTCATAAAAACCTTGTCCCAAAAACAGAAAACATGGGCCTCATTATGAGGATCAAAATAATGGATAGCTGATTTTTTTTTTCATTAGGAGGGAATTCCCACTACTCTTGGACTGATATGCTAAATTCAGAAGAAAAATAAAACACTAGACTTCAGTAGGAGTCTTGGAACTTACCTCAAGTAGACACTAGACACTTTTCAGGTAGAGTTCAGGGTCCCTGATTGTAAATTCTGTATGTCTGCTAAACTGTGTGTTAGTTTATATTGAGAACATGTAATTCCCATAGGTCTAGGTAGACTTTTTTAATTTAAACCTGCAAACCATGTTTTCAGGATGCTGAAAAATGATTCTTTAAAACAGTTGTTATGATCCCTGTGCTTCACAGCTATTCTGCCTACTGAAGAACAATAAATCCTTGTTTTCATAATTCCACCACACCTGACAACAATTCCTATCAAACATCTGTCCCTCAACACATTTAGTCTGGGTAAATAATAAGTGAAATCCAGTCAGCATTTCCACAATCCAAACAGACTCACAACAGCTACATTTTGATTTGTTAAATCAGTCTTTATTGCTGTTTGTTCTACAGAATACAGTATGAAATGTAAAATTTAGAAAAGTATGTTATTTTTTTATAGGGAAATAGATAATTAAAACAACAAGATATTGGATAAGTTAAAGAACTTTTATAGATAACCTGAAACATTTTAAAAATCAAATTACATAAACTAGCTTCAGGAATAAATAAATTTATTTACTCACAGGTAAAGTTTCATACGATAAACTTTGAAAATAACATAAAGTTTTCTATAAGCTCACTTAGGAGCCTAAGACCTCAGCAAAAAACTTTTTGCCATATTTATTTTCATCCAGAGAGAAAGGGCTAAAAATCTGCTACAAGCAAAGAGGTGGATATTGAGAAACATTAGCACATAATGTTGAGCAAAACATCTCAAAAAGTGGTGGTATGCATGGAGGAGGTAATTCACAGACACAAGTAGCAAGTTCATGCTATGGAAGAAATAGCATGGTATACCTGATATGCAAATGACTGCATGCTGTCATGCAAGAGTGATAAAATGAAACACAGTGGAGTGATTGAGAGATGTATAAAGCTAGAGTTATATGCTGTGTCATTTGTCCATTCTGAACATGCACACAAGCTAGATTTGCACTAACATGATAATGAGAGTGACAGTAGCAGTAACAGAACAAAAGATATAAGTGACCACTCTTAAAGCCAGTACTAGGGAGTGATTGGGAGAGCTGTCTGTGCTGTCACCCACTGCAGCACAGACAAATCCATCCGTGGCTAATATATCATCTCCATGGCCAGGGCATTAACCATTAACATGTGGAGATTGAGACCATACAGAAGTTAACTGACATGTATTGCCCACATATGGACTTAAGGTGGGTACATGGACTGCCCACTGTTGTGGACACAGAAATATATGCTGCATTAACCGTCCTTACAACAAGGATCTCTCAGTACCTGACAGGAGCCATGTTAGGAACTTTGTAGGTGAAGAACTCTCGGATCCTACACTAGTTCCTTGATATGCTGCGAAAGTTTGGACGAGTATATATGGCTTCCACACACAGAGGTCTTGGGAGTCACTGACTGCACACACACACCCAACCATCATGGAACCATATGCTCTGCACAGTGTCCAGTATATTGACTGGAAGTACTTCAGTTCTGTTAACTGCTAGTTGGTGTGTATTGCACAGGGCATCACATACAATGTGTCTCTGCACCACCACGGCAATTCCTATGATTCCCACATCAGACATGTGCAACCTCTACAGATGTTTCTTTCATGTGACTTGACTTCCCACAGGGTCATCTAGCTGTCAGGTGCACACACTGGCAGTTGATTCCCATTCATGTAGGCAAGCAGGTCACACAGAATGTCTACAGCTGTTTGCTGCAGGTCATGATGGACATTTGCTGGTAAGTGTGGATGATGACCCCATCTGAAACCTCCAGACCATAGCTTAGATGGCTTACAATGTTGAATATCTGAAGACAAAGAATGTTGTCAAATGGGTGTTTGGATTCTTAAAGGGAAGGTTCCACTGCTAGATACATTTGGTGGCAAACTGCAGTATGCACCTGAGACCCATAGCCAAATATCCATGCACCATGTTACAAAATATGTTATGTACATAAACAATTGCAGCAACATGAGTACATCACAGTACTGCATGACTGACTTGTTGAAGCATTTGATGAGGAGTCAGGTGCAGAGCCATTGAAGAAAAAAGCTGCAGTAGTATCCCATGAAAGGTAGGGGTACGTGCGATATAATGCACCACTGACAAAGAGGTGGCGTCTGGTCTACAACTATGGTCCATAATGCAGACACAACTAAACAGAACTGATGCATGCTTTACCACACCCGGGGTTTGCAATACAGTGCACTGATTAGCAATGATGTGCATCAGACATTACCTTCTCTCACAGGTTTGATGGGGGCAAGACACAGCACAGTTATCGCTATTTGCTTACTTAGGTTGGGGTACAGCAACAGGTGACGGCAATGCTATCTTACAGTTCAGAGTCAAGGGAGATGGATGTGGTAGTCACTCAAGTGGGCATCAGGGAGGGGAGGGAGCAGCAATCACATCTCCAGTGGTGGGGGTGGAGCTGCTATGTTATGAACATTAACCAAGTGCACTGTGTTGGCCTGTAGTTTTAGGGCTTAATTCAGTTCACAGTAGACATGGCATGGCTCTTTAGAAGCATGTAAAGGAATCTCTATATAGTGTCCCATGTTAGTTGCCAAAAGATATATGGAAAGATGCAGCACTCTACTGACCAACAAGGGACACTGATGGTGTAGAACTATGTAACTGGCAGAGGGTGGGATGGTGAGTTCTTCAAAAGAGTACAGTCAGAGTAGCATTGCTGGCCATGGGTTTCAGACATGGCACACCTATGTATGTTTGCCACTGTGGCCAGATGTGACAGTGATGCAATCTCTGGAATGGTCGGTGTTATCGGTATATGGCTGGCCTTTGACCATTCCCCTTATATCTGGATCCTGCCACAGCCACCATGGCCTGTAGAGATAGAGCAGTGGGTTACCATCTGCTTCATAAACCAATGGATACTTTGTTGGCTGCCAGGGATTTGAAAAGCATGGTCTATATCCTGTCCCAGTTCACCATGTCACTGAGCAGCTGCTGTAGGTCATCCCATCAGACCATGCAGGTGTTGCATGTTATCACACAGGTCAAGCACTGTACTCACCAACTCTATCATCGTGTGTGTGTAACAGCTATCTATACCTGAATCACTAACCTGCACATCCAATGACTGATGACAAGTGATGCACCCAGCTTCAGGAAAGACTTATAGTCACAGCAGTGACACCCAGCAACAAGCATCTCCATATGATGCATGCATATATGTCAAAGACAATGCAGCTGACACATGTTGTCTGTGGTGGTGACCACAATCTTGGTGAAGCTCAGAGTTACAGGATGTCCAACACTAAGCACTGGTAAAGCCGGAAGTCTGTCCGGCTCCTCTATCATCACATATGTGTGGATGTGTATGAGCCCTCTAATGTTAGTTTTGTTGGCAGTGCCACTGGTATATCTGTGTGTGCCATGTACACATCCCCAGAAGCAGCAAGCAGCAGTAGTCACAGGAAACCTGATGGCATCGTCCCACTGGCTTTTTCAATGTGTTTTGTGCATTGAAAAAGGCCAATGGTCCGAACCCGGACTGTTTTTGTACATTAAAAGATGTTTGCTCTAGTTGAGTGCTGGCTATTCATCTTTTTACATTTTGCTTTTTGAGCCTGAGCACCTGCCACCCTTGCAGAGGTCTTGGTTTGGAGCTTTCAGATGTTGCCACAGATCTTAGTGAAGCTCTATGTGTGTGTGTATTGTACCAGAGTCAGATGACGAGAGGTGATGTTATCCTCTAACCAGCATCTGGTTGCTTTGGAGCTCTCGCAGCAGCACTTCAGAACCTGACAGGAAAGATTGTCGTCAGGATATGAATCTCACACATCCACACAGACAAAGAGAGACATCATCTGGCTTTTGTTGTGGTAAGACACTCAGCACACATCAGCTTGCCTTGCTTTAGTAAGTAGTCAGGGAACAGTAATTCTTTAGTTAGTCAGGGACATTTAGTGAGAATAGTTTAGTACTGTTTTCTGCATCTGTGAGAAACTATCTGACTGTATTATTTTTTTATATGTCTGTGGCTGAAACTCTGTTGTTTACTGTAGTCAGTATTCTCCTGTTTTCTGTTTTATTATTTATCATTAAATATTTTAATACCTTTCATTGTGGCTGGTCCTTTAGAAACTACTTTTAACATCTTGAGAGTACTTATGCTTGTTTTAGTGACACTGTGGCCGCTCCTGAAAGTCTTGCTGCTTTGGTCATACTCTACCATTTGTATTAATAAGAAGTTATGTACTCACCATAACGTTCCATCTGAGTAGATAAACTTCATTTGGAAGCAACCTATGGGTCTTCGGATCCATATCGAATCCGAGCCGGCAGTTTCCAACAGCAGAGATCCAAGCTCCAAGCTCCTCCCCTTACCCAAAATCTCCTGCCAACCCTCCCTGACCTCAGATCGAGTTTGCCTAATGCAAGACCTGCACCAAATAGCCAGCCTATGGTCTGACCTCGATACAATCAGATGACAAAATAGTAATATAAACATCCGACGGTCAGGGGGAAGGAGGGGGGGACGGCTGCTGCCAAATGAAGTTTATCTACTCAGATGGAACATTATGGTGAGTACATAACTTCTTAATCTGAAGTAGTTAACTTCAATTGGGCATCAACCTATGGGACAGAGTCCCCAGATACCTAAATCTTGGGAGGTCCTCATGGAAGGATGTTCCGGAGCACTGCAGAGCCAAAGGATGCTCTCCCTCTGGAGACCAGGTCCAACTTATAATGATTTATAAAGTTATGAGATGAAGCCCAAGTGGCTACCGAACAAATTTCATCCAATGAGACTCTAGAACGAAATGAAGCAGATGTGAAAATTGATCTAGTAGAATGGGCGTGGACTCCCTGGGGTGCGGGCCGGCCGGAACTTTCATATGCTAGTAGAATACACTGTGAAATCCACCTGGACAGTGTGACTTTTGAAACTGATTTTCCAAAATTAGATTTAGCAAAGGAAATAAACAGCTGGTCTGATTGCCTATGACCAGCTGTTCTGTGTAAATAGAAATGCAGTTGTCTATGAACATCCAACGAGTGCAACTTGTATTCGCCTTTGTTTTGGTAATTGGGAAAAAAGACAGGTAAATTAATAGTTTGATTGATATTAGACTCGGAAGCAATCTTAGGGAGAAAAGAGGGATTGGTCCTGAGGGATACTCTATCTTTGTGAAAGGTCAAATACGGTGGCTTGGCAGAAAGGGCTTGTAGCTCAGAAACCCTTCTGGCCGAAGTGATAGCGACGAGAAATACTGTTTTCCAGGATAATAGTTTAAGATCCACTGAAGCTGCAGGCTCAAAGGGAGGAGCTGTCAAAGCCTGGAGCACAAGCGTTAAATCCCAAGGAGGGACTACATCCTTCACCGGGGGTCTTAGTAGGAAGGTACCCTTCAAAAAGGCCTTACACAATCTGGTTGAGATCAAAGGGCCTGGGTCACTCCCCACGTGATAATGCGAAATTGCTGCCAGCTGAACTCTGACCGTGGACGAGCTGGCTCCTTGGTCGAAAAGTCCTGACAAAAAGTCTAACATCGCAGGTAGCGGAGCTATAAAGGGGTTTAAGTTCTGTTGCTCCGCCCAAATAGAAAACTGTTTCCATTTGCTACCATAAAGCCTTCTAGTAGACGGCTTGTGGGCCGCCACTAAGATAGCTTTAACCAGGGAACAGATACCGGGAGTCCTAGCTAGGAGTGGAACTGAAGCAACCAAGCCGTGAGCTTCAGATTGTCCAGATTCGGGGTCGGGAGGTCTAACGGGTGCGAGATCAGATCCGGAATGGGATCCAGAATCCAGGGAGGATTCACTAGGTGAGACCGTAGATAAGGGAACCAAGCCTGACAAGGCCAGAATGGGGCAATGAGGATTATTCTGCTCCCCAGCTGTCTGGCTTTCTGTAAGAACTTCAGCTTTAGAGGAAGAGGAGGGTAAGCATAGAGGAGACCGGGCGGCCAAGCATGTACCAGAGCGTCTTGAGGGGATTCCCCGGGTGGGGGAATTAGAGCAAAGTAGTCGTTGCACTTCATGTTTGAGGGAGAAGCGAAAAGATTGCAACAAGGTTGACCCCATTTGGAGAATATTTGTTTCGCTACTTCGGGATTCAGAGACCACTTGTACGGCGATATAATTATGCGACTCAGTTTGTCCGCAAGGATGTTGGACCGTCCCGGAATGTGCATCGCTATGAGAAAGCGGTTGGTGGAGATTGCCCATTCCCACACTCTCATTGCCTCTTGGCAAAGTGGATAGGACCCGGTTCCACCTTGTTTGTTGATATACCAGACTACCGACATGTTGTCCGTCTGGACCACAATAGTCCCAACGGGAAGAAGGTTCTGGAGTGCTTGCAACGCCAACAGCACCACCCTCATCTCTAGGACACTGATGTGCAGTGAGGTCTCCGTGTTGTTCCACGTGCCTTGGACTGTCCTGCCTAGACAATGCCCCCACCCATCCAAGGTGAGAGGCTTCCGTGGTCACCGTGGTTAGGGGATGGGGCATAGCAAAGGACCGACTTTTGAGGAGATCCGGGGACTGGATCCACCACAGAAGGGCCTTCCTGCAAACCCTGCTGAGACGAATGGGATGGTTCAGAGGGTAATGCAGGAAGGACCATTGGACTTGGTGGGTCCACTGCAGGACCCTCATGTGCAAATGCGCCATGGGCAGCAGGTTGATAGCAGCTGCCATTGACCCTAGGGCCCTCAGGACCAGAGCTGCTGAGGGAGCTGGGGATTGAAGAATGGCCCGCACATGGAGTCTCAGGGTTTGAAGTCGGTCCGAAGTCAAGAAGGCTAGGAGCCGGCTTGTATCCAATCTGGCTCCGATGAAGTCTATGATTTGTGTCGGCAGAAGGGAAGATTTTTCTACATTGACTGTGATCCCCAGCCGAGGAGCTAGACGGAGGAAAGAGTCCCTGGCTGCGCAGAGTAGATGCCTTGTCGGGGTGGTCAGGAGCCAGTCGTCCAGGTAGGGGAAGACCTGAATTCCCTGGAGTCTCAGGTGGGCCGCTATCACTGATAAAACCTTGGTAAACACCCTGGGGGCTGTGGTGAGACCAAAGGGAAGGACCCTGAATTGGTAATGACTGGCTCCTAGCCGGAAGCGGAGGAACCTCCTGGAGCGTCTGTCCATCAAGATGTGGTAGAACGCATCCTTGAGGTCTATAGAGCACATCCAGTCGTTCTCCTGCAAGAGGGGGAGAATGGATTGAAGTGTGACCATCCGGAACTTTTCCTTGGTTACTGACAGGTTCAAGAGGGATAGATCAAGGATTGGCCTTAAGTTCCCCGTCTTTTTTGGCACCAAGAAGAACCTGGAGTAAAAGCCCGATCCGAACTGATCTGGGGGGACATAATGAATGGCTCTTTTTTCTAGCAGCTGCTGGATTTCCGCAGCCACGGCCTCCCTCTGATCAGGGGGGACATCGGGGAGGAATCTGGGATTGTGAGGGGGATGAAGAAACGGGATTTGGTAACCTCTGGATATGATACGAAGCACCCAACGATCTGTCGTGATGACTCCCAAGCTGCCAGGTGCCTCGAAAAACATCCCCGACTGCCTCCAGACTGAAGCAGTCAGGTAACCCCTCAGGGTTGCTGCGGCTGATCAGAGAACGATTCTCTGGACCCAAAACTCCTTGGACCCCCTCTGCCCCTAGGGCGGCATCCACCCTGTCCTCCTCTGCCTCGGAAGGACTTGGTGTCCAGAGCGTCACGGGACTGTTGCGACTTCCGGAACTATATCTTCTTCTGTCCCTTTTGGTTCTTGGAGAAAGACCTCTGGGGAGCAGAGAAGCGGACTCCTTTTCGCTCTGGACTAAAGTTTCGCATACGGTTTTGCCAAAGAGGGCAGAACCATCGAATGGGGCATTAGCGAATGACGCCTTAAAGGGTTCCACGAAATCACAGTGGCGGAGCCACGCCTGTCGCCTCATGACGACGCCCGCTCCACTAGCTCTAGCGGCTCCTTCCGTAGCATGGGATAGTAGCCGCATAGAGGTATTAGAAATAGACCTTAGAGTGGCCATTCGGGTAGAGTACAACTGCTTGTCCTCCGCCGACATGGACTCCGGGGGCGACCCAGCGTACTCTTTAATAAGGTCTCGCTGGAGCCATATGACATGTGCCATGTAGTTCAGTGACCTTACCGAGAAGGTAGCTGAACTGAAGACTCACTTCCCAAGGCGGTCCATCGCCCGAGATTCCTTGTTAGGAGGATGGACCGAGGGACTTTCTTGGGCCAGTTCCCTCTTGGTGGCTGCCGCCACCAACATGGCATCTACCTGGGGATCCCTTACTCCAGTGCATTCTGTCGGAGGGGGGATTAAGTATCCTATCAGGTCTCTTCGGGACGGGCTCCACAGTGTCCGGCTCCTTCCAAGCCCTGGTGGTGATCAGGTCTACCAGGGGGTCGGGTGGAGGGGACACCCAAGAGGTAGACAGGCCTGCTTCAAATGCCTCCAGGAACACAGATTCGTCCGAGGTAGGCTTTGGAGCGGACCACCCTCCCCTTATCCTGAGCATCTCCATGATGTCTCCGAAGGAGACGTCTTCGGGGGGTGATCTTGGGGAGCCTTCCCCTTCCTCCAAATCTGTGTCCTCGGTTAACGACTCAGGGGAGTCCAAGTGCCTCCTTTTGCACTTGCGCTTGTGAGGGACTTCCTCGGGGGGGCTGTCCGAGGAGGCCTCACCAGGCTCATCATGTCCCAACAAGGGAACTACCTGGGACGTTAGAGCAGGCTGTCCCTAGGGCCGGGTGATGGAAGCCGGAGCCAACTGAGAGGGAGTGAGGGGCGGAGGCGTAGCTGTGGCCGGGGGCCTGGAATCCCTCGACAGAGCCCTCTCCACCACGTCGAAAGCCGAAGGAGAGCTGCTCTCTCTGGGATCCAAGAGCAAACCCTCCCTCGGATCCGACGAGCGAATCGGTGCCGGCGCCGACGCTATCGGATCCGATGGGCCAGTATGCTCTGACCTGGATGGAGCCGAAGGCAGACTAACATGCTCAGATCCAAAGCTCAGCTCTCGGATCCGCCGAAAAGGGACCCAACAGACTTGAGGGCGCTGTCGGTGCCAAAGTACCTGATACTATCGGCGCCGACACACCCCCGGCTCCAACACCGCTCGGCTCCGAAGACTCCAAACCCGGGAAGCGGGTTGAAGAAGGAGCGATCGGGGTGAAAAAAGGGGGGGAGGCAAGAGCACTCCCATCTGCAGTTGGACCTGGAGGAATCTTCTCATCATCCGGTCCAAATCTGCATGCGTTAGGCTTTTAGTAGATCTAGAGGAGGCCACCGAGGCGGGACCGGAGTGCCGCCTCGATGACCTCGAGGGAGATCAGGCCTCCTTCTCCCCCGGCCCCGGTGAGAAGCAAGGTGACCGGAGCCGAGAAGGAGAAGGCTTGAAGGACTTGGAGGGGGAAGCCCACTTAGCTGGCGGGGCCGATGTAGAGGCCTCGGCCCGCCGCTTGTGGTGCTTCTCCCTGTGCCTCTCTTTTCTGGCTTCCCTATCCTCCTGGCCCGAGGTGGGAGGTTGAGACCCGGCCAGAGGAAGGGAAGCAGTCGTGGGTACCGATGCAGCTGCGGCAGGCACCACGGGGGGACCGGAGGTCGGAGCCGAGTCCGGGGGCAGAAGTCCCGCCAGAATCAACTTCGATCTCCGGTCTTTAAGTGCCCTGGGGTTGAACGCCGCGCAAATAGCGCATCCAGAGGAGAGGTGATCATCCCCAAGGCACAACACGCACTGAGTGTGGCCATCCGCTGGGGATAGCTTATGGCCACACTCGGTACATTACTGGAAAGAAGACACACACACTAGGCCCCAACCACACACAGACACACGCCCTAACGCTCTCATGATGGTGGGGGGGGATAAGCTAAAATTAAATTAGAAGAGAAAAACTACAAGGGAAAGCTAAACACACACAACACTCTTTTATGACAGAAAAGGTAAAGAAAAGATCAAAATTTTCTCACAAGTCTTGACTAACGCCTGGAACTCAAGGATCAAGCTGCTGGCTTCAACCGCGGGAAACTAGATCTGGGGTCAGGTAGGGTTGGCAGGGAATTATGGGTAAGGGGAGGAGCTTGGAGCTCGGATCTCTGCTGTTGGAAACTGCTGGCTCGGATCCGATATGGATCCGAAGACCCATAGGTTGATGCCCAAATAAAGTTAACTACTTCAGATTATTAATTTTACACAGTATAATTGGGTACAATTTGTAAGAGGCTTGGGGCAGCTGACTGGTGGCAGCATGATTACCTGAAAGTCTATTCAGAAAGGGGCATAGGTAGTAAATCTGTGCCAGCTTTTCCTAGATGTGTATGTCTGTGTGTGAAACTCAGATATTCAAGTGCGTGTGTCAGCTACTGGGAACAGGGACACAGAGCTCCAAAGTGGTCAGTGTGGAGTTGTGTGGGCCTGGAGAGAGAAAAAGAGTCTATCCTCATGTCTGGAATATTCTCCCTGTGGGATCTTAAGTGAAAATGTGCTTGGTGCAGGGAGCTGCATCTGAAAATGCTGTGTGAATCCATCTTTACTCTTAGTAACCATCCTTCACCAGAGGCAGTGGTGAGGATTGAGCCTCCTTGATTGCTGGTCTGGAGTAGGGACCCGTCACAGTAAGTAAGAAAAGGATGGCCAATCATGTGACAGAGTGAGAATATTGTTTGAGTAAAGTAACATGAAGTAATCTCAAAACTTGACACGGCAGTTTGCTTGCTGCAAAACCCCAAAGGTCATTAGTAGGCCAGCCCAGCTACAAAGACACACATACTCTTCCACACAGCTGAAGTTCATGATAGTAAGTGATTATAAAAGCTACATGGACACAACATTCATGCCCTCATATCATTGAGCAATGTGGTGCAGAAGGTCCAGTGCATATATGTCCCTTGCAGGTGGAGTAACAACATCCCAGCATCTGTATCCACATTAGAAAGGTACAGCTAATGTGCCACTGCTCCCCTCACTACAACAGACATGCAGCACTCCTCATACAGAGTCCTTCCCACTTGACAGAGGTAATCCTCCCTTACAAAACAGGACAAGACAGTGTAAGAGTTCATCAGAATCAAGCAGAACACCTCACAAGACTTGCATATTTACAGTGACTGGGACACACACACACACACACACACACACACACACACACACACACACACACACACACACACACACACACACACACACACACAGTCCTTAGCCTAAATCAGGGCCTATGTTATCCACTTAATACCACAAACAGTGATACCACAATCACTCCAAATCTGACTACAGTCTCCTAAGAGCAGGTCACTGTCCCTTCATCTGGAACTTGCACTAATGCCCAAACCTACACCAAAAAAACTATATGAGCACCTACATAGCTGTACGGACTCAGCAATAGCTGACATGTCCAAATCATTTTCTTGAAGGAAGAGTAAACCTGTGTGGTGGACAGCGGCAATTACAAACTCTATAATAAAAGGGAAAAAAATCACTGTCCAGGACCAAGAAGGAGCAGGTGCCAAGTTGGAAGCAATCTCTCCTTTGTCTGAACAGGCAAATAAAGTCACTGGTGAAATCCTCTAAGGCTAACTTAAGAGTCATAGCTGGCCACATTCACTAAGGGACAATCACAAGGCCTTCTTCACATACATCCACAATGTCAAAGGTAACACCCAAATCTTCTCTGAACTGGTGGTCAAGAGCACCACATACACAAAATCCATAGATATAGCCAACCTGCTGGCAGACACATTCAGTGAAAACTTCAATCCCTATCCCCCCATCAGTAAATCAGAACATCTCTAGCACCTGACCCCCCCCCCCCTCATCATCAGGGAGCAGGTCTTTAATGCCCTCTCAAAGGCAGAAAATACATTCTCCATGGGACCTGGCAACATCCCTGGCTGTGTCCTACATGAATTCAGGCATGAGCTCTCACTGTATTCAACGAAAGCCTGAGCACTGGCTTCATCCCATCCAAATGGGGGACACACACTGCCATCCCTCTACACAAAGGTAGAGCGTCCACTGACTCAGACAATTATAGACCCATCAGCCTAACAAGCCTGATCTGTTAGGCCATGGAATGCATTATCATGGACCTTATAAACAAGGACATTGGAAACCTCCAAACGCTTGACCCCATACAGTTTGATTTTGTCAAAGGGAGAGACGTGGTCGACTTCTTCAAAACATTCACCAAATCCATGGATGAGGAGAAGACAGTGCACACCACCTACCTTTACCTAGCCAAAGCCTTCAACACTATTTCCCACTCAGGCATAATAGATAAACTCTCCCAGCTAGGCATCAATTTGTATGTTACCAGATGGGTAGCTAACTGGCTCACTGATAGAACCCACTCAGTCAAAACAGAGACAGCCACCTCTAGTAGTAGACCCATAACACGCAATGTACCCCAAGAATCAGTTTTAGGGCCTCTACTGTTTGGGATATACAAAACCAGTGGTCTGTGGCTGACCAAGTTTGCAGACAACTGCAAGCTGGGCACTGTCCTAAATTCCCCTAGTGATGTGAACATCCTCCAAGAGGGCCTTACCCAAACTAATGACTGGTGCCAGAAGCATGGCCTCAAACTGAATGCCAAGAAATGCATCATTATCCCCTTTGGGGAAAATGGTGTCCCCACTAATTATCATATTAATACCAACATACTATGCATGCAATCAGTCATGAGGGACTTGGGCACCCAGGTACAATGACCCTTTGGCATGTACCTTACCAAGCACATACAGCAGCTGGAAAGACCACAAAGGTTCCTGACCAGGAAAATCCAGAGTCTCAAATGCCTATCCTATACAGACAGGCTAAAAGTCCTGTCCCTCTAATCAGTCTCGTACAGACTGCTCAGAGGTGGTCTGTGTCTGGCATACAAGACCATCTCAGACCCAGCCTTGATGGAGTTCCTGCATATCCGTAAGTTAAACTCCACTTGCACAGCCTCAACCTGGTCTGTGAAATTAATAGAACTTGTTGGCAGGATAGATTTGTGTCCCAAAGACTCCCCCATCTGTGGAATAGACTCCATCTCCATGTCAACCACAGTACCTCACTAGCCCTCTTTAACAGGAACCTGGACGAATGAATGGGAAACAGAAAATACACCCGTAGAATCCCACCTGTGTCCCTGCTGTACAGGGGAAACAGGTGCTGACTTTGTACGAACATAGGTGAAATTCTTGGCCAGGCTTATAAGGGTCTCCAGGCCAATGGCCTAGTATCATCCTATGAACCTATGAACAGTATACCTTACAGTATTGCAGATTGCCTACTATGTCAAAGTCAAAGTCAAAAGTCAAAGTAAACTTTATTGTCATTTAGAACTACACACGTGTAGCCTAAATGAAATTTCGTACATCAGCTCAACTCTTGAGATTACAAAGGAAAGTGAATCAAAACATACAATAAGGAGTAAACATAACTACCAAATACAACACTACTCCCAGTACATGAAAGAAAGAGCAGAGACATTTAACAACACTCATATATGAAATGGACACAAGTAATCTGTAAATGATTCATCTCCCAGGCCCATGCTTACACTTATCAAGGGTATAAGAACTTGTCAGAGTTTTGGGATGCATGGCTAGGCTTAAAAAATGCCCTTGTGGTTGTCAGCCTAGTAAACACCTATGAACCTATACAAGAATACCTTCCCCTGAGTAAATTAAATACCCTATTTAAAGTAATACAAAACACACTACAGATTGAACTGCCTAAGTTATCTGTCTAATATTGTACTTTAGTGAGTTAAATAATACTGACTATGGAAATAATAAATAAATATTGCACTTATTTTGAATATAAAATATATATTGCACAAATAAATAAAAATTGACTTATTATGTGCCCAGACCCCTGGGACTAGTGCCTAAGTTCAGAAGTCTAATGACTGCAGGGTAGAAACTGTTACTGAATCTTGTAGTCCTGCAGCGGATGCTGTGATATCTCCTGCCCAATGCCAGATGCTTAAACAGTCCATGCTCAGGATGTGTGTTGTTCTTGCAGAATAAAGATATTGTATCAGTGGAAGGTTGGAACCTGTTACCTTCTCTGCAACTCTCACCACTCTTTGTAGTGCCTTCCTTTCTGTAACTGTGCAGCTTCCAAACCACACTGTGAAGCTCCAGGTGAGGATGCTCTTTACTGCACCTCTATAGAAGATGGAGAGAATATGAGGAGGGCACTTAGCTTTTTTCAGCCTTCTTAACAAGTGTAGGTGTTGGTGCTCTTTCCTGACCAGTTGGCTGGTGTTTCCCAACCACGTGTACACCCAGGAATTTCATAGTCTTAACCCTCTCCACACTCTCACCATTGATCCTGAGCACTGGGTGTTTTTTTCTCCTTTTCCTGAAGTCGATGTTAATCTCTCACACCAATTGATCAGAGATACCACCTCCTCTCTGTACGCTCATTCATCCTCCTTGTGATGAACTCCACAACTGTGGTGTCATCAGCAAACTTGATGATATGATACCATCATATACATGTGGCATGCCATGGCATAAGCCTGTACCCTGTTTACAATAGCTACAGATATTCACCCATTGACAGCTACACCCATTAGCTCAACCCCCTATCCCAATACAGTTTCAGGTACTTCAGCAAATAACACATAATGACAGAATATGTAAACAGAAGTAAAAGCCACAAAAGCTGAATGGTTTACAAACCCTGATCCGTTCAGAACAACAAGAGGTAAATCTCCAAAAAATGCTGTATAATACATAGGACTGTTAAAAACCTCTTTAATAAAAATTGTTTAAAATAAGTACTTTTGTTTTGTTTCACCACAACATTTCATCAGATAAATCCAAGGAAGACATCACTCCTCAGCAGCCAATAAAAGTGGCAAAATTGAGTCAATGCCCCCTTAAAGGCAGACTTGCATTATCTTCTTAAATGGAAATACATTTATTAATGCCTGGCCAAACATCAGCTTGAAACACTAACTGCCAAAATACTTCTCTTCTTTCTGAAATAATTGCTACAGACCTCCTTTAGCCCCTTGGTAGATCTGCTCGACAACCACAAAATAAAAATGATCATGGAATTCTGTTACATGTTTAGCCAGAGCATTTGTGATTTTACCTTTTAGTATATCATAAAGATGTTCATACATCCTTTCTTTTAAAAGACATTCAGTCTTTCCAATATAAAATGATGGGCATACCTGACAAAGAGCAGTGTAAACCACACCTTTGCTGTTACAATCATATTTTCCTCTAACCCAAACATGTTTTTTTATGTAAAAATAGTCACCCACTTGGATCCACTTTGCCCACATCTGGTCATTCTACAGACGTTACTGGTTACATTATAATTACGTATTGTACCTTCCAACATCTTCTTTAATTTCTTCCCTTTTCTGAAAATTAAGTATCCATCGTATAGTCTGGTGGTCTTGGTTAAAGTCCTTTAAGTTCCTCGGTAGATGGCTGGACTAGTCCCTGAAAGATCATAGTCAGATCGCAAGGAGGCATGGGATCCTTAACAGGAGGGCGAAGCATAAAGTTACCTCTAAGAAAATCTTTGCACAACTTTGAAAAAGCCAGACATAAAAAAATGTTCTCTGATGTGGTAATTTGAAATGGCCGCCAGTTGCATTTATACAGTGGAATAAGTTGCCTCACTCTGAAAGATATAAGCAAGGAAGTCTAAAGTCACAGGAATGAGAGAAGTAAAGAGATCCAACTTTTTATGTTCAGCCCATATCGAGAATCTCTTCCATTTGCTTTTATAAACTTTCCTAGTTGATGGTTTGTGGGATGACATCTAAATCTTTCGGATGGTGGAAGAAAGCCTGGAACATCTAGCCATCATCAGAATTGGAGAAACCAAGAGGTAAGTTTCAGGCACGAGAGATCCGGGTGAGTCTGCCATGAAGGGTGGGATAGCAGATCTGGAACTGGTTCCAATCTTCATGGAGGGCAGATGAGATGAAACCACAGGAAGGTGAACCAGGCTTGCCAAGGCCAGAAGGGAGCAATGAGGATAACCTTGCTCTTCAACCCGTGTGCTTTCTGAAGAAACCTGGGAATTAGAGGTAGAAGTGGGAATACGTAAAGTAGACCGGGGGGTCAAGCATGAAGTAGAGCATCTTCGGGGGATAGTCCCTGAGGAAGGATCAGGGGAAAAGAACCTGCTGCATTTCTTGTTGTGAGAGGTTGCAAAGAGATCACAGGAGGGTTAACTTCATTTGTGAAAGATTATGTTTGCCACTGATTGTTTTAGAGACCACTTATGAGGCATCAGCAAGACTCTGCTCAGCCTGTCTGCTATAATACTGCACTCCCCTGAAATGTACCTTGCAATTAGAAAGTGGTTGGTATAGGTCACCAATTGCCACACTCGCATCGCTACTTGACATAGGGGGTAAGACCTGGTTCCTCCTTTCTTGTTGATGTAATACCCAACCAACATATTTTCTGTTTTTATTGCAGTAAGTCCAAGAGGAAGAAAGCTGTGCAGGGGTTACAATGCTAGAAGTACCGCTCTCATCTCTAGGACACTGATATGCAGATTGGTCTCCTGTGACGTCCACATGCCTTGAACCATCCATCCTAGAAAATGCCCCACTCACCCTATTTGGAGGCATCTGTAATCAACATGGTGTTTTGGGAGGGAGAACAAAGGGATATTTTTGTTCGGTGTCTGAAGAATGAAGCCACCATAGAAGCAAGTCTTTACACACTCATTGCAGAATTCTCATGTGTAGCCTTGCTGCAGGTAATAGGGCAATCAGGGCAGCCATCTACCCCAATGCCCTGGGAACTAATTTGGTTGGAGGATTTGGTATTGACAGACTCTGTCTGATATGTAGTCTTAAAGTGGAGATTCTATCTGGAGGGAGGAAGGTCAAATTTTGGATGTGTCCAGACGCACTCCTATGGAGTCTATTACTTGGACCGTGTCCAATTGCGATTTCTGCATGTTGATGGTTATACCTAAGGTAGGTACCTTAGGTGAGAAGATGCCTGGTTGGAGCAGTGAGGAGCCAATCATCCAGGTAAGGAAACACATGGAATAACTGCAATCACAAGTGAGCTGCGACTACCGCCATGCATTTGGTGAACACCCTGGGGCTCTGTGGTGAAACCAAAAGGGAGGACTCTAAATTGGTAGTGATTGGCTCCTAGCCTGAAGCGAAGATACATTCTGGAGCATCTGTTCATTCTGATATGATAGTACGTGTCCTTCAGGTCTATCAAGCACATCTGGTTGTCCGTTTGCAACAGAGGTAGAATGGACTGGACCGTGTCCACCCTGAATTTTGTTTTTTTTACTGACTTGTTCAGGGAAGTTAACTCTAATAATGGCCTCAGATCCCCTGTCTTTTTTTGGTACTAAAAAGAATCTTGAGTAAATCCCTGATTCGGTCTGATCTGGGGGTCTTTCTGGATAACTCTTTTGTCCAGTAGCTTTGCAATCTCCAAAGGTGCTGATTCCCTCTGACTGGGTGAAACACTGGGGAGGGATTTGTTTGGTTTGGGATGTTTTAAAAAGGGAATAGAGCAGCTTCTGGATATGATCCTTTGCACCCACTGATTGTTTGTGATGGCTTTCCAGGCTTCTGGGTGCAAGGATAAGCACCCCCGAATGCATCCAGAGAGGGACAGTCAGGCATTCCCTCACCAGTGCTGAAAGGGTCTGTCCAAGAATGAATCTCGAGACCCTTGATTTTTGCGGATCCTCTCTGCCACGTGGGCGGTCTCCACCATTACTATGTTCCCCCCTCTGCCTCTGAGTGAAAAATCTCCCTGGGATTCCTGAAAAGGACCTTGAGACTTTCCATCTCTCTCACTATGGGAGAGGGTCTCTGATAGAGGGCCCAAACAATGATGATCCATCAAAGAGTATATTGACAAATGATGCCTTGAAAGGTTCCACGAAGTCACACAGCTACATCCAGGCATGATGTGTAATGGCAATGCCTGAACAAGCAGCCTTAGAGGAGACATCCTCAGGTGGAGATCTTGGGGACCCTACCCTTTCCTCAAAATCTGTGTCTTCTGTGATGGATTCTTGTGAAGAATCCAGATGCCTCCTCTTGCACATCCTCTTCTGGAGTATCTCCTCAGGGGAATGTTCCAAGAATGTATCGGAAGAGACCTGGGGTTCCAAGGGTGGAATGGCTTGGAGACTTTGCTGGGCCAGCTGTCACAGAGGTGGCAGGCTTGGGGTCTCAATCACAGTATCCGAGGAGGTAAGGGGTGGATCAGAAAGCACTGGAG
Organism: Protopterus annectens; assembly: GCF_019279795.1. Lineage (NCBI taxonomy): Eukaryota > Metazoa > Chordata > Ceratodontiformes > Protopteridae > Protopterus > Protopterus annectens. The sequence goes on along the minus strand of NC_056725.1, from coordinate 500,446,964 downwards.
CTGAGGGTCTCCTTGGTAAGGAGAGAACTCTCTCTACGACCTCAAAGGCAGACAGGCCCGGAGACAATGAAGACGTTCTGACTGGACACAAAGCTGTCAAAGCAGAAAGCACTCGAGCTTCACCGGATATCCATTCTGAAGGTGGAATTGGTGCTGAGCTGTTGGACGCTGAGGCTCCGAGGGGGAAGCGATGGCTCCAAAAACTTTGGAGTAGAAGTCAACCCCCCTGGGAACTGACATTGAGACTTCGTTTCCTACAGCTACTCTGCTCCAACGCGGTCAGAGCTGAGTGAATCAGGGAAGCTGAAGGAGTCTGAGTTGGAGTCAGAGATATAATCACTACCTGCTCCAACACCTCGACTCTCAGGGCCTTTGGACCTAAGGGCTCTGAAGCAGGAGGTTGGATCAGAGAAGGAGCAACAGGCCTAAAAGGAGAGAGTAGACTCACAGACCAGGTGGGGACGGAGCTGGTAAAACCCTCATCTGGATTTGTGTCTGAAATAAAATTGCCTGGTAAGCCTATCCACATCAGATCCAGAAAGGCTATGGGAAGACCTGATGGAAGACGTGGAAAGTGGTCTATAGAATGTTTTGGGAGATCTGTCTCGGAAGGGAAATCCCAAGACAGTTGGAGTTGGTCCCGAGGGAGAAGCAGGAGCTCGGGTCTGAGGAGATGGGTTTGCAAACTTACTCGGATCCAAGGATGTCAGGTCCAATGCTCGGGTAGCTATTTTCAAAGGCTCACTGGCTGTAGAACCAGTCTTGTCTGGGGAAGATTTTCTGTATTCCTTATGCTTTTTTGCAGAGGTTTGAGCCCTTGAAGTACAAGGAGTTGCCACTGGGGCAGAGAAAAGAATAAGGCCCTTCAAAATCAGCTTATTGCGGCAATCAGCCCATGCACAAATGTGGAACCCCTCGCAGACGGAACAGGAGGTCCCCAGATGGGACGAGCTGACACAATGCACACACTCCCTGTAGGCGTCATATAAAGGAATCTTGTGCCCACAGGAAGTGCACTTTTTAAATCCTAAAGGTTTATCAGCCATTAATACACAACCAGAGAGGAGAAGGGAGGAGAAGAAGGTAAATCATTTCCAAAAAGGAACGGACCACGGACGGAGACAAAGACATTTTTTTTAAGATATCTATAAGCAGAGATATAGGAAAGAGAAAAAAGGTAATGGAAGACAACAATAACTGACTTAATTGCAAAACTACCACTAGAAACTCCCAGCAGAGCTTGAACAATTGAGCAATCGGATCATGATGCTTCTTGTTGAGTGGCAAACAAGATCTGAGGTAATCAGGGGGAATGAAGCATTATGGTAGGGTAGAAGCTCGAGCTTCAAAGAAGTGGCTGAGTCGGATCTGAGGGTCAGACCTCAGACCCCTTGAGGAACGAATGAAAGTGATAATATCAGATGATGAGTTTAACCTTTCTGCAAGATGTGTACACTATCAACAGAAAGAACCTTCTGCAATTTTGGCTTGGTTATTTGCATGCATGATGCATCAGCTGGTACAATTGCATGAAAAAAAGTCTCACAAGCCTAGTTTCTATGAAGATCACAGTATAAAGAGAAAGAATGCTCTGCAAGTTCAGCTTAGTTATTTGCACTCGTGATGCATCAGCTTGAGCAAATGCAAGAAAAATGTCTTTCAATCCCATTTCCTATGAAGAGCTTCAGATAAGCAGTGTATTATAAGAATTAAGAAAATGCTTATTGTAATAAAAAAATACCCATGTATTCCTCTCTGCACACATTTGTACAGAAAAAAAAACAGAGAAATGTTTACTTATTTATTTGACATTTGTTAACTGGGAGAAAAGCTCCACACAAAAGAATATAAAACAACAATTACAAGGCAGAGAAAAACAACTGCGAACAATAAGGTTATAACAACAAAAAGCAAATATACAGTCAATACTTAAGTTCTATGATTATAGAAAACCTACAATGTATGATCGCTTAGTTCCATAGGCAGTGAAGTAATAGAAGCAGAACCTGAGGAGTTGGAAGAGTAGGCAGTGAAGTAAGAGAAGTGGGAAGTCAGTTGAGGGGGGTAGACAACAGTATAGTGCAGCCAGGAAGAAAAGATACAGATGTCCTAATAAGTAAAATAATAATAAGCATGGGGAGGGGGGTGGAAAGTTAAAGAAGTTAAAGAGAAATAACGACCACAGTCATAGTGTTAGGTGGAATTTTGGAGTGAGCAGATCCAAGAGTTTAGTAGTTTTTCTTTTAATGCCTTTTTGAAGTTATGAGTGTTTGTTATTGATCTAATAGACAGAGGGAGTTTGTTCTAGGCTAGGGCAGTTGTGTAGCTGTATAGTTGTTGGCCCATAGGTTTTTTGGTTTACAGATATCCAGGAGGAAATGGTCAGAGCTCCTAAGAGCATGAGAGGGAGTGTAGAGTGAGATGAGAGATGAGATGGCTGGGCAAGATGTAGGTTTATTGAGGACACAGTGGATGATGAGAAATTGAGAAAACAGGAGTTGGCGGGGAATTCGAGCCAGGAAAGAGATTTGAGGGAGAGGCACTGGTGAGAACTGTAAGGTTGGTTGGTGGCATATCTAGTGATTGTATTGCCAGTGAGTTCAAGCTTACACTTTAGAGTAGATTGCCAGTTGCTTAGGATAGGTGAGACATAGACTAGACTGGGTAGAATGTGGGCATGAACAAGAGAAAGTCTAGAGTCCTGGGTGAGGAATTTTTTTTTTGTTATGGTAGAGCAGGCCCAGTTTCTGGTGTTTTTTAATGCAGTTTAAGATGTGAATATCAAATTTAAATTGATATGACAGCTCCTAGGAGCTTGGTATGAGGTTCTACATTGATAACAATGTTGTCAAGTGAAGTTATGGTAAAAGAGGATTTATGCTGTGAAAGTGATTTTGGGGAGAACAGGAGAAGTTTAGTTTTTTGGGGTTAAGGATTAGTTTGTCATTTAACCAGGTTTTGAAAGAGGTGACAGAGTTCTGTGTTAAAGTGTGAAGGTGAGGGAGACTGTCAGAGATGGAGATGATGGTTGGATCATCAATATATTGGATGAGAGAGGAGTGAGAGCAGAAAGTGTAAGTCATTAGTGAATATGTTATAAGTTAAATAGCCTTGGTCCAATAAAGGACACCTGTAAAAACAGGGAGGAAAGAGGAAGAGGCAGAGTGCCATCTAAAAGACTACTGTCTGTTGGTGAGGTAACTTATGAACCATTTTAGTGAAGAATAGCCGAGACTAAGATCAAACAGTTTGGTAAAGGGTTTCTGGTGAGAGACAGTATCCAAGGTTCAGCATCAGAATGAGATGAATAAGTGGCACTGCACAGGAACTGCAATTTTGTATGAAAATCAGTGTGCACTGGCTACCTCATTTTGGTGCAAGTAGCAAGGCAGATGTCATCTGTACTAATGGACAGAAATAGCATCAGTGAAGGTTTATCAAACTCCCAGTTAACTGACAAAATGTGTGCAGAAAGTTGTGCATTGTGTAACTGCAACAATGCTGTGTTTCTATTATCATATGAATTTAATAGTTATAGCAAGGATCAAGCTTGAAAGAAAATTTTACACAGGAACGTTAATAAGGTAAAGGTGATGACAAAACTTTGCAGGACTATACACAAGCACCAACTCATATGTACCAAAAGGATGGGCAATGGGTTAACAACAAAAAGGTAGAGCACTTAACATCCGAGAACAAAGGGCAAAGTTTTGGTTTTAAACAGCTGAGCTGTAACATCAAAGTACAGGCAAGCTAGTAAGTTTAGAAAAGAGCCCATGGCAGCAACACTGCATAAAGGCAAAGATTAAAAAAATTTCTCTAAAGTCAAGACAGATCAGTTAAGCGGATAAGATATCTTTCATGTAACTTTGCAGCAACAAGTGCGTACGTTGTGAAGTCTGATGAAAAACAATGACCCTGGCTTTCAGTACAGAAAGGGGCAAGCTGTGTTTACAGGTATGCTGAGCAGATAACATGATTATGTGGACATCATGACTCTATAGTGAATATCTTTGACTGTTTGGCAAATGAAGATGAAGAAAGAGATGTGTTGCATATGTATGGGAACTCAAAGTCACAGACAATGGCTTAGCACATTTACAGGCAGATAAAGTATGACAAATATCACAGACAAACCCAGTTCTTACACTAAAGATATAAAGTAATACTCACAAGGTGTTTGTGTAACAAAACAGTTACAGCTAAGCATGCAGAGGACACCAGAAATTAGCTCAAAAAAACATATACATGCGTATCTGTGCAGCATCTATTCCACTGGCAAAGAAAACGTTGGCACATTCAGCCCAGGGGGACATGAGGCCACATCTCTGTTTGTTAGTAAACATCTTGTTACATGAGGAAATCTTGCAAGGCAACATAATAAAAGTAACCATTACCACATTGTATCATCTATCAATTACTGGTTTCCTTGCATGTGTACCATACAGACTATTTATGCAGTCACTTCAAAAAAACACATCACTAAATGGAAGGCAGGCATTATGAGTGCCACTAACTCTTGTTCACAGTATATTGCGGCATTCCAAAAACCTGTCAAATAAATTCAAATGCAGTCATCAAAATACTCTGTTCCTTACATTTGACCCCATAGCAGCATTATTCTGGCTTCAAGATACTGTTGAGAACACAATGTAATCCCCCAGGTATGCACACTTAGTGAAAAACACATCTTCCAGAAGATGAATACACAGACATACGTACATGCACTATCAGGAACATATCAGAAATCAAGACAATGCATTCTAGCATTGTGTTCACCTGGAATGCATAACTGACAAGGTACAAAGCACCACTGGGAACACCCTTCTGCAGTAGTATCGCTGTAGAACCCTCAAATCATGCGGAACAACCTTGCAACAGAATCTACAATCACTGCTGACAACTGACCAAGTACTGTTGAGGATAAATATGACCCTACAGTCTAGTATCCACAGCTCATTTTCAGCATCTTTTCTTATCACTATATATTTTCAAGGAATTCCTTCCTTTTATGATATTACCATGCTCCCTAGCTTTTTTGTGAAAACAAAGATAAGAATGTGTTAAATAGGAATTCTTCTTCTACAGCTTACTCCTATTATTTTTGTCCACTTCCAAAAGCTAAGAGTATGGTAAGGTTTGAATACACTCCACACAACATACAAATTATATAGTGTATAGCTTCCTTTATACAAACATCTACCCTGTCCTCCTGAACAGATCATTCAGTCTTTGCCTTTTCGCCACCAACCTGATGCAGTTACCTTCAACGGTGCCTGGCCTTCTGCCACCCTACAGGATCCTTATATCTACCATTTTCTTGAACTTTCTTTCACCAGAGTAGCTGTCTCTTCCTACCACATTTCTTCCACCACTCCTAGATATAATCATTAAAAAGTTATGGAAGCCCACCTTAATATTTCCTTACATGTCCTCATGTTTTCTAATAACACTTTCTATTGACATTGCTTTTTTACTTTTTCTATACAAGTGGATAACATAACAGGCCTGAAATTAGATGCATCTGTTCTTTACCACCACTTCTGTAATGACAACCATACTGTGATATAATGTTTTGTTATACTGTATCTCTGGCAGAAGAAACTGGGTTTGTGCTCACAGATTTAACTGTTATGCACTAAAGCACCACAAAGGCACCAATGGCATACCATCAAATAGCTACAGAAGCACAGACACAATCATAATTGCAACACGTATAATGTTTATGTTACCCCACCATAATTTTTGTAAATCCCCAAATTCATAAGTTTTTTTGAACTTATTTGAGACTACACTACTTTGGACAATGTGTTTCAATTTCAGGCACTGTCATCAGTATCTGTATGATTATAGTTACCCAATAGATTACAAAACACTACTTCTATAACCACTTATTTGCTGGCAAAGGCCAAGTACAGAGTATGACCCAGTTTACTTTACCTCTGTTGGGTTCCACATGCCTACAAATAATGGGATTCACAACTTTTTTGAAACTTTTGTGATTATCAACACATCGGAGAATGTCCTCTGCTTATGTTTGCTTCAAAACAGTACTTCACAATTTAAAGCCAGAAAGTCAAAGTACTCCTTTACCAGTTATCAGAATTAGAAATCTGATTCAGATTCCATGGTTCATTCATTTTTCTTGACCTGGCTGTCTCACTACATTGTGGCCTATTTTAGTGGAGGCCTGGGGGGCTGTATATGTAACTGTTCTGTACTTGGGCACCCCCTGTAAATGTCTGCTAATCAGCAACAGATACCAATAAACAGTTTAAAAAAAGACATAAAAAAACAAAAGTGACAGAAAGCACATACAGCAGAAGGCTGTCAGAGGCTATTCTTGGCCATGGAAAGACAGGAACAGTAGTTATTGCAAACAGCAACTTGAAATGAGGAAAATTACTACCACAGCTGCCATTCTTGAATAAAATCTAAAAAAGGAAAGCAGTCGAGACTTGGATTCCTCTGGTGAGAAAAAAAAAAAAAAAACACAACAAAATAAACGGTTTAAGACTCTCTAGGCTGTCAGAGCCATTGCCTCAGAAGCATGAAGTCCTGACTGTGTGCCATGCTACCAGAGTTTGATTAGCCACCTGGGCACTTGCTGGCATGGGTGAGGAGAGAAGTGGCATGGCATTGCAAGCTTGCCTCTCCTTAGCAAGTGATGGAAGTGACTGACCAGGGTACCGGTATCCCATGACTGGATCTACAGTAGACTATGAAAAGCCCATGGGAGCAATGGCTTCAAGGGGAACAGAGCTGTCCTGAGAAGTTATGTAAACAGAGTTAGTAAGTAACCTGCCCTCACTGATACCTGGTGTATGCTGAGCCCTAGGTGTGTTACTGGCCAAGCACTATGAGTTTTGGGTCATATGAGAAAAAAGTAAGTCCTGATAGTTGCCTAGATGCTGGCTCTTCTTGGTTGTCTCATATCACAGCATATGGTGGAAGAATGTGTCAGCTGCCTGAGACAGTCCAGACGGCACAAGCAGTGGGGTCACTATGCTAACAAATAAAACGTTTAAGATCTGAAGGCCCTGATAGTTAGCAAAAGTGGGCACCATATCAGACTAGAAGAGTCATAATCCTTGGAAGAGTGTAGTTTGCCTTCCAGAAGAACAATTCGTAGGACATGCTAGACATGAATCAACTTTTCCATCTCAGAAAATTGAATAAATCCCACCAACCACAAATACAGCAGTACTGATTGATATTGGCTCCTCAATAGAATTGTGAAATGCAACATTGCCCAGTTTATGTACTAATGCAGTACAGCCAAAACTGAACACTATAGTCAAACACAGTAGGATGAATGACTGTCGTATGATAAAACAGTACTACAAGTATAATAGCCAGTAAGACTGTCAACTTTAACAGCAAAAAATATATTTAAAAAGCAACAGAAACATCTAAATAAAAAGGGTATTTTTCAGTTGCCAATCATTAGTGGACCGGAGTTCCGCTGTGGCGACCCCTAACCAGGATAAGCCGGATAACATTTTTTAAAGAAATTTGCTGTTCCTGTTGTGCTTAAAACAACACTTGTAATACTGTCCCAGGCTGTGATTCATTACTGTCACCATTTTACATACTTAAAAATAATAATAAAAAGAGATTTAAATAACTCATTATGGCCAATTTTATTTATTTATTTATTTTACATTTGTTAACCGGGAAATTCCGACTGGACCAGGTCCATTTTCAGCGGAGGCCCGGGGAGAAAAGCTCCAACATCAAGTTATACAAATACAGTACATCCAGCATAATACACAAAACAGGTTACATCATGTATGCTGAGCATAGTAATATAACAAGAATTAATAAAAACACTCCAGGTAAAAGATATAGAACATGGGTAAAAAGACAATGTCAGTCATACTTTGGTAAGAAAAGAAAATATATCAAGTAAGATTCTACAGTTAAAAGTACCCTTTCAGATGACCATACAGGGGATCAGAGCTCCAGCATGTGATCAGAGAGGAATTTGGGGAGTTAATAGTAGTATGGGTAGGGTTATGTGATACAAGGGCATAACCATGTACTAAGAAGGTGCGATTTGAGGGAGTTTTTGAATATGGATGTGGAGGGGGCAGTGGACACAGATAGGGGAAGAGAGTTCCAATTTCTGGCAACGGTGTGGGAGTAGAGCGCTTTCCCTGCATTATTGTTAGCCTTGGTGATGGAGAGGAGAGATTTTTCACTGGATCTTAGGTATCGGTTTGTAGTATAGATAGTAAGTGGGTTGGATAATGAGGGGTTTTTTTTTAGGATATTTCAGAATATTGTAGGCTGTGCCCAGCTGGTGATAGTTAAGTAGCTGTGGTAGCTCAAGCCATTTTAGTTCTTTTAGTGCAGCACAGTGATGGGTTCTATAGGTTGAGTTAGTAGCAAACTTGGCTATTTTATTGTAGCATGATTCTAGTTTGTCTAGGTCACATTGTCTGATTTGGGTAAAGATTGGTGCTGCGTATAATAGAGTTGAGAGGAGGTGGCTTTGTGCAAGAGTGACTCTTGCGTTTTGTGAGAGAAAGGACTTATGCCTGTATAGGGAGCCTAGTTTTTTGTGTACTAGTTTTATGGTATATAAGATGTGAACATCAAAATGGAGATTATTGTCTATTTCAATGCCCAGAAGTTTGGTGTGGTTAGAAGGGAGATGGTGGTGCCGTCATTAGAGGTTATGGTAAAGGAGAGGTTTTTTATCTATTAGGGGTAAATAGTAGCAGTTTTGTCTTTTGGGATTTAGAATTAGTTGGATCCCAGATATCCATTTTTCTACTGAGATAAAGGTATCTTGAGTGAGTGTATGTAGGGTGGTGGGAGATGAGGCAGAGCAGATCAGAGTTGAATCATCTGCATATTGTATGAGTGTGGCATGTTGTGTAGAGCATTTGAGGTTATTTGTGAAAATAGAGAACAACAGCGGGCCCAGTATAGATCCCTGTGGGACACCTATGGTGGCTGGAAGTTGTGTAGACAGAGTTCCTTTCCACTGGACTGATTGTTGCCTGTCAGACAAGTAGCTTCTGAACCAGGCTATAGTAGAGGAGGTGAAGGATAATTATGTTAGTGAGTCTAGTAGAATGGAGTGGGAGACCATATCAAATGCTTTTGAGAGGTCTAAAAAAATGGCTGATACATATTTGATATCATTCCTGTGAAGGTTTATATAATTAGTGAAAGATAAAAGGGCTGTGGTAGTGCTGTGATGTGGACAGAAACCGTGTTGTGTGGTAGATAGTAGACTGTGTGTGTTAAGAAATGTCATCACTTGCAAGTGGATGCATTTCTCAAGAATTTTGGATAAGGGGCAAAGGATGGCAATAGGTCGGTAGTTGGAGAATTCATAAGAATTACCTCCTTTATGGAGAGGAATGATGCGAGATACTTTCCAGAGTTTGGGTATGTAGGATTCTAGTATGGAGCGGTTGATAAGGATGGAGACAGGATATGATAAGGAGTCACTAGCCATTTTTAGGTATGCAGCAGGTATGTTATCAGCTGCTAGTGTGGTTGGCTTTAGTTTTAGGAGGAGTATTTTGATAGTTGAGGTGGGCACTGGTGATAGGCTGAAAGAGGGGGTGGTGTGGAATAGGTTAGGTTGTGACTGAGGTAGACTGTTTTTGGTTATTTGACTGGACAGTCCTAAGATGGATTTAGTAAAATGGTTATTAAATTGAGAAGCTATGTATAGGGTATTGTTAGTAGAGATGGGTGCTGGGGTTGTGGTTTTGCCTGGCTTTAGTAGGGAGTTAATGGCATGCCAGAATTTTTGTGGACTATTTGAATATTTCCTTTGGGCGCTAAGAAAATAGGTTTGTTTGTTTATTTTGGATTCAGCCTTGGCCTTGTTTCTAAGCTTTTGATTGTATTGTCTGGAGCTAGGGGTTTTGTCAGTTTTCCAGATTTTCCAGGCTTTATCTCTAGCTTTTAGTAAGGCTCTGGTGTCTCTATTTAGCCAGGGTGCGTAGTTGGCTTTAACTTTGATCTTTCTGCTGGGAGCTAGACTATTAAGGATGTTAGAGAAGGTTGTATTGAAGTAGTCTACTGCCTGGTCTAACCCGAGTGTCCGTAGTGGTTCCCAGTTGCAGTGGCTTAGAACAGTATTTAGGTATCGTGGGGTAAGGTTACGGTTCTCTCGTACAAATTTGTAGACTGCTGGTTTGGGGTGATTGGAGTGTTTCTGGAGTAGGAAGGTGGGGAGATGATCACTTAAGTCATCTGGGAGGCAGCCTACTGTATAGTTTTGTTTGGGATAGATGGTTAGTGTCCAGTCCAGTATGGATTCTCTCTTTGTTTTCTCATCTATTCTAGTTGGTTCTTTAATTAGTTGAGAGAACCCATATAGATTGATATGTGTAGAGGAGCTGCTGGAGATACAGATTGCCCAGTCAGTGTTAAGGTCTCCTAGTAGGATCATTTCCTGAGGTAGATTGTCCTTTGCCCAGTGTAGGATGTCTTCTATTATGAGTGAGTTGTTGCCTGGAGGTATATAGCAGCATATTATATTAATCTTCTTGGTGTTTCTTATGGATAGGACAGAAAACAGGACTTCAGCAGTTTGAAAAGTGGGTGGTGTGGTGTGCAGGAGCTGGAGGTTAAGGGTGTTTTTAAAGAGAATGGCTACTCCTCCTCCTTTCCTGTTTGTTCTATCAGATCTAAGTGTATTATACCCGACTTCATCTTGGATACTGGGTGTAAACCAGGTTTCTGTAATGGCGAGTATATCAGGGTTGTAGTGGGCTATGAATGCATGTAGGTCTGTTAGCTTATTGGTAATACTTCTTATGTTGAGATTTAGGATTAGCAGGTCAGATGTTTGTCTAGCTGAGAGGGGACCTGGATTTGGGTGAATGTCACCAGAGGTTAGCAGAATTTGTAGGAGTGTCAGTATGTGTTTTTTAATATTAATTGTTTGCGAGCTTGGTCTATGAGAGTTTTTCTTAGTGTGATGAGATGGTGTAATTTTTGTTAGTGAGTAATATGTAGTTGTAAGATTTATGATTGTAGGGCAGATGTAGAAGTCTGAGTGGGTTTGAGAGGGTGGGCTAGTGTGGGTAGTGTGATAGCAGTTGTGCAATGGTAGATCTGTTTGTAAGGAAGTTAGGAAGGTTAGCGATAGTAGAGCTAGTGATAGGGATGTGAGTGTGGGTAACATGATACTACTTTGAGTGAGAAGTACAACTAGGATTCCTGGTTGGTTGTGTGTGAGGGTAGAGTTGTGTTGCCTGGGAATGTGTTTTGGGAGTGGGATCAGTGTGGGATGTAATTGGATTGGGGGGTGGGGGGAGGTAGGATGAGTGGGTTGGGCTAGTTGTTAGGGAATTAGGGGTTGGACTACTGGTCAGGTGATTAGTGGTTAGAATAAAAGTAGAAGTAGTGGGGGCGGTTGGGAATAGGGGGCAGGGAGGGGAGCGGAGCAAGCCCGAATTTTACTAACAGTTTCTTCAAATATGTCAAAAGGTCACTTCTAGTCCAGGGGCTTTTTATGTATTACACACTTATAATGTACATGGATGCTGCAATTTTTAAAGCTACTTCTGTAAGAGACACATTTTTATAATGAACACACAGTTAGCATCATATGTATTACATTTATTCAAAAGATCTTATGATCTCTAGTTGCTATGTATTACAACTACAGTAAGTGAGATAAAATTACAAAGAAATGCATGTTTCAAGATACACCTGTACCATCACACCTCCAAATCCAGAATAGTTAATGGTGACATTCACTGCAACCTATGCCCAACTCACATTACTTGAGCCTCAGACAGCAGATTTTCAGCAGCTACTTTATCAATTCCAACTCAACTGCATTCAAACTCTGGCCTTCATCTATACCAAAGACCCTTGAAGTTTGGGGCTGAGATCTTACCAATGAGACACAAAGACTGGAAGAACAAGCAGACTTAAAGCAGGTAGTGAATGGAGCCAAAGAATGACCACTGCACCCTAAAGAGGTGAAGCAGAGACCATACTGATGGTCCACTGATACCTGTGAGATCTACAGCTTGACTGGGAGATGTGGATTACTAGGCTCTGGTCTTTCATCCTTCCTACATACGGTCTCGGTTCATGTTAGCACCATGAATATGACATGCACAGTAGTAGTCTTACTTCTGATGTCAGGAGATTACAGACACAGTGTAGCCATTGGCATGTAATCCTTATACTTCAGCTCTGTACATTCAGCGCACCTGACCAATACCCTGTATTAGCACAATAAAAAAGCTGTACCTCTGCACAGCAGCCTGCTGGGATTATTTGTTATTGTGCAGTGTAAGCATGTTTACCATGAAGAGCCGCTCTTCGTATTAACATAAAATTGTCAGATATTGACTGTTCCGTGTTGGTCAGTCATGATGACATCCCACAAGGGAGCATTCCGCAGACTGCTAACATACTTGTTCACTGTCCATTCATGTGACCCTTAGATAACCCTGCCTAAACCAGTTGTGTGCTCTCCCTAGCTCCCAGGCTAAACCACCACACCTCATCCTTCTACTTCTAACAATACTGACTCAGTAACATGTCAGCTCAACTCCATCTTTATATAGTACTATCTCTTACAAATAACAACAATTCACCGCTCTATCTCTGCCTATCCTCTAGTAAGCAGTCACATTTATTCTCATTCCTCCTGGTCTCCACCTCTCCTTAAAAAAAAAAACTTCAAATAAAACCAAAACCAATTTCTGTAGCTACCGACCACCTTCAAAAAGACTACTTATAGATGTTAGCTGACACAGTGGGTTTTCCTGTATCCATACTCATGAAAAAAGTAGCTATGTATTTACCATAACATTCCATGTGTGTTGTCCATCTTGACCTTTATTGTCACTGATGGGTTGGAACCGATCCATTAGATCCATCTCGGCCTTTTACAAAAGCTCAAGGCCTTCAACAAAGTTCTTGAGCATTCTCCCTTATCCATAATGCAACTCTCTAACTTCCTCAGATCTTGTTTGCCCTTGACAAGTCAGACAGAAGTACCTGCTTCCATAGATTAACAGACATAAATTGTCTCTGAGATTAAGAGTCCTATAATACCCAATTAGTGCTACTCAGTCTCCCAGAAGTATAGGCAGTGGGTATGGAGGGTGAGTTGTGACAATAAAGGTCGAGATGGACAACACACATGGAATGTTATGGTAAGTACATAACTTCTTTATGTGATGTTGTCAATCTCACCTTTATTCTCACTGATGGGACCGCATCCCAATCTACCTGATTCTAGAGTGGCTCATGGGAGAATATTCTTCAGAACCATAGAACCAAAAGATGCTCTACCCCTAGAGGTTAAATCCACTTTGTAATGAATAATAAAAGTATGAGGTTTTTCCCATGTTGCTGCAGCACATATATTATCCAAAGGTAACCTAGCTTGAAAGGCTGCAGAAGTAGCTACTGACCTAGTCAAATGAGCTTTAACAGGGGTAGTGAGAGTTTTGTTCTTAGAACTGTAGATGAAGGATATGTATTGTGAAAGCCATTTAGACAAGGTAACTTTGGACACTGGTAGGCCTTTTCTAATACCAGAATAAGAAATAAATAGCTGATCTGATTTTCTGATTCCTGAAGGTCTGTGTAAGTACAAACATAATTGTCTATGAACGTCCAGAAGATGCAATGAGTATTCCCCTTTATTTTAGAAGTTTGGGAAGAAAACTGGTAGTTCAATAGAGTGATTGAGGTTACTTTCCAACATGACTTTGGGTAGGAATGAGGGGCTGGTGCGTAAAGCAACTCTGTCCTTATGAAATACTATGTATGGTGGCTTGGCAGATAAAGTCTATAATTCCGAAACTCTCCTTGCTGAAGTAATAGCTACTAAGAGTAGTGTTTTCCAGGAGAGACCCTTCAACTTACAAGTAGCAAATGGTTCAAAGGGAGGACAGATAATGTTTGACAAAACAAAATTCAGATCCCAAGGTGGTGCCAGGTTTTTGTATGGGGATCTTATTATTGTAGTTCCTTTCAAGAATGCCTTACAAAGTCTGTTTGACATGATTCCAGAAGCATTTTCTCATATGAAAATTTGAAATTGCTGCCAACTGAACCCTAACAGTGGCTGCAGCAGCAGCCTCATTAAAAAGTTTTGCCAACAATTCTAGAATAGAATGTATAGGCACAGTAAAGGGATCTATTTTTTATTATTGCTGGCCCATGAAACAAATCTTTTCCATTTTCCTCTGTACAATTTACATATAGATGGTTTATGGGAAGATAACAAAATATGTTTTACTAGAGATGAAAGGAGAAGAAACCTAGCAATAAGGGGAACTGTAAAAACATGTCTCTTGTAATTTGTGTGTATACTGATTATGTCTAAATAACTTAATGTGTCTGTAATTTTTCTTTGTGGAGCTTTTCTCCCCGGGCCTCTGCTGAAAAAGGGCCTTTTCGGCTCAGTCAGACACCCCCGGTTAACAAATGTAAAATAAATAAAATAAAATAAAACTGGAGCAGCCAAGGTGTCAGTTTGAGATTGTCCAAACTGGGATGAATCATCCCTGACAGGTGAGTCAGAAGGTCAGGAGCAGGATCCAGAAGTCATGGTTTGTCCTGTACATGAGACTGAAGGAAGGGGAACCAAATCTGTCAGGGCCAGTAGGGAGCAATTAGGATTACTGATGCCTCCAACAGACTTGTTTTCTGCAAAAATTTGGGAATTAGAGGAATTGGCAGAAAAGCATAATGAAGCCCCAGAGGCTAATCGTAAACAAGTGCATGCCCCGGTGACTCCCGGCAGGAGGGATCAGGGCAAAATAGTTGCTGCATTTGGCATTGGTGGGCGATGCAAAGAGGTCACAGCAAGGCTGCCCCATTTTCGGGAAGATCTCTTCCGCAACTTTCTGGCTGAGGGCCACTCGTGAGGCCATAAAATGGCTCTGCTCAATTTGTATGTAATTACGTTGGATTTTCCCGGAATGTGCATTGCTATTAGAAAGTGGTTGGAAGTTGTTGCCCATTGCCAGACCCTCAAGGCTTCCCGACAAAGGGGGCAAGATCTGCTCCCCCGCTGCTTGTTTATGTTCCAGACCACAGACATGTTGCCTGACTGGATTGCTATCGTTCCTAAAGGAAGGGAGCCCTGAAATGCTTGCAATGCCAAAAACACCTCCCTCATCTCCAGGACATTTACGTGCAAATGAGCCTCATGTTGTTGCCAGATGCTTGAACTGTCTTCCCACGATAATGCCCCCTTCCCTCCATCTGGGAAGCATCCATGGCCACCGTGGCTTGGGGGTGAGGAGGGATAAAGTGACAACCTTGAGATACCAGAAGAGAGTAAATACACCACTGGAGATCCTTTTTGCAGGAATTGGTTATCCTGATGTTGTGCATCATAGGAAGTTCTAGAATTAACCATTGTGTCAAAAGTAACCATTCTCATATGGAGACAAGCTACGGGAATGAGAACAATTGAAGCAGCCATTTTTCCCAGTATTTGGAGAACTAGTTTGGCAGAAGCTCGTTACTTCCTGATTAACAATCTTACATAATGGAGAGGATTGTCTACTCTGTCTTGTGGAAGTTTTGCTGTTATTGTAGTTGTGTTTATCTCTTCTCCTATGAAGACCAAGCTCTGACATGGCTCTAGACCAGATTTTTCATAATTTATGGCAATACCTAGGGAGGAACAGAGTTGTAGAGTATAGTCTCTGGCTTGTAGCAGAAGATCCCTGGTCAGACTGGTTATGAGCCATTCATCCAGATATGGAAACAGCAGGAATCCTCTGTGTCTCAGGTGAGCAGCCACTACTGCCATGCATTTGGTGAACACTCTGGGGGCCGTAGTGAGACCAAAGGGTAGAGCTCGAAATTGGAAGTGGCTGGCTCCTAACCAAAAGCACAAGTACCTACTGGATCACCTTTCCATTCGTATGTGGTAGTACGCATCCTGAAGATCTATAGAGCACACCCAACTGTCTTTTTCCAGGAATGAAAGTATTGACTACAGTGTCACCATCCAGAACTTGGTCTTTTTCACAGATTTGTTCAGACTGTCTCCAGAGGTGAGCAATTGGGCACCCCTTCAGGAGCACTGAAAGGCCCTACTAAACAAAGATTTTCTAGAGCCCTGATTCTGTGGGCCTCCCCTGCAGTGAGTGTTGTGTCCTTCATTATTGTTCCCCCTTTGCCTACAGTGGAACTTTTAACCTGTGTGCCCTGGAAAGACTTTTCTAATTTTCTGAACCACATCTTCCCACTACCTCCTTGACCTTTGGGAAAGGGTCTGGTAGGTGTGGAAAAATGTACTCTAATGGCAGACAAAGTCTTGCCTTCCTGTTCACAGCTGGTAAGCATTTCTTTTACTTTAGGCCCAAAAAGAGAAGAGCCATCAAAAGGGATGTTAATGAAGGAAGACTTGAAGGGCTCCACAAAATCGCAAAGGTGCATACAGGTCTGCCTCCTGAGAGAGCTACGTGAACCTGCAGCCCTACTCATTCTATCTGCTACATAAGATATGAGTCTCATGGAAGAGTTTACAACTGAACTGAAGGTGGTGAGCTGAGCGGTGACTTTTTCCTGCCACCTTGTCAGCTATGGCTCCTTGGAGGGAGTCTGAAAGTTCCTTCAACAGATCCCTCTGTAATCTGGTAAAGTGGATCAAGTAATTCAGTGACCGTAAAGCAAAGGTCACTGACGAAAAGACGTGTTTCCTATACCTATCTATCATCCTGGAATCCTTATTCGGAGGATGGAGAGAGGAAATGGTCTCAGATAGTTCTTTTTTAGTGGCCACCGCAATGACCATGGCATCAACTGCTACACCTTTCGTTAAGAATGGCTTGTCATTGGGGGCACTAATGTACTTATTTGGCCTCCTTGGAGTTGGCTCTATGGAATCTGGGGTTTCCCAAGCCTTCTGAGAGATTAACTCAATAAGCTCATTGGAAGGAGGGTTCACCCAAGAGATTGAGAGATGAGACCCAAAAGCCTTCAGGTATACTGACTCCTCAGCTGAAGGGGATGTAGACTGCCAGTCACCTCTCTGCTTTAAAATTTCCAGGATGTCTCCAAAAGAGACATCTTCAGGAGATGACCATGGGGACCCTTCTGCCTTATCAAGGTCAGTATGTGAACAACTCCTCTGAGGAATTGAGATGCTTCCTCTTGCAAGTCCTCTTCCGAGGGACTTCCTCAGCGGGGTAGCCTGGGGAAGTTTCATAAGAGGGGGGTGTCCCTTGTTGGACATCCTGAGGCGTGGGGTCTCTGTGGTCCTGTGGAGAGGGCATGACGTAATGCATTAAGGCAAAGCTATTTACCAATGTATAGGCCATAGCTACTTTGACACCAGTTCTTAAACAGAAAAGTCATATAGAGCTGGGGAAGGATACATGCTACCTGTTCTCAAAAAGGTGTTAAACTCATTTCTTCCACATAGTAAAGAATTCTGAAAAAAAACTAAAGGAGGACAAGGCAATATGGCCTGACGGGAGCTATATCAAGATTTTAACAGAATCGAAAAGAAGAAACTACAGAGATGTGAGGTACTTATGCAGCGGCAGATATACAAATCTATTCAAGTCTTCCCTAAGATTTTTAAGAGGGTTAGTTCTTGAAGAAGTTTTCTCCTAGCAGATGATTCCACCTGCTCATTGGTTAGCTATGTCAGTCACTACCAGACAGATATTATCAGACAGCATAACCTCAGGATAAACATGAGATAAAACAATGAAAAAACTCCAACAAAGTTCTATGCATGACAAACGTGACACAGGGGCTACCCCCCCTCCACAACTCTAAAAAATACTAGAAGGCTTTTTTAGGTCAAGCTATGCACTTAACAAAAAGGGCAAGCAAAAACAAGAGTTGCCACTCCAAGGAACTGTCTACCATGGCAACCATACCAGTTCACAGTAATATGTATTATTGCAAATACTCTGGTAAGACACTAAAACTAAACTTTAGTGCATCAACAGCGACTGCGTTACAGACATACAGAACCACAATGTACAACAGGTTTAAATTTGCTAAATAATTATCTTGCCAGATACCCTACAGTCACCCTATATCTGTAGCACAATAATGCACAAGGACCAGACAAAAAGCAGTAGATAGAAAAAGGAGCCAGATGATATACTGAAGACATAAACAGATGCATTCATTTATTTATATATCAAGTGCTATGGTGAGTGACTCATATACAGTAACTGGACAATCTAATTTCTCCATTTATGTCTTCACTATACAAACTATCATCTGGGTACAATACTTAGCTATAAATCCACAGGTCAGGTAGAGGCACTAACTAACATACCACAGATGACCATTCAATGAAGCAAAATCAGCCCTTGCTTCGGCACACAATCCAGCTTGTAATGTCTGCCAAAGGTGTGCACTGTAATCCAAGTTGCTGATTTGCAGATGGCACAAACAAGTTCTATCAGGTTGCAAGGCAAAAAACAGAAAGATAAAGAAAATAGTCAGCGGATGCCATAAGCAAGAGATGTACACCCATCCAGAGAAAATCGAGGATTGATGGAAGGAGTACTTCAAGAAGCTTCTGAATTAAAAAAAAAACTATAGAAGCTGTACTGCTGCATGTACAGCCTACACCGAAAGAGGGACAAGAACCCACCCTAAAAGAAGTACAGCGTACTAAGAAAGATGAATTCAGAGAGATTGGTGGGTTCATGTGAAGTCACTGCAGATAACATCAAGATGTTAGGGACTTGTCTCTTAAAAGTAATCACTGCAGTAGAGAGAGAGAGGGGGGAGACACATCCAAAATGAATGGAGAATAAACATTCCAGTGCCAGTATACACAAATAAATGAGATATCCATTACTGTGGGCAGTACAAAGGTATCAAACTCCTGTCACACTGTATGAAAGTACTGAACAGGATGACTGATAAACAAATCTGCAGGGTAGTAGAAAGGAAGATGGTAGATTAGCAGTTCAGATTCAGATAAGACTATAGTACAACCAAACTGATGTTTTCAGTGAGCTAGATATAGGTTCATAGGTTCATAGGTGTGTACTAGGCTAATGGCCCTGGAGCCATTACAAGCCTAGCCCAAAAACTGCCCTGGTGCCAGGTCACCCGATGTTAGTTCACAGTGCATCTATCTAGTAGGGCAACTGGAGTGATCCCTGACGTGAACTTTCTGTTACCCATCCACTCATCAAGATTTCTCTTGAAGAGGGCCAGTGAGGTGCTCTGCTTGACATGAATGGGAAGCTTATTCCAAAGTATGGGCAGTCTCTAGGTGATGAACCTGTCCCTCCAGTATGTTCTGTTGATTGTGGTAAAGGGGTTGTGATCTCTGGAGTGTGTGGCACGGGAGGATTGGGATTTCTTTAGGTATAGCATTTCAAGTAGGGCTGGGTATGACACAGCTTTGTAATTCAAGCAGAGATCACCTCTAAATAGATGATAAGAGACTGAGAACAGCTAAAGTTTCCTGAGTCTGTCCATGTAGGACATGTGTTTAAGGCCTAGGATCCTTTTTGTGAGGTACTTTTGTGGCCTCTCCAGCTGTTGTAGGTGTCTTGTCAGGTACATGCCAAATGGAGCGTTATAGTCGATGACTGGTCTAATGAGGGATAAGTAGAGAGGGATGATGACATCTTTCTTCCTGGATGAGAAAAGTACAGTTGTGTACACTTACCATAAATGTAGATGTTCGAGTGTTCTCACTGCTGCAGTCATCACCATTGGGTTAGCCATGCTGTGGCAGCCCTCAGTCGGTCTGAATACCAGAGTCAAGGTTTTGTGGGGTGGCTGCTGTTGCTTGCTGGGTGACGTCAGGTCGTCCAAGCTATAAAGGAGAGCAGGTGATGCCATTATCTCAGTTTTTCTTGCCTTAATCAACCAAAAAAGTCCAAATTTAATAATTAGTAGTAGTCCTGGGGTGTGAGACACCTACAGAAAAATGTGTGTCTCTAAGGACAGCAGATATCAGGGGGAAGGAGGGAGCGAAGCATGACTGCAGCAGTGAGAACAGTCGAACATCTACATTTATGGTAAGTGTACACAACTGTACAATGTTTGTCATTTCTCACTGCTGCAGTCATCACCATTGGGAAGATTATCAAAGCTGAGTAGAAGGGTGGAAGGTAGATAGAAACTTAAGATTGGGAAAGCATGCCCTGCAGAATTGCAGAGACAAACCCTGCCCTAGCTTTTGAGAATATATTCAGATGGTAATGCTTGGTGAAGGTGTGTACAGAAGTCCATGTGGCAGCTTCTAGGATGTCCTTGGTGGGTACCCCTCTAAGGAATGCTGTGGAAGTAGAGGTTGCCCTAGTGGAATGGGTTCTGATGGTCCTAGGGGGAGGTTTTCCATAGAAGTAGTAGCAAAATTGGATACAGAGTGCTATCCATTTGGAGAAGGTCTATTTGGATATTGGTTTCCCCTGTGCCCCTGTTTTAAAGCTGACCAAGAGCTGGTGGTCAGTTTTCCTGAATGTCTTAGTACAATCCAGATAGAATCTGAGTTACCTGTACACATCCAAAGAATGAAGTATCCTTTCCCCCTTGTTCTGAGGGTTAGGGAAGAAGGTGGGCAGGTGGATGGCCTGGTTGAGGGTAACATCTGAAACCACCTTTGGCATGAAAGAGTGGTTGGTTCTCAGGGAGACCCTGTCTGCGTGGAAGATGATAAATGGCTCATTACGGATTGAAGCTCTGACACCCTCCTGGCTGAAGTGATAGCCAGGAGAAAGGCAGTCTTCCAAGAGAGGTACTTTAATTCTGAGAATGCTGCAGGCTCGAAAGAGGGCAAAGTAAGCTTTTCTAAAACATAGTTCAGATCCCAGGCTGGGGTGGGCTGTCTTGTGGGAGGCCTGATATTAGAATCTCCTCTAAGGAACGGTTTGATAAGAGGGTGGGAGAACAATGACTGTTCTGTATCAAGGTGTGCCAAGATGGCAGAGGCATGATTCTTTATGGAGGAGAAGGAGAGACCCTTATTAAGAAGCTCCGCTAGATAATCTAGAATAAGAGGAATGGAGGGCAGATGAATGTCTGCCCCCTTGGACTGGCTCCAGGTGCAGAATCTTTTCCATTTTCCAGCATAAAATTCTCTGGTGCTGGGCCTTTTGGCTTCTGTGATGATGTCAAGAACTTGCTTGCTTAGTATCGATTCCTTGTTGGTTATGGTAGAATAGGCCATGCTGAGAGCTTCAGTGTTTGAAGGTCTGGGTGCAGCATAGTCCCCCCCCCCCCCCGGAGATAGCAGGTGAGGTATCAGACATAGCTGCCAGGGGGGTTGGAGAGATAGGCTGCGCAGCAGTGGGTACCAGTGCTGTCTGGGCCAATCTGGGGCAATGAGTATTGCTTTTGTTTTTTCCTCCCTTATTTTGATTAGTACTTTTGGAATGAGAGGAAGGGGTGGGAATGCATACACAAAGCGGGTATTCCAAAGGAAGGTCAGGGCATTGACCTTCCAGGCCAGGTGACGGTACTTCCTGGTGCAGAATTTCTATACTTGGTGATTTAAATGGGAGGCAAAGAGGTCCACCTGGGGGGGGGGGTCCCCCCATGTTTGGATAATTTGCAGAAAAATGTCTCTATGGATTTGCCATTTATGTGGGTCCAGTTTCTGCTTAAGTGGTCTGCTAGGGTGTTGCTGATGCCCGGTAGGTATTGGGCTATAAGATGTAGTCCCATGGATGCGGCTGCTAGCCACAGGTTCATGGCTAGTCTGCACAGGGGGTAAGATTGAATTCCTCCCTGTTTGTTGATGTACCACATGACTGTCGTGTTGTCTGTTTTTATGAGAAGAACCCCTGGTTTGAGGTAGGGCTTGAAAGATGCCAGACAGTTTTGCACTGCTATCATTTACTTCTTGTTGATGTGCAAGGGTAGTATTTCATAGGTTCATAGGCTCGTACTAGGCTATCGGCCCTAGGGCTTATACAAGCCTAGCCATAACAATTCCCTGGCTATTTCTTCCCACACTATTTACTTCCCTGGACTCCTGTCTAGCAGACTGACTGACATGATCCCCGGGGGGAATTTCCTTCCTCCCATCCAATTGTCAAAGTTCCTTTTGAAGAGGGCCAAAGATACGCTCTGATTGACATGTATGGGCAGTCTATTCCAGAGTCTGGGGAGTCTCTGGGTCAGGAACTTATCCCTCCAGCATGTTTTGTTTATTGTGATGACAAGGTTTAGATCCATGGAGCGTGTGGCTCTAAGGGATTGGGATTTCTTTAAGTGTAGCATGTCCAACAACTCTGGGTTTGACATGGTCTTGTATGTTAAGCAGAGATCGCCTCTGAGTAGACGGTATGCGACAGAGTATAACTGAAGTTTTTTTAAGTTGGTCAGCATAGGGCATCTGCTTTAGGTCTGTGATTCTTTTAGTGAGGTATTTCTGCGGCCTTTTCAGTTGTTGCAGATGTCTTGAGAGGTACATACCAAATGGGGCATTGTATTCTATAATGGGTCTAATGAGGGATGAGTACAGTGGGACAATGACCTCCTTTTTTCAGGATGAAAAGCCCTTAGTGATGAGGTGTGCCACATAGAAGAATTTCCTGACTGTTGTGGTGATGTGGTTATTGAAGGTGAGACCACTGTCTACCTGTGTCCCTAAGTCTCTTATCACACTTTCGGGGGCACAGTTTAGTTCTTTGCTGGCCCTGAGTTTGAGCCCTGGTGGGTCTGTCCCTACAGGTTTTGCCTTGTGTCTGCCTGTTTGGTGCAGGAAATAACCAGTGTTTAGAGGGCACATTTCTGCTGAATCTAGGAGGTTGTACTTGAAGGAAATCTTCCACAGTCTACATTGACTTTGCTTTGTCTTCCATCTTTTTAAGTATCTCTTCAGTTTTCTGTCCGAACAAGCAGTCTTTTAAGTGTCCTAGAGACCTTGGGCCCATCTGCCTACCAGGTGGGTGCCCCAGACTATGTCCAAAGCATCTGTAGTTATGGTCTGGTCTGACGGACAGAGGGTGAATGGAAGTCCCCTGTTCAGAGCATAGGCCTGGGCCCATGAGAGGAACTTCATTCTTATGCAAGGGATCACAGGCAGGGAGGTGTCCAGAGGTTGAAAGTGTTGACACCATAGGTTCTTTAGGTACCACTGAATCTTCCTCAAGTACAGTCTGGTCAGAGGTACCAGGAGGATGCATGAGGCCATGTACTCTAAAGCTTGCAGGAATTTCCTGGCAGAAAGCTGGGTTTGGGAGGCCAGAGTAGTGAAGTATTTTGGTAGGAAACTTTGTTTTTCTGGGAACAGAAAGGCCATTTGCTGTTCTGTGTCCAATAAGGCTCCCAAAAATATGATTTCCCTGGTAGGTGTCTGTTTTGATTTCCTTTCATTGATAGTGAACCCCAGAGAGGTGAGTAGGGTATTTAAAAATGAGAGGTGCTTCTGGAGCAGTTCCTTGCAGTTTGCCTGGATGAGACAGTCATCCAGGTAGGGGTAAATCTGTACATTGTTTTGCCTGCAAGATATCTGGTGAATACCCTGGGAGCAGTAGCTAAGCCAAATGGCAAAGCAGAGAATTGAAAGTGTAATGATCCTGCTCTGAAGCACAGGAATTTTCAGCAAGATTCTCTTATTGGATGTGCAGGTAGAAATCCTTTATGTCTAAGGTGACCACCCAAGCTTTGTTTGGCAACATAGGTAGAAGCTGTTGTAAGGTAAGCATTTTGAATTTTGGGATTACCAGGAAAGTACTGAAAAAGGATAGGTCCAGGATGGGATGCCAAGTTCCCTCTTTCCTGGGCACAAGGAACAGTCTGGAACAGAATTGTTTTGTAACTTGTTCTGTATGCGCAGGTTCCACTATCCCTAGGACTATAAGGTTTTGCACTTGTTTTAGTGCTTCTGCCCACTGGTTTAGAGGTAGGTCTGGGTACCCTCTTGGAGGTGGTAGTTCTCGGAAATTGAATTTGTACCCCTGAGCAATGATTTTTAAAAACCATTGACCTTTTGTTATAAAGTTCCAATTTTCTCTGCAAAGGCATTGCCTTCCTCCTAGCTTTTGGTGTGGTGGAGGCAGCCAGAGATGGGAAAAGTAGTAATTGAGAGTTTTTTGCATACACAGTTGTTTTTGAATTCCCTGCTCTAGAGTTAGAGGGGGGCCACTCTTTAATTCTTTGCTGGCCCTGAGTTTGAGCCCTGGTGGGTCTGTCCCTACGGGTTTTGCCTTATGCCTGCCTGTTTGGTGCTTAAAAAGACCAGTGTTTAGAGGGAAAATTTCTGCTGAATCTAGGAGGTTTAACCGGAAGGAAATCTTTAACAGTCTGCATTGATTTTGCTTTGTCTTTCATCTTTTTAAGTACCTCTTCAGTTTTCTATCCGAACAAACAGTCTTTGTCAAGAGGTGAATCTATTATTTTAGCTTTGACTTGATCAGGGAGAGGTTGTTCCTTCAACCATGTACGTCTTCTGATAACAGATCCAGTCACTGCTGCCCTGCTAGAAGCATCTAGGGTATCAAACCCACGGTGCAAGGAGTGCTTTGCCACCTGAGTTGAAGAGTGCATTAATTCTGTTATCTCTTTATTATTGGCAAAATCTGGTAAAGCAGAAATTTTCTGTTTCAAAAGTTCCAAAGTGTGCTGTTGATATTTTAACATATGGAACTGACAGTTGAGAGCCCTTATATTTAAAGTTGCATAGGTATATACTCTCTTACCCCATCTATTTTGGGCCCTGGATTCCTTGTCTGAGGGAGTAGGATTCTTTGCAGAGGTAGCCTTAACTCCCTTAGGTCCCTGAGTAATCAACTCTGGGTCTGCTATAGAATTTCTGTAGAGGAATTTATGTGAGTCAGTTACCCTGTAATACCTGTCAGGTTTTCTGGGCACAGGTGGAAGGGTGTCAGGGGTAAGGCTGGATTCTTGGTAAACATCATCTACTACATCCAAGATGGATGGGATGGACAGAGGCCTACACTGGGGTAGGTCCAGAAACTCTCTTAGTCTTTTCTTGGATTGAGGGAAATCAGCTGATTCCCATTGGAAGTGTTCCCTGAGGGTGTGGAGGGTTTCCCCAAAGGATAAGTCCTCCGGAGATGATGTAGA
Organism: Protopterus annectens; assembly: GCF_019279795.1. NCBI lineage: Eukaryota > Metazoa > Chordata > Ceratodontiformes > Protopteridae > Protopterus > Protopterus annectens. The sequence goes on along the minus strand of NC_056725.1, from coordinate 500,421,962 downwards.
AGGAAAATATTCTTCTGCATCTGAGTCTTCAGAGGCAGTAAGAGGATTTCCCTCTTCAAAAACAGAGGAGTCAGATCCGTCTGAGTCTAAATCCAATAGGATGTCTGGAGAAGGATCCCTTCTCCTATTGGCTGGAGTGGCCTGATTACCTCGGATGAAAGTGATGAGATCCTCCACCATTTTAAGCATTCTAGTTTCAGAAGGGGGAGGAGTAGTGGGATGGAGACTTTTAGCTGTTTTCTTTGGGGTGGGTCTAAGTCTGGCCTGAGGAGTATCCTACGTTGCCATTGGTGTGTTAGCTGGAAGAGAGGGCGAAGACCTTGAAGTGAAATCCGAAGTGCGAGCGGTATCCTCGGAAGCCAGAGCCTGCTTAGCGGCTCTGGACCCAACCGAGGGCGAGACAGACAAAGGTTCGTTAGAAGATGCAGACATCTGCGGCACACAGAACTCCGAAAGGGTCTCAGTAAAGGTCTGCAAAGAAATCAAGTCGAGCATCAGGGGCTGTGAAAATGCCTCACTGAATTCCGAAGAAAGTACAGTTGTGTACACTTACCATAAATGTAGATACTCTAATGTATTCACTGTTACAGTCATTACATTTGGGTTATCCTACTGGCAGGTTGCCCTCAGTCGGCCTGAATTCCAAAGTCTTGGGTCCTGAGTTGGTTGCTGTCGCCCCTTCCCTGACATCAGGTCGTCAGGGGTATAAAAGATGCAGCCGATGCCATTTTCTTCAGGTTTTTCTTGCCCCAGATGTCAGGTGGCCCCAAAAGGGTAGGCTATATATATATATATATATATATATATATATATGTAAAACATACATGCACCAAAATAAAATTTACCTTCATCTACAAGCAAATACACCACATAGGTTGTATAGATCAGAGAAGTAAAGATAAGTTCCAGCAGAAATAAGGGGGATGGCGGGTGGCTAACCTGGACTGCAACAGTGAATACACTCGAACATCTACATTTATGGTAAGTGTACACGACTGTACTATGTTCTTCGTGTTTCACTGTTGCAGTAATTACATTTGGGTAGAGTCCCAAAGCTATGGTTGGGGGGCTGGAGCTAAAAAACATTAGGAGCAGCTATGAGGCCCTGCAGAACTGCAGTGGCAAAGCCTGCTCTGGATTTAGAGTAAAGTGGCAGACTGTAATGCTTTGTAAAAGTGTGCACTGAACTCCAAGTAGCAGTCTTAAAATGTCTTTGGTTGGTACTCCTCTGAGAAAGGCTGCAGAAGTGGCTGCAGCTCTGGTTGAATGTGGCCTAATGCCCTTAGGCACTGGCTTGCCATGCTGAGAGTAGCAGAAACAAATGCAGTGACCTATCCACTTTGAGATAGTCTACTTGGAGATAGCCTTTCCTTGTGATCCTGCAGCATATGCCACTAGTAATTGTTCTGTCTTTCTGAAAACTTTAGTTTTGTCCAAATATAATCTAAGTTGCCTGTGTACATCCAAAGAATGCAGAATTTTCTCCCCCTTGTTCTGTGGATTTGGATAAAAAGTTGTCAAATGAATAGTTTGGTTAAGGGCTACACTGGACACCACCTTAGGCATAAATGTAGGGTTTGTTCTCAGAGGGACCCTGTCTGGATAAAAAATGATAAAAGGTTCCACAGCCATGAGAGCCTGTAGCTCTGACACTCATCTTACAGAAGTTATTGCTAGGAGCAGAGCTGTTTTCCAAGATAAAAACTTTATATCCGCAGTAGTAGCTGGCTCAAAAGGAGGTAGGGTGAGTTTTTCCAAAACATAATTGAGGTCCCATGCAGGCATTGGCGATCTCCTTGGGGGCCTTAAATTTTTGGCTCCTCTGAGGTACTGCCTTAATAAAGGATGATAAAAGAGTGGTGGCTCTGTATTGTAATGAGCCGAAATGGCAGAGGCATGAATTTTAATTGATGAGAAAGTTAGGCCTTTGTCCAGCATCGCAGTTAAGTATTGCAAAATCTGACGAATATTTGGTACAGCCTTGTCAGTTCCTTGAGCATGGTTCCAGGCACAAAATCTCTTCCATTTTCCAGCATAAGATTTTCTAGTACTTGGCCTTCTGGCTTCCAAAATGACATCCATCACAGCTTTACTGAGAGGTGTGCTTTGTATGGCTACATTATCCACCATGCTGCCAGGTTTAGTCCTGAGTTAGCTGTGCAGAATCTAATTGTTTTGTTGGGACTGTAGATGAGGTATTTAAGGTAAGGTCCAGGTTGGGCATTGAATCAAGTTCCTTAAGATCGGATACTAGTACTGACGGGGCCAGTCTGGGGCAATCAGAATCATTTTTTGGTTTCTCCTGTCTCACCTTTAGGAGTACCTTAGGGAGGAGAGGCAGAGGGGGGAAGGCATATACTGATAGGTTTTCCATTTGAAAGATAAGGCATCCACTTTCCTTGCTTGTCTGTGATAAGTCCTTGTGCAGAATCTTTTTAGTTGATAATTGTGAGGGAAATCAAATAGATCTATGTCCTGGCGTCCCCATTTCTTTATCATGCTGAAGACTTGTGGATCCAGGTGGCACTCGTGGGGATCCATGAGATTTCTGCTTAGTTCGTCTGCCAGAGTATTGTTCTTTCCTGGCAGGAATTGTGCCTGCAGATGAACTTGGTAAGTCAATGCTGTGCCCATAAAGCCATGGCTAGTCTGCAAAGGGGGTAAGAATGCCTGCCCCCCTTCTTGTTTATGTACCACATGACCGTGGTATTGTCTGTCTTTATCAGTAGTTGTCCCGGATGAATTAGGTCCTTGAAGGCTGTCAGGGCATTTTGAACAGCTAGCATCTCTTTTTGATTGATATGTAGATGCATTTGATTTGTGGACCAGGTGCCCTGAATGCCATTTCCTGCCATGTGGGCCCCCCAGGCGTAATCTGATGCATTCGATGTTAGGTTCTGCCTGGCTGGGGGTAGTGAGAATGGCTGTCCCTTGTTTTGGTAACAAACCTTTGCCCACCATCAAAACTCCTGTTGCAGGCAGGGAATGAGAATAATCATTGTTTCCAGGCTGTGGCAATGTTGTGTCCAGACACTTTTTAGGTACCATTGAAGTTTCCTCATATGCAATCTTGCATATGGAATTAGTAGAATGCAGGATGCCATGAAGCCCAAAGCCTGCAGAATTTTTCTTGCAAATATCTGGGCCTTTGTTGCCATTTCCTTGAAATAGATAGTCAGTTGCCTTTGTTTGTCTGGCGTGAGATAAGCCATCTGGGCAGTTGTATTTAAGCTTGCACCCAGGAATATTATCTCTTGAGAGGGTACTTGTTTTGCTTTCTTTTCATTGACTGTGTACCCTAGGCATGTTAAAAGTTTTTTCACAAACGCCAGATGCTGTAGTAGAATGTCCTTGTTCTCTGCTTGAATGAGACAGTCGTATAAGTAAGGATATATTTGTATTCCCCTTTGTCTGCAGAAAGCAATTACTGGTGACAGGCACTTTGTGAAGACCCTGGGCGCAGTAGATAAGCCAAAGTGCAGTGCAGAGAATTGGTAATGCTTTGAACCAGCCTTGAATCTGAGGTATCTTCTGCATGATTGTCTGATTGGGACATGCAGGTATGCCTCTTTTAGGTCTAAAGTGACGAGCCAAGCCTTTCTGCCCAGCATGGGCAGAAGCTGCTGCAAGGTCAACATCTTGAATTTTGGTATATTCAGGAAAGTGTTTAGAATAGATAGGCCCAATATTGGTCTCCATGCTTTGTCCTTTCTGGGTACCAAGAACAGTCTTGAGTAAAATCCTTGTCCTTGCTCTTGCTGTGGCACTTATTGAATAGCCCCCATGTCCACGAGGGATGACACTTGTTTTTGAGCCCCTGCCCATTGATTTTTTGGCAGGTCTGGCCAACCGTTTGCCCTTGGAAGGGTATGGAAGTGAAACTTGTAGCCTTGTGACACTATGTCTAGAACTCATTTGTCCTGGGTTATAAATGTGCCAATTTTGAGGAAAAAAGTGCTATTTCCCCCCCTAAAGGTGCTGCCAGTAGATAAGTGCTTGGTGCAGGCAGGGGGAAGTCATTGGGACTGTTTCCTATATGGTTGTGATTTGTCTTCTCCACTTTTGGAGGTAGAAGCACCCCATTGCATAGACCTGTACAAACCTTGCGGCTGGGATCTGCCTTTAGGGCGTCGGGATCTGCCCCTTTGAGGTCTGTCTGACACTGGAAAGGACCAATTCTTTGTAGGCCAGTGTCTGCTAAACCTTGGTGGCTGTACTTGTAAAAAATCTTTGACCGTCTGCATAGATTTAGCTTTGTCCTCCATTTTCTTTAACACTTCTTCTGCCTTAACACCAAACAAGACATCATGCTGTAATGGTGCGTCTAATAAGTTAGCTTTGGCATGATCAGGCAGATTTTGTTCCTTTAACCAAGCATGCCTCCTAATTACAGAACCCGTAACAGCGGCCCTGCAGGAGGCCTCCAGAGAATCAAAACCACATTGCAAAGTATGCTTTCCAACTTGTTCAGCTGCATGCAATAAATCCTGCATTTCTTTGTTTTCTGCACATTCAGAATTTACCAACATTTTCTGTTTAAGCAGTGTCATGACATATTGCTGATATTTGAGCATATGAAACTGGCAGTTTAAGGCCCTTACAGCCAAGGTAGTAGATGTATACATGTTTTTCCCCCACCTATCCAGTGCCCTAGAATCTCTGTCAGATGGGGTAGAGTTTTTTTGTAGTGGAAGCCTTAACTCCTTTGGGACCCTGAGAAATAGTTTCTGGGTCTGCAGCAGGGTTTTTGAAAAGGAATTTATGAGAGTCAGGAACCCTGTAGTATCTGTCAGGCTTAACAGGAGCTGGAGGTAAGGAGTCAGGGGTCAGACTAGACTCTGAAAACACATCATCTACAATGTCTAACACAGGTGGAATAGTTAGAGTCCCTGAGTCTCTTCTTAGATTCTGAAAAATCTTGCCTCTCCCAGTGGAAATGCTCCCTCATGGTATGCAAGCTTTCCACAAAAGAATAGTCCTCAGGAGGAGAAGCTGAAGGAATAGATTCTTCAGCATCAGAATCCTCAGAAGGAGGAAGAGAATATTCCTGATCAGAAGAGGAATCAGAGGAAATGTAAACCTGATCTGAAGATTCATAGTCTGTCTCTTGCCTAGGCCTCTTATCAGGAGGGGGATGGGAATCTCTGATCAAGATAATTAAGTCTTCGGCCATTCTGAGCATCTGTTTTTTGGGCATGGAGGCCTGTCCATGTGGCTGGTGAACTTGTTTCTTTGTCTTTAAAGGTGCTTTAGTCTTTGCCTTTGAAGCTGAAGTCGGTTTAATGTATAATTGTTAAGTCTGAAAACATCCTCAGAAGCTGATGCCTGCTCAGCGTCTCCCGACCCATCTGAGGGAATAGTCTCCGAGGCTCCAATACCTTGAGTTTCCAGCGGCCTGACCAACTCCACGTGGGGGTCGGTAGCGGCCTACGACTCTAAAGTAGCGGGCATCAGGGGCTGCGAAAGCGCCTCACTGAGAACCGACATCTGGCTTAGGAGAAGCTTTGTCATCGGTTTTGGACCTCAGTTGCCTGTCTTTTTCTTTTTCTTTGCCTTCTTTGTGAACTCCGGTAGTCAGATGGCTATCCGACGACATTGTATAATTAAATCTGCGCCCAAAATAGCTTAGTGCAAAATCGTACCGACGCTTAATAGTGCGTTGGTTAAATCTAGCATAAAACTGACAACTTGAAACGTCGTGGTCAGGGCCTAGGCAAGGAATACAGTAAGAATAAAAGTCCTTATGAGGTATTTGCTTCCCACAAGAAATACAATTACTAACTTTTTCTGACATCGGTCTGGAGCAAGAAAAAAGTTTCCCCAACGGGGTACTTAGCTTTAAATGAAGACTTCAGATCTGAAACTTGAACACGAAAATCTTAGGAGTCGGCCGACCAGCACTTGCGAACTGCTTCTGCTTCGGACACCGTGCGGCAAGAAAGACTGAAGAAAATGGCGTCGGCTGCATCTTTTATACCCCTGACGACCTGACGTCAGGGAAGGTGCGACAGCAACCGACCCAGGACCCAAGACTTTGGAATTCAGGCTGACTGAGGGCAACCTGCCAGCAGGATTACCCAAATGTAATGACTGTAACAGTGCAACACAAAGAACATCTGATGAATCGTTTAGCGGTGGAGTCGTCGGAAGGCTTGGCCTTATGCAGTCTGTCTCTATCCTTATCTTTACACTTTTTTGGAAGATCTGCAGACTGACGGGTGCTATATCGGTAGTCGGAGGTGGAAGACGAAAATAACAGCTACAAACAGAACTTTACGATGCATAGTTCTAGCGTTAAAGAGGGCACAGAACTGACAGCGGGTTACATCATGATCTGGGCCTAAGCAAGTGACGCAATAAAAATGGAAGTATCGGTGTGGTATTTGCTTTCCACAGGCGAGACAGTTATTGACTTTTTCGGACATCGGTTAGTGCAAGAAAAGGGAAGGATCTCCTACGGGGTACTTAGCTTTAGACGTTTTCAGCTGAAGTTCAAAATGTGGAAACAGCCGATCGGCACTGTTGCAAATTGTTTCTGCTTCAGGCTCCACGGCAAGAAAGACTATGGTAATGGCATTGAATGCTCTCCTTTACAGCTCAGATGACCTGACGTCACCCAGCAAGCGACAGCAGCTGACGCACAAAACCTTGACTCTGGTATTCGGACCAATTGAGAGCTACTACAGCATATATAACCCAATGGTAATTACTGCAGCATTGAGGAACTAAGAACATCCTTTGGTTATGAGGTGTACCACGTGGACGGACTTTCTGACCACGGTGGCAATGTGGGGGTCGAAGGTGAGGTTGCTGTCGACTTGGGTGATCAGATCTCTTATGGTCCTTTCAGTGTTCAGTGGGGTCCCATTGACGTGGTAATTAGTGGAAACTGAGTTTTTTTCCAAAGGGAATGACAATGCATTTTTTGGCATTTAGTTTAAGGCCATGGTTCCAACACCAGTCACTGGTCTCATTAAGGCCCTTTTGTAGAATGTCTGCATCACTTGGGAAGTTAATAATGACTCCTTACTTGCAGTCATTGGTGAACCTGGTCAGCCAGAGTCCTTCTGTGTTGGCCTGGACTTCTAGAAGTAGATGCCAAACAGAAGAGGGCCTAGGACCAAGTCCTGTGGGACTCTACTCATCACTGGTCGACAGTCTGACTTGGAGTCCGCAACTTTCACTCTGTGGGTCCTGTCTGCAAGCAAATTTGCTACCCACCTGGTGATAGAAGGATTGATGCCTAGTTTGGTGTGTTTGTCAATGATACTTGAGTGGGGAATGGTATCAAAGTCCTTGGTCAGGTCAAGGTAGGCTGTATGCACTGCCTTACCCTAATCCACAGCCTTGGTGACTGCCTCAAAGAAGTCAACCAGGTTCAGCAGCCAGGATCTCCCCTTGACAAAGCCAAACTGCATGGGGTCAAGAATTTGGATATTGCCTATATCTTTGTTAATCAGATCCATGATGATCCGCTCCATAGCTTTACATACAAACTTGTCAGGCAAATGGGGCGAATGGAGAGGGATGACTTCAGCATTGTGCCATTTGTTAGGGACAAAGCCTGAGGTAAGGCTGTGATTGAACAAGGCACACAGGTGTGGTGCCATTTCATTTTGTAGCTTGTGTAGAATGCAGCCAGGGATATTATCAGGTCCCATGGATGCTGTATTCTTATCTTTGGACAAAGTAGCTTTTAGTTGTGCTGCAGAAATGTTAGATAAGAGGCTTTCTTATAATATTGTGATAGGGTCTTTTGGGGGGGGGGGTAAAGTTGGCGCTGAATCTGTTGGCCAGTATGTTGGCTATATCTGTTGGCTCAATATAGGAGGTACTATTGTGCAGTACCTCAGAGCAAATCTGGGTATTGCCTTGGAGGTTCTTGATATAGCTATAGAAGGCTTTGTGTTTGTTTTTGGTGTCAGCCGCAATTCTGCCTTCATAGCTGGCTTTAGAGGATTTGATAAGGGATCTCAAATTTTTGTTGAGGCTGATAAGGGAGTTTTTCCAGTCTTGTGAGTTCACTTTTTTCTACAACAGTTTCTTCCTTTTGTTGTAGAGTTTACTGATTGCTGGGAACCACCAGATTGGCTTCCTTTTTCTGGAGGACAGCGTCTTGGTTCTATGTGGTATGGCAAGTTCCATGCATTTGTGTACGTGCTCGTACAGTGCACTGGTGTATGATTCGGCAGTCATGCAGCTATTTACCATTGGCATGGGTGCCGAGAAGTTAGCCACCTCTGTTTTTAGGAGTCCAAAGTCAGCTTGGAGAAATTTTATAGGGTGGTCACACTTGTGAAGAGTGTAGGTGGGATGGAGATTTCCATGGTGATTAGTCTGTGGTCGGATTTTACCATGGAGGAATTGACTATAGGTGTGGAGCAATGGTCTCCCATGTCGGTGATAACCAGATCGAGGATGTTGCTTCCTCTAGTGGTCCAGGGCACCGGAACTGATGAATTCCAGGAAGCGTTGGGCCGGTGCATTGGTACTTGAATAGTTTTCCCAGTTGATGGAAGGGTAGTTGAAGTCACCCAGCATGAGAGTATTGGGCTGGACCTTGACAGATTCCAGGGTGCTTAGGAACGTAGAGTGAGAGTCTAGGGACATGGTTGGAGTTTTGTAGCAGGCTATGACTTGTATCTCCATCATACCCAGTGTTAGTTGTACCTGGAGTATCTCGGATGCATTATGCTGGGCTACCAGTCTAGAGGTGTGCATATCCTTTATGAATATGGAGACACCACCGACTTTGGAGTTTCTGGCCGTACTCTGGGACCACATGGTATGGAATAAGTTGTAGCCTGGGTGCGCAGGGGTGCTTTCTACCTCTTTAAACCAGGTCTCCATTACAGCACAAATGTCGACATTCTCCATTTTGAGGACAGCTTTGAGCAAGTGCATCTTAAGATTTAGACTTCTGACACTGAGCAGCATTGTTTGTAGCTGTCACAGTGGAAGTTTGGTCTTTAGAACACTGCCTAAAATAGGCACTATGAGTGTGGCAAGAACGTTAGCCAGTAGCCGGAATCCCAGGGGTGACATATGCAGGCCGTCTCTGGCAAAGCATTGGGGTCTGTCTATCATGTCGTCCCAGGCAGACAGACACTGGATCCCCTTAGAATGACACCAGAAACATAGCCAAATCATTCTGGGTGATGGTAGAATACTGCTCAGGGCTAGGGTCATACCTGCCTGGGCCATATGATCCGAGAGTTCCATCACATCTCCTTTCATGTAGTCCAGGGAGGTACGTCTCAGTTTGGAGAAGAAGCTAGAGATGAAGAAGCAATCCAACCAGGCATTTCTAGATAAGGAAAATGCATATGACAAAGAAGCAAAGAAATTTGACTGGCACAGTACTGCAATGTTCGGAAGTCTCAGAAACACTGATAGCTGTACTGATGTACAGGATCCCAATAGCAAAAGAACAATGTTTGGGCACAGAAAGGGGTGGGCGTGCACGACAGCTTAGCTCTGAGCCCACTGCTGTTAATACTGGTGATGGACAACATCAGCATAAAGGTTAGAAGTGAGAAATCAACAATGCTGCTGTGTGCGATGTGGCACTTCAAGCAGACTCTGAACAAAAAAAGAAGTTATGTACTCACCATAACGTTCCATCTGAGTAGTTATACTTCATTTTCTGCAACCTGTGGGTATTCGGATCCATATTGGATCCGAGCCGGCAACATTTTATCAAGCATCTGCTCCAAGCCCCTCCCCTTACCCATAATCCCTCACCTCTCCTACCTTCCCTCAGATTGAGTTTGCCACTAATCAAACTACTAGCAACTCAATAACGTTAACCTAGAACAGGTTCGGGGGAAGGAGCGAGGCACGGTTGCAGAAAATTAAGTATAACTGCTCAGATAGAAAGGTATGGTGAGTACATAACTTCTTTATCTGAAGTAGTTAACTTAATTTATCTGCAACCTGTGGGACAGAGTCCCCAGCTACCAAAACTCCTGGGAGGCCCTCATGGAAGGATATTCCTGAGCATCGCAGAGCCAAAGGATGCTCTCCCTCTAGAGATCAAATCCAACTTGTAATGAGAAATAAATGCATGTGACCTTGCACAGGTAGCTGCTGCAATGGAGGACAACACTACTGCCTCAAGGTATCTGGTAGCATACTCTACTACTACTAGGATATATTCTTTCCCTGTGGAACTTGGGGTACTCAGAGGCCCCACAATATCCATAGCTACCCTCTGAAATGGCTCCTCAATCACAGGCAAAGGTATCACAGGACCTTTCACCTTGTCTCCTCCTTTGCCTATCTTTTGGCACTGCTCACAGGTCCTGCAGTACCCTGTTACATCTCTGGAAATCCCAGGCCAATAAAAATTCTGCATAATACGTCTCTTTGTACGTTTTATGCCCATATGACCTGCAAAGGGAATATCATGGGCTATGGCTAGAAGTTCCAGATGGTAGGCTCTGGGAACTACCAACTGCTGTATTCTCTCACCCTCAAGCTCTCTCTCAGGGGTCCACTCTCTATACAGAAATCCTTTGTCCCACTATGCAGATCCCCCCTTCCCTTGAAAATCAGGTGCCTCACTAGCTACCTCTCTCAGGCCTTGTAATGTAGGGTCTAAGAGCTGAGCCTGTCTCAACTCCCTCTTTGTAACCCTTCCCAGTTTCCCTTCCACAGGAAGTCTGGTATTCTCTGACAGCGGTGCCTCACTGTCAGCCTGGGTACTACTACTCACCTCTGCCCTTGCACTCACTCTGTCCAATAGAACATCAGTACCCACAAGCAGTTGTGGCTCACCTTCAGTCTCACTGCTACAGAGTAGCTCCCTCCCTGAGGTAACCACCTCACCAGTCCTGGCTGCAAGTGTGTGGTCTGTCTGGGCCTCCCCCAGGCTACCACATCCACATGTTTGTCTCCAAGCCTGATTGTGTGTAACTGCATGCACACACTGTACTGCATTATCAAAATCATTACCTATCAGGACATCTGCAAGCATATCCTCAAACACACCTACTTGCTGGCTTGCTTTTCCACCCTCCCAGTCAAGGTGAACCCTAGCCAAAGGTATCTGGAATGCGGTCCCTCTTAAAGCTTTGACTGCAGTAGACTGCCCAAGCAAGTCCTCACAATGGTTACGTCAGAGGTTGTGTCTCTCTTAGCAATGGCCTCTTTTCCATCCACTAAGACAGGATATAACCTATTTTGGTACCCTTGTTGTCTCGAGACAGCTTACTGCTGGCATTTTGTCATTCCCACTTACTGGCTCTCCCACCTTTTGTTCCCCACCTTGCCTCCATGGACATCTATATGCTACATGGCCCCACTGGTTGCATTTAAAACATTTAACCCTTGGTCCTGGACATGTACCTGGACTAGTGGCTTCCCCTGCTACTGGCGGACTCTGTTGGAGCAGCCTGGGCTGTGCACCATGGGTTCCCTTAGACCCATGAGCAGCACTGGGTGTCCCTTTCCTGTGCAGTGATCTCCTGCTTGCTAGGTATAGGTGTCCCTTCTGCCCCAACTCATATACAGTACTGCATTGTGTATCAGCTAACCAGATTTGCATGTCCTCAGACAAAGTGCTGAGGGCTTGTTCTATCACCAAAAGGTCTGCCAGCCCTTCAAAAGTGGTGACCTGATATCCACTCACCCACCTATGAAAATAAGTGCTTAGTTCAGCAATATATTCACACACACTTTCATCTGCCTTGTGTCTATGCTGACGAACATTTTTCTATAAGCTTCAGGTGTTAACTTAAAGCATTCTAAAAGACAGTTTTTTACAATATTATAATTTAAGCAATCAGTATCAGAGAATTTAGAAATAGCAGTTACAGCTTTACCATGGAGTAAGGAGGTCAGGAACCATACCCACAGCCCTTGATCAACATTATACTATTTATATACCCTTTCAAACAATGAATGAAACTCAAAATTATCCCCTTGTGTAAATTGTGGAAGAAATCTAATGACCTTTGTTGCTTCTGGGGTTCGGCTACTCGCTTCCCCATTACCTCCATGACTCTGGCGAAGAGTCAGCATCTGCTTTTCATGTTGCCTTTGCCTCTCCTTCTCCTCAGCCTCTAGACGCCACATTTTCCCATTTTCCTCAGCCTCAAGACATGTCAGTTTTTCATTTTCCTTGGCTTCTAGACGTCTCAGTCTCTCTGATGCTTCTATTTCCAAATGCTTGGCCTCCAGCTCAAGTCTCTTTAACTCCAGACGGATTTTTAAGTCCTCTGTGGAAAGGTTGAGCTGTCCAATTTCTGAGAGTTGTACATGTCCAAGGTCAGCCTGGTTGTCCTCCTAATCACTGGTCTGCGATGCAGCTGTGCCCAAAGCTACAATCATCTCTGCCTTAGTCAGGCTGGCATGCACCAGTCCTTTAGTCTGGCACATCTCAGCCAAACTGGCTCTTTGTCAGCTTGACATACTCCTTTGCTGACAGGCTTGCCTGCTCTCCCTGACTAACTAAGCTATAAAAAAAAATAAAACAATTGTGATGTGAAACTCTGAATGTTCAATGTATGGCTGGTTGAAAGTACAAACAACTTCAGTGACCACTGTACACAAGCTACAAGAATTTAATATCCACACCACTACAAGCCAATTAATATGTGAAGTGGCTATCTCACCAAAGTCAACCAATTAATATGTGATGTGGCTATCCCACTGTCAACAAATTAACATGTGACGTGGATATCTCACCACTGTCCACAAATTAATATGTGACACCTCTGCAGTGGCCCAGTAATCAAGGAGCCTCAATCCCCACGACTGGCAACAGTGGGGGACGTACACTGGGAGGATGACAAGGATGAAACTAACAGAATTTAACATCTCTGTGTTAGAAATACATATCTCTCAGATATTTGCAGATATTGGAAATCATAAAACAATAAAATACTTTTACATTTTACACCTAATAAATACTTCTCTTTCAAGACAATACAAAAACTTCTAGCTCAAGACATTGTGTCTGCTACACTGAAACTGAGAGAGAACTTTTACAGCACAATCGTAAAGTAATCTAATTTCAACTTATTTTCTGTTCTAAGTCAGCAGGGCATGCTGTGGTTACATTTTAGCTCAGTACATAACATACAGTTCTGTATAAATCACATTAATATTCACAAATGACATAGAATTATTTACAAAATTCCAGACAGCTGGGTTGGCAATATTTCCCTATATCGCACACCTCACCTTCTCTAGCTCCCCAAATCGAGTTTGCTGCCCTACAGCTGACTAGGTTATAGTAATAGTGTAGAGAATAGAAGAGAATCAAGACTGTAACCCAGAACCTAAGGGTTCTGAATTTCCTCCAGGTACTTCTCAAAGGCACGAGGCCAGGGGATGCCTGGGAGGGACGTGAGGAAGAATGGTAAGTTCATAACTTTTAAATCTGATCTTTAATTTCTTGTAGTCAAAGGTTTCATTGTTCCTCAATGATGGATCAGAGTTCCCCAGATGCGTAGCTCCTGGGTGGCCCTCAAGGAATGATGTGCAGTATCACAGTAGAACCAAAGGATGCTCTGCTCCCAGAAACAATACCTACTTTATAATGAGAGACACAAGTGTGAGTCTTATGCCATGTGGCTACAGCATAAAACTCATCAACTAAGGCCCTGGAAGAAAAAGCAGATGATGTAGCCATAGATCTAGTGGAATGAGCCTTGGGAAGTTGAGGTAATTAAATACCTTTTTGTGAATAAAAGAAGGAAATACAACCTGTAATCCATTTGGCTAAAATGGTCTTTTAAACTGTCTGACCTGAATGGTTTGTTGAGAAATATACAAATAGTTGATCAGATTTCCTACACTTTTTTGTCCTGTGGAAGTAAAAATGTAATTGCCTGTGAATATCTGGAAGATGCAAAATATATTCTCCTCTGTTTGAAAAATTGGAGAAAAAATGACAACAGAATCAATTGGTAAATGTTTGATTCCATGGCTACCTTAGGCATAAAGGAGGAATTTGTTTAACGATACCCTATCTTTTTGGAAAAGGATGTAATGAGGTTTTGCTGACAAAGCTTGAAGCTCCGATACTCATTTAACAGAAGAAATTGCTACTAGAAAAATTGTTTTCCAGGAAAGAAATTTCATGCCACGGCTATCTGCCAGTTCAAAGGGCTTTTGGGTAAGGCCTTGTAGCACTGATGTTAGATCCCAAGGAGGAGAAGGGTCTTTAAATGAAGGTCTGAGAATAAAAATGCCTTTCAAGAACACCTTGCATAACCTGGTAGAAAAAAAGAGAGGAAGATTTCTTTCTGGCATGAAAATTGGATATGGCAGCCAACTTAAGTTTAATAGTAGAGATATTGGCTCCCTCTTGAAAAAGATTACTAAGAAAAAGGAGAATAGCTGAAGTGGGAGCTGAAAAAGGGTCGATATTCTCTTTAGAGGCCCAAATAGAAAATCTCTTCTAGTTGCTGTTGTAGACCTTTTTAGTGGAAGCCCCCTGAGACGCCAGAATTATATCAAGGAAAAAAGGGGCGAGCCTGGACTTTCTTAAAATTACTACAGGAGTGGAAAAAACATGCTGTCAACCTTAGGGTGTGGAGACTGGGGGGGGGGGTCTGGATGTCTGACAGATGAGATATAAGATTTTATCTGAGATCCAGTATCCAAGGCGGATACTTCAGATGAGACCAAAGAAAGGGGAACCATACCTGATGAGGCTAGAAAGGGGTAATGAGGATTACTGAGCTCTTCAGCCTGCTGGCTTTCTGTTGAAATTAAGGATTAGAGGAAGAGGAGGGTAAGCATAAAGGAGACCTGGGAGTTAATCGTGGACTGCAGCATCCCTCAGTGACTACCCCTTCGAGGGGTCAGAGCAAAATAATTGTTGCGCTTGAAGTTCTGGGCAGAGGCAAAGAGGCTGCAACAAGGTTGGCCCCAATGGCTGAAAATCTTGTTTGCTACTGACTGATTGAGGGACCACTCATGAGGAGTCATAATGGATCTGCTGAGTTTGTCTGCTAGAACACTGGTTTTCCCCAGAATGTGCACTACAACTAGAAAGCGGTCTGAAGAAATTGCCCATTCCCAAACTCTCATGGCATCCCTGCAAAACAGGTACAAATAGTTTCCTCCTCGTTTATTGATGTACTAGACTACTGACATGTTGTCAGTAGGAACGGGAATCATCCCAAGAGGGAAAATGTCCTGAAAAGCTTGCAATGTTAGAAGGACTGCTGTCATCTCTAGAACATTGATATACAAATTGGTCTCAGTGGATAACCACATGCCTCAGACCATCTTCCCTTGGTAATGCCCCCCTCCACCCACATTGGGAAACATCCGTGGTCACTGTGGCTATTGGGGTGGGAGAGAAAAGGGCCTGACTAGGAACGGGTCATCTGACTGCATCCACCAACGTAGATGATTCTGCAGATCAAAGACATTTTTATGGGGAGTAAAAGTGTTTGGTAGAGAATGGACCATTGAATTGCTATTGCCCATTGAAGTACTCTCATAAAGAACCTCGCTAAGGGGACTAGAGCAATTGCAGCTGCCATCGAACCCAGTGCCCGAAGTGTTAATCTTGCTGATGGAGAAGGTATATCTAACAAGTCCTAAACCTGTTGTCTTAGACATATTACACGATGCCTTGGTAAGGAAGCCACTTGTGTAGTTGTGCCCAATTGTGTTCCTATGAATTCTAGGTTTTGAACAGGAATCAGATTTGATTTTGCCAGATTTATCATGATACCCAGATGTTTGAAGATCTTTACTAGATAATCCCTGGACTGTAGCAGTCGATGCCGTGTTGGTGCTGTGACGAGCCAATAGTCTACATAGGGAAACATCTGGAATCCTTTTAGCTTCAGATGATCTGCTACCACTGCCAAGCATTTGGTAAACACCTGGGGGACTATGGTGAGTCCAAAGGGCAGTACTCTGAAATGGTAATGATTGGCTCCAGGCCAAAAGCGCAAGTGTCTTCTGGAGCACCTGTCTATTTTGATATGACAGTACGTATCCTGAAGATCCATGGAGCACATCCAATTGTCCTTGGGTAAAAGTGGCAGAATGGACTGAACTGTAAGCTTTGTAACTTCGATTTCTTGGCAAACTGATTCAGATTGCTGATGTCTAATATAGGTCACAAGTCCCCTGTTTTCTTTAGCACTAAAAAGACCGACAGTAAGTTCCGAATCCTCTTTGTTCAGTTGGGACCTCTTGGAGAACTCTCTTTTGTAGAAGTTTTTGAACCTCTTGAACAGCGTACACCATCTGACTGGGTAGTACTTCAGGGAATTTCCTCCTGGAACCCGGAAGAAGAAGGGAAAAGGGAATGCAATAACCTTTGGATATAATGTTTAGCACACAGGTGTTGTTTGTTATGGCTGTTCAAGTTTCTAGGTCCATGGATAGATGTCCCCTAACTACCTCCAGAGCAGAACAGTCAGGCAGTACTTCAGGAGTGTTGATAGGGTCTGTCAGGAAAGGACACCCTGAAACCCTGATTTTGCAGACCGTCTCTGCCTGTAGCATTGTGTCTGCCGTTAAAACCTCCTCCTCTGCCTCTTAAGGAGCTGCCCCCGTGCGGGTCCTGGAAAGATACTTGAGACTTTCTGAACCAAGTTTTCTTCCCTCCTCGATGATTTCTTGTGAAGGTCCTCCAAGGGGTAGAAAACCTGGTCCTCATGACAGACAAGGTCTTCCCTTTTTGCTCAATGCAGGTTAGTGTCTTTCACAGATGGTCCAAATAAACAGGAACCATCCAAGGGGACATTTATGAATGATTCCTTGAAGGGATCTGTGAAGTCACAAAGCCGCATCCAGGCCTGTCGCCTAATGGCTATGTCTGCACCAGCTGCTCACAAGGTGCCTTCAGCCATGTGCAAAATCAACCTCATCAAAAAATATACAAGGGAAGAAACAGTAGTCAGCTGAGGAGAAACTTTCTTCAAGTCATCCTCAGACTTGGTCTCCGCAAGAGAATCAGTTAGCTCCTTGACCAGATCTCTCTGCAAATGGGCGAAGTGTGCAAAATAGTTTAATAAACTCAGAGCGAAAGTAGCTGAGGCGTAAATGCACTTTCCATGGCTGCCCATTGCCCTAGACTCCCAGTTTGGTGAGTGGACAGTGGAGCTTTATTTGGCTAGCTCCTTTTTCGTGGCTGCTGCAACAACAATAGCATCTACTGGAACACCCTTGCTCCAATGTGGATGATTGGAAGGTGGGCTGAGAATCTTATTGGGGTGCTTAGGGATATGCTCAATTGTGTCTGGTTCCTTCAGGTCTGGAGGGAGACTAACTCTGTCAGAGCATCCACCAGGGGAGACATGCAGGATGTAGGTAGGCCCACCTGGAAAGCCTCTAGAAACACCAATTCCTCAGAAGAAGGAGGTTGGGAGGACCAGCCACCTTTCTGCCAAGGAGTTCCAGGGGATCCTTCTCCATCATCGAAGTCAGTGTTCTCAATGAGAAACTCCTTAGGGGAGTCTATGTGCCTCCTTTTATACTTTTTCTTCCAAGGGACTTCCTCCATAGTGTGTTCCAGAGAGGTATCGGAAGAAAGGGGGGGGTCCCTGGGCGGGAAGTGGTCTGGATGCTCTTTGGGGCAGGCTGACCTATGGCAGGCACGATGGGCTCAGTGCTCAGGTCAGATGAAGAATGGGGCAGACCTTGGAAGTGAGGAAACGCTTCTCTGATCCCAGAGAAAGCCCTTTCTGCAACCTGGAAGGCTGATGGACCCAAGGAAACCTTCTAACTCTCCCTCGGAGCCGAAGTTACCAAAAGAGAGAAAGTAGAATCAGCCACGGTTCAGAGGCCTCTGGAGAGAAACAGACCTAAGCTGTCGAGGACCGAAGCCCCAAGGAGAAGTGATGGATCTGACAAAGTCGGAAGCAACCCCCCCAGAGTTGGAGCCGATATCTCAGATCCGCAAACCTCTCTGATCCAACAAGAAGGGAGCATGGCTGGTCAGACATGTAGTCAGAGTCGAGGAAGGGAGCTTCCTCGGATTCCACCTCAACTCTCTCGGGAAACAGGGGTCCTGGGTTTCCAAAACTGAGGGGCAGATCAGAAAAGGAACCTGCAAAATAGGAGATGGATCACTCACAGAACCAAGATAGGACAGAGATGGCAGGACCCCATCTGGATCTGCGCCCTGAGGAACGTCTAAATCATCCTGTACATATTGGCCTTAGACAGACTTTGGGAAGACCTGGAGAAGGATGCCGAGGAAGCATGCCTGAATTTTGTTGTAATCTGAAAGACGTCTGCAGGAAGAGCTGAAGAAACTGGTTCAGTTTGGAAGGCTGGTAGATGCATCCTAATAGTAGGATCCAGAGGCTTTGGATCCAAAGAAGATGTACCTGGAGTAGGAGAACTGGTAATAAGGATTGGTTCCTGATCTGAGCCCTTAGGCTATGAAACAGACTTTAATCCGCCTGGGGCTGAAGCAACAGGATTCAATGAGGGATTCATGACACTAGTATCCACAGCTGATGGATCTGATGATTCTTTTGGATCCAACGTCTTACTAGTTGCACTTGGATCCAGGGTAGTCAGATCCGAGGACCTGAAACTTTTCTGATTGGGCTCTGAAGACTCCCATGAAGAAGGTGAAGGGGAACTTTTGCAGCCGGCATGCTTCGAGGGGGTTTGAGCTCCTGAGGAAGAAGACACAGGCAAAAGGCATTTCAATATTAATTTATTCCATCAGTCAGCCAAAGCCCAGGGCTTAAAGGCTGCACAAGACAGTCAGGGTCCAAATACCCTGATCCTAAGCAACAGACGTACTTCTTGTAAGCATCTGAATTTGGGATCTTATGCCCACAGCAAGTGCATCATTTAAAAATGCTGGAAACCTGTAGGAGAAACAACATAACAACAACAACAATAGCAACAATAATAACAAGACAAAGGAACAACCCTAAGATAGAATACTACAAAGACTTTTTTTTTAAACAATCAATGAGAAAGGAGTGCCAATGGCACAAAAGGAAGGCAGAGAAGGTTTAAAGTCCCTAATGCCCTTGAGGTCTAACAATAAGGAAGGGAAGGAAAGCAGAAAACAAATATATATATATATATATATATATATATATATATATATATATATATATATATATGGTTCCCTATCAGAAGCCTGAAACACTATAAGCCTGAAAATCAAAATCCTGAAAACTATAGACTGAAAGTTCAAAATCCTGAAAGACCAAAGTCCTGAAGCTCAAAATCCTGAAAACACAAAATGGACATACTGACGTCATTGTGGCTTTGCTATTGTTAGCCCTGTGGTGTTGGGTCATGCGTTGGGTTCAGGTAAGTGTGCGGTTGGTTTTATGTTAGGGTTAGGGGCGGTTTAAGTGAGTTAGGGTCAGGGCGCAGGTTAGGCATGTATGCAATAGTGACAAATATTGGGGTTAGGGGCAGTTTAAGTGAGTTAGGGTTAGGGTGCGGGTCAGGTGAGTGTGCGATAGTGACGGACCTTAGGGTTAGGGTTAGGGTCGGGGTCAGTTGGTAGATATTAGTGTCTTTATAGTGACATATTAGCATTATTTGTGTTTTCAGGATTTTGAGTTTCAGGATTTTGGTCTTTCAGGATTTTGAACTTTCAGTCTATAGTTTTCAGGATTTTGATTTTCAGGCTTATAGTGTTTCAGGCTTCTGATAGGGAACCATATATATATATATATATATATATATATATATATCTGTATAAAAACTAAAATAATTAGGGAAAGAAATTTTCTGAAAATCTTATCTTCCAGCAAAGAACAGTCCTGAGACTCTGGAACCAAGTCTGTATGCAAAGCGCAGCAAATGAGATTTGGGGAGTTACAGGAGGTGTGTTGCATTGTGGGAAGAGGGAGACGCTTGAGACATGGAACCTAAATCTGGAAAAAGCGGCAGAATTGGATCCAATGTTGGATCCAAGACCTATCAGTAAGGAAGAATGAAAAGGACAACAGCAGATCTGAAGACTCATAAATCCAATATGAGACAGAGCCCGCAACACCCCCATCTGGATTTGTGCTCTAAAAAACTTTCTCATCATACTGGTCATGTCTGCCTCAGAAAGACTACTGGAGGACCTGAGTGAAGAAGTTGTGGTAGGAGGATGAGATGGCTTCATAAAAGTCTCCTGGAGAAATGGAGACCTAAGTCTGGAAGAAACCGGATCTGGAGAAAATCTCGAGCTCCAGATCCGAGGAGACCTGACTACAAAGGTTGCCAGATCCGAGGGTGTCAGATCTGACAATGTTGGGCACTGGAGTGCGGCTCTGCACTTGGAGCTGGAGGAGAGGACCAAGGCAGAGAATGTTTCTTGTGTTCCTTCAGCTCTGATGACTAATGCTTTTTAGTGGGAGTTTGAGCCGCAGAAGTAGAAGCAATGGAGGAGGAAAAAGCTGGTAAAAGGCCTTTCAGGATGAGCTTACTATACCTATCATTAATCATCCTTGAATTAAAGCACATATCTTGCATGAAACATGTACGTGAGAAGGCCCTAAACAATAGATGAACTCCCTGTAGGCATTACAGTTGGGTATCTTATGCCCACAGGAAGTACACTTCTTATATCCAGTTGGCCTATCAGCCATACCAACCACTTAAGCTAACACAACAAGAAATGAAGGAAGAAAAGAGAAACTCTACCAGAAGTGTTTTTGAGACGTAAAGATAAAAAAAAGGTAGGTTTAACCAACAACAATGGTAGGGAAGAATAGCAAAAGGTAGAGAGAAGGCCTAGTACCAACAATGGTACAAACAAATTACCGAAATGGACAAACCAAAGGTAGGAGGAGTAAAGAGAGGAAGGCTAAGTAGAAATACATATAACTATAAGAAACTAGAAAGAAATATAAACTGAAACTACTCACAAAAGGAAGCAAGGCAGCACAGATCTCGGCAGAACGCAATCCTGACCGAATCGTTAGAGCAGCAAACAAGGTCTGAGGTAATCTGGCAAGTAAGGGGCATTATGGGTAAAGGGAGGAGCTCAAGAGTCAGATCCAAGAATCTGAAGATACGTTGAGGAAGAATAAAAATGACAACATCCGATCAGTTGGTACCATAATAAGTGCCCAAACTGTTCTTAAAAATATCCAAACTAGTGCTTACTTTAATGTAATTTGGTAGTCTATTCCATGCATCAGGTACTCTCCCAGGCAACCAATTAGTGCATTTCTCATTCTTACAGAATCTTCTACATGGGTTGTCTGATGATTATCCACTGCCTTTTGATAACCCTAAACATTTCCAGAGGTAGTTGCGTCTAAATGCCCTATATAACTAAAGTGTCCTATTGAATATCTATATGAGGCACTATACAAGTTCAGATATTTTAATCTTTCATAATAACATAAATTTTTATTATTGTAAAAAAAGTTTTTTAAACAAATCCTATTTAATTTCTTAACTACTTAACCGAAAAAGCATTGTCATTATTTCTATTGTTTTAAATAAAAACAGTAAAACGAAAAATACCAAGACTCAAAGCACAGTTCCTTGGCACCACCAAGAAAATATGTCCAATGATATTATTTATCTTACTTCCAAACTGTTCATTTAATGTTACCATGTGGGCTTAGTACTATTTTTGTATGGACATGTTTTCTGTACTACTACTCTACTGTACTACAGAATATAATGCACTTACTTCTTTTCATTTAACACAAATTTCTCTTCCCCTAGCTCTTGGTGAGGAGAGAGGGTCTCTAAACACATCAAATTTCATACCTTTCACCATATCTGTGTGGCACTCAACATAAATGTTTCACAGGCTTAATTCACTGGGAACCATTTCTTGTGTCCTTAAGGCATTCAAACATCCAAAGATGAATCGACTTCAGGGTTTCACTTATCCCATAGCTAAGAAATTAAACAAGCCCTGCAGTAGCTACTCTAGTAGTAAAAGACTACAAAAAAAAACAGAACATGAAGCATCCGTTGCAAGGCAAGACAACAAGCTTTCCCACTGATTTCATTCTATATAACCTAGAAAGAGCCACATAACTACTAAGTTTTCTTGAACTGGTAAGACACTTTAAATCTTCTTGGGAACACCCTTTCTAGGATGTCACCTGCTAAGAGAACAGGTCAGTACATGTGCAAAAATGTCATAGCTTTCTGGATAGATGGTGCATACTGGGCGAAAACATAAATGTCATCAGTTTCCTGGAGCAAGCTAATCCATGTTATTACTTCTTTCATGTCTCCAACCCATATTAACAATACTCCTTTACTGACTACCCTTGGAAGTGGCAAAAACAGCAGTTCATCAAGTAACCTTATATATGTTGTTTTTCTTTGATATGTAAAGCAGATTCTGCAGTGGTGCAGCGGTTAGCATTGTTGCCTCACAGCAAGAGGTCCTCCCGTTTGATTCTTGGCTGGAGCGCCTTCTGTGTGGAGTTTGCGTGCCCTCCGCAGTCAAGTGACGTTAGAGGCATGCAGGTAGGTGTGAGCGTGAATGGGCATATTTTTGTTGAAGGTTGGGCGTCGAGCTGGCAACTCGGCACCGTAAAATCCACTGCCAATCATGAGCAGACCGGAGTTCCGCTGTGGCGACCCCTAACTGGGAAAAGCCAAAAGACTTTTTATGTAAAGCAGATTCCCAGCTCATACTTACATATGTTTGTGTCTTTTGGCTTTTCCCGGTTAGGGGTCGCCACAGCGGAACTCCGGTCCGCTAATGATTGGTAGTTGATTTTACGTGCCGAGTTACCAACCCTGACGCACAACCTTCAATGAACGTACGCCCATTCACGCATGTCTACATGCAGATGACGCTTTAGCTGAGAATCGAACCGGACAGCATCTTACTGTGAGGCGACAACGCTACCGCAGCACCACCACAACTCATACTTACATATACTCTGCCTAAAAAGGCCGTAGGAGGGATAGGACAAGATCAGTGGGATGTATATTCTGTGCTTTAATGGAAGCAATAAATGCTGTTTCTTTGATTTTGTTAAAATGAAACTACCCAATATTCTACTTCTGAATGAAAGTCCAAAAATATCAGACTCTTTCTAATCCGTCTTGAACCTGACCTGTGTGTGCCACTAGTAAACTATACATAACTTTTAGTTATGTACTTACCATAACTTTAGATGTTTGGGATCCATCTCGCCTATATTCTGTACTGATGGGCTCGGAGCCGATCCCTCGGCTCCGACTCGGCACGCTATGCTATAGAGCGAGGCCTCTTATTGGCTGAGCTATTTCTTATCCCAGGATGCACCACCACTAATCCCCCAGATCTTGTTTGTCCGCATTCATGCACACATGCACAACTGTTTATATAACATTGTTAGATGTTTCAAGATGAAACAACAGGATTCGGACCTTCTGATATCCTCTGATCTCCAAGGAAAGGGGAAGGAGGGTGGGTTATTGGGAATGTAGGCGAGATGGATCCCAAACATCTAAAGTTATGGTAAGTACATAACTAAAAGATGTTATGTGATCCTATCTCGCCTACATTCTGTACTGATGGAACAGCGTCCCTAGCACCTAAATCCTGGGAGGCTCATTGGAAAACACTCCTGAGCACTGTGGAACCAAATGAAGCTCGTCCTCTAGATGCCACATCCAATTTGTAGTGGGAAATGAAAGTGTGCGGGGAAGACCATGTAGCCGCAGCACAAATGTCACTAATGGCAAGCTTAGAATGAAATGCTATCGAAGTAGCCATAGCCCTTGTAGAATGAGCTTTGACAGAGGTGGTAAGCTCTTTGTTAGAATAAGAATAAGCTTGAGTAATACAGTCCCTGATCCATTTGGCAATAGTGACCTTTGTGACAGCTTTGCCCAATTTATTGTCTGCAAAGGATACAAGCAACTGATCTGTTTTACTTGTTTGGTCCTGTCTAAATAAAAACGCAACTGCCTGTGGACATCTAATGTGTGGAATATGAATTCCTCTTTGTTAGAATATTTTGGAAAAAAAATGGAAGTTCTAATGATTGTTGTAGGCAGAAACTAGAACAAACTTTAGGGACAAAGGAAGGATTTGGCCTGAGAGATACTCTGTCTTTGTGAAAAACCAAGTACGGGGGTTTTACGGACAAAGCTTGAAGCTCTGAAACTCTTCTGGCAGAAGTAATCGCCATCAGAAAAGCAGTCTTCCACGATAGAAATTTTAGATCACATGTAGCTGCCGGTTCGAAGGGGGAGGAAGTTAAGGCGCGTAACACCACATCGAGATCCCATGGAGGAGCAGGATGAGAAATCGTAGGTCTTTAAAGCACAGCACCTTTCAAGAAGGTCTTACACAATCTGTTGCTCATTAAAGGTGGGTTTATAGATTCGTGAAAATTGGAAATCGCTGCCAATTGAACCTTGATGGTAGAGACTGAAGAGCCTTGATTGAAAAGAGAAGTTAAAAATTTTAGTACTTCTGCCATGGGAATAGTGATGGGATCCAGGCCCCGGAGTTGAGCCCAAACAGCAAATCTTTTCCATTTGCTAGAATACAGTTTCTTTGTAGCAGACTTATGGGCCGAAGATAATATGTGTACAACCTCTGGATCCAATGTATGACTTCTGACTATAGTCGGAAGAGGAGGAGCCAAGCCGTCAATTTTAAGGTGTGCAGGGACTGGTGGAATAGTCCCGACTGATGAACCAAAAGCTCTGGGATCTGATCCAGGAACCATGGACCTTCCAGAGCATATTTCCTAAGATAGGGAAACCATACTTGACGAGGCCAGTAAGGAGCAACTAAGATCATTTTGCTCCCCAAGAGAGATGCCTTTTGGATCACCCTGGGAAGGAGAGGAACTGGGGGGAAGGCATAAAGCAAGCCGGTGGGCCAAGGACGGGCTAGTGCGTCCATGGGGCTCTTCCCCGGAGCCGGGGTTAGGGAGAAGAATTTTTTGCACTTCGCATTTAGTGGAGTCGTGAAGAGGTCGCAACACGGAACTCCCCATCTGCTGAAAATCTGACATGCAACTGTCATATTCAGAGACCATTCGTGAGGAGAGAGGATGGTTCTGCTCAGTCTGTCGGCTATCATATTGGACTTGCCCGGGATATGAGTAGCCACTAGAAAGCGTTTGGTCGAGACTGCCCATTCCCAGACTCTCATGGCCTCTCTGCAAAGAGGATAGGATCTGGTCCCTCCCTGTTTGTTCAGGTACCAGACAACTGACATGTTGTCTGAGTGAACGGCAATTACGCCCTGAGGGAGATAATCGTGAAGGGCTTGAAGGGACAGAAGCACCGCCCTCATTTCTAGGATGTTGATATGAAGTAGGGTCTCTTCTGGGTGCCATTTGCCTTGGACTGACCTGCCCAGTGAATGCCCCCCCACCCCATCTGGGAGGCGTCCGTGGTCAAAGTGGCCGCAGGAGGAGGTGGAACAAAGGGTCGTCCCTGATCCAAATTGGAGGGCACTAGCCACCAGCGAAGGTCCCGTTTGCATGTTTCCGTGATCCATATGAGGTGACTGAGAGGGAGTTCCTGAAAGGACCACTGAGCTGAAAGAAGCCACTGGAGAATTCTCATGTGCAACCTTTCCAAGGGGACTAGAAGAACCGTGGCGGACATGGATCCCAATAGCTGCAGGACCATTCTGGCTGGGGCTTTGGACCTGGGAAGTAAGGCTCGAACTTGAGTCTGTATGGTTTGTATTCTGTCTGTAGGTAGATAGACCCGCATTTGGTTTGAGTCTATCTCTACCCCTATGAATCTTATTCGTTGAGATGGCAGCAACACAGACTTTGGCCAATTGAAGGTGATTCCAAGGGAATTGCCCAGTGATATAGTGGCTTGTAAGCTCCGCAGTAGTAGATGCTTGGAGGTGGCAGTTAGGAGCCAGTCGTCTAGATACGGAAACACCTGGAATCCTAGACTTCTCAGGTGAGCAGTCACGACTGCCAAACACTTGGTGAACACCCTGGGGGCTGTGGTGAGACCAAAGGGCAGCGCGCGGAACTGAAAATGACTGCCTCCTAGGCTGAAGCGCAGATGTCTCCTGGACGCTTGATGTACCATGATATGGTAATAAGCGTCCTTGAGATCTATGGAGCACATCCAAACACCTTTCTTCAGCAATGGGAGAATGGTTTGTAGGGTGACCATTCGGAACTTGGACTTTCTGACTGAACGTTTTAGAATGCTGAGGTCCAAAATGGGCCTCAAGTCCCCGGTCTTTTTTGGCACCAAAAAGAATCTTGAGTAAGTCCCTAATCCGATCTGGTCTGCTGGGACCGGTTGGATGACTCCTTTTTGCAGCAGCTTTGAAACTTCTGAGGCTGCAGTATCCCGTTGACTGGGTGGCGGGTCCGGGTTTTTTTGGACTGAGGTGGGGAGTGAGAGAAAGGGATGGTGTAACCTCCGGCGATAATTCGAAGCACCCATCGGTCCTGAGTGATACCTTCCCAGGCTTTTAGGTGCTTCGAAAAACGACCCCCAACTGGCTCCGGAGCTGCACAGTCGGGCAATCCCTCAGGGACTGTGAAAGGCCGAAGAACCACGAAAGGACTCGCAGTCTCCAGTGTTGCGAGGGCCTCTGCCGCCTCTGGGACGGCGTCTTCCGGAAGAATTTCCCCCTCCTCTGCCTCTGAAAGGGGGATCCTCCTGCTGAGAGGGGTAAGGCTTATGAGATCTACGGAACCACATTTTCCCTCCTCTTTTAGCCTTGGGATAAGGCCGAAAGGGAGTGGAAAATCGTGCCCCTACGGCAGTCAGAGTCTTACCCTCCTGTTCACAGCGGGTCAGTGTGTCCTTTACCTTGGGTCCAAACAGGGAGGACCCATCAAAGGGGGCGTCGGCAAAGGAAGACTTAAAGGCCTCCGCGAAATGACACAGGCGGAGCCAGGCTTGTCTCCGTAGAGCAATGCCTGTACCCGCCGCTCTACTTCGGCCGCATAAGAAATGAGCCTCATGGACGAGTTTGAAATGGACGACAATGTAGCCAGCTGAGAGCCAACCGTCTGGGCCAGCTCCTCAGGCAGGTTACCCAAGAGGGTATCAGAAAGTTCTTTAATCAGATCCCTCTGAAATCTAGTAGAGTGCATAAGGTAGTTCAAGGACCTTAATGTAAAGGCCGCTGAACTTAGGGTGCGTTTTCCGTACCGATCCATGCTCCTAGACTCCTTATTAGGAGGATGGACGGACGTCGAAGCCTCTGCTACATCTTGCTGGGTAGCAGATGCCACCACCAAAGCATCTACAGCCACACCTTTAGTTAGAAACTCTTTTTCAGGGGGTGCCGAGAGGAACTTATTCGGACGAGCAGGCACCGGTTCCACAGAGTCTGGGTGTTCCCACACCCTTCGACAGATCAAATCCAAGAGCTCGTCGAAGGGCGGAGACACCCAGGAGGCAGAGGGCTGAGCCCCGAAGGCCTTAAGGAACACCGACTCATCAGCAGAAGGGGTTTGGACTGCCAGCCGCCTCGTTGTTTAAGGGCTTCCAGGATGTCTGCAAAGGAGACATCATCCGAGGACAACTTAGGGGACCCCTCTGCATCATCGAGATCAGTGTCTGATGTAAGAGACTCATCAGGGGAGTCAACGTGCTTCCTCTTGCACAATCTTTTCCTGGGGGGTTCTTCTGAAGAAGCTTCAGAAGGACCTCCAGGAGGGGGGGAAACCCCAGTGGGGGTAACCTCAGGCCCCGGGGCTCCGCTGTCTAAGGACAGGGGGACTGCCAAAGACCCAGTCTCGGTATGCAGGGAAGGAGCTGGGGAGACCGTGGAGGTAGCCAAAGATGATTTGGCTAACGCACTCCTTATAGCCCTGAAGGCGGGACCACCAGAATCCTGGGAGGGTCCCACCTCCGTGGCCACGACAGTAGACGGCACTCCCGCAGCCGACGCACCGAGAGGGAGACTTGGGACCGAAAACATCAATCCCGAAGCATCCCCCCCGGGGCCGACAGAAGAAGTCCGCGTACCGAACTCCGACCCAAGAGCCGGAGTTGGAGTAAGGGTCGGGCCCGACCCTAAAACCTCCACCGGTTCCACCAGCACCGGCTCCAACGGTGCCAAGGCTGTTGGAGGCGGAACCATAGTAGGGAGGTGGACCATCGGCTTTGAAGCCGAATGGGCTGGAGCCGAAACTAGCTTTTGGAACACCGGAGACTGGAAGAGTCTTAGGAGCACCCTGTCGATGTCCGAATCAGACATCTTGGATGATCTGGACGATACCGATCGGGTCTGAACCGATTTCTCCATCGGCTCCAAAGGACTAGGGGACCGGCTCCGAATGGTTTCTATAATTATCGGCTCCGAGGGAGATCTCTAGGTAATTTCCCTCGGTGCCGACGAGGACTTCGGCTCCGAAGGGGAACAGTCTGAGCCGGCAACCCTCATCGGCTCCAATATCAGTGGAGCCGATGAAGGTGACCCGCCTCTCGATGCCCCAGTCCTCGGCTCCGAAACCAGAGGGGTCGAGACTGGAGGCATTGAGGCAGACAGTTCCGCCCTCGGCTCCGAAGTCCGTGGAGCCAATGGAGAAGTCTGCCTAGGTTTTTTGGCAGTCGGTTCCGACTGACTGGTCGGAGCCGACGCTTTCTTCTTTTTTGAAGGAGAGGGAGAGGAAGATAAAGCCTCCTCGAAGGATGGCTTAATTAATCCCTTAAGGATTAATTTGTTTTTCCTCTCCTGGAGGACCCTTGATGAGAAGGTGTGACACACGCTACATGATTCTTGTAGGTGCTTGGCGCCTAAACAATAGACGCACGAGGAGTGGTCATCCGTTATGGACATCTTATAACCACACCTCGCGCACTTTTTAAACCCGGAGGGTCTATGCTCTTTGGACATGACTAATTTAGATAACACACCTGTCTAAAGAGAAAACACACCAAAACTTAACAGTTTAAGAACAAAAAATATAAAGTTTTTTTTTTTTTTTTTTTTTTTTTTATATAACCACAACACAGTAGTACAAAAAAAACCACACAGAAAGAGAGAGTCAAGACCCTCTAACTTAAACGTGTACTTGACCCACAAATAAAACGCTAGAATAGCAAGTAGCAACAGGGGAAGGCCCCTCTAACTAAAACGGGAAACCTTCCCTTGACGAAAAACACAAATTCCTCAACAGAACTGTTCAATACACACTCGTATCACAACAATAGCTGTTAAAACAGCTTTTGGGTTCAAAGCAAGCAAATTCCTGACAGGAAAAGCCTAAATAAATTAGTACTTAGCCCAGCCAAGTTGAGACCACGTCTAAGCTTGTAAGCGGCAAACGAGATCTGGGGGATTAGTGGTGGTGCATCCTGGGATAAGAAATAGCTCAGCCAATAAGAGGCCTCGCTCTATAGCATAGCGTGCCGAGTCGGAGCCGAGGGATCGGCTCCGAGCCCATCAGTACAGAATGTAGGCGAGATAGGATCACAGAACATCTATTGTTCTGGTGAAAATTAAATAATAAATTGACAATAAATATGATGTACAGCTATTCACATTTTCTACCACAGAAAAGCTCCTTCCCTGTAAACCCCATAACCACAATGGCAATAAGTTGGGGTAAACAGACCCTCCTTCACTGCAGCCTTTAGCTGTACTTGGTATTAAATTTTAAATTATAAGGGAAAGGGAAAGGGAATTCTAACACATTTATCAAAATTTTATTCCATCATTAGGTAAAAAACTCTCACTAGTTAATACCCCAACATGTGAATAACAAGACCTGCACAGACTTGCTATATCTGCAGTGGTAAACTTCTATGTGTCATTCCCAACTCAAAAACCTACCTTTAGTTTTACAGTCATGTGAAATTAACTGTATAACTAAAAGGGTTGGTTTTGCATTTTTTTTTAATTCAACTCAAAAACACCATCTATATAGAAATTTGCTTATTAAACTATATGTATACAGTAACTCGATTTGTATTATTTCTGGCATGGTACAGAAAATCCCAACATTACAGTTTTTTTTTAATTTTCATTAATCTTTCCTGATTAAATCTACCTCTCAACCTCTTAGTCCAAGAAATCTGGACAAAGCCTAAAAGAATGGGGGGGACAAAGGTCCAAAAATAAGGACAGATTTTAAATACTGCTTGTATAAACTTAGAAAGTTTCTAGAATAACAGACTTTGTGTTAGCATGCATTTTCTGAAAGATATGAGTTCTAAAACACCAATGTTTGTCATTATTTAGCAACTACAATTGTCAGTGATTTGCCAGAAAACCACCAATTTTATAAGAAACAGATCAAAAATATGAGACAAAAATGTGGATAGTTTAGAGCTAACACCTTCATTCCAAATAAAAGTAAATGTTTTCTAAAACAGGTTATAACCTTAAATTACCTTCTGTAGCAGATTAAGCATTACATATATGTCACTATGCATGTAATGCTTAAATTACCTTCTGTATCAGATTAAGCATTACATGCATGTGTTTGTGATCACTACACATATTGACCTCAGTCAGCAATTCTTAACACTAGACAACACAGAAATCTCAGTTTTCTGACTAAATGATAACGGCAGCATAGCAAAGAGGGACTTACTTACACATGGTTGACTAATGTATCATCTGGTGGGGAAAACAATGTATAAGGGTCAGTTCTGTAACTTATTTTTTTAAAAGTAGTAAGTATGGAGACTGTTTTACGTGTAAGTCTAATGCACTACTGATTACAGTCAATTAAGACAGGAGGAACAACTTTATAAAGAAAATATGTTTCAAAAGTCTCAGTTCTTCAAAAAATGTGCATATGCCCTAGTCTAGACTGTGAGCATAAAGATGTACAACTGCAACATTGGTAAGAGTCAGAGCTGACTGAAAGGAATGTTTTATGACCACTTTAAGGGAGGAGAATGAAAGTGCTCCTGTAAGTATAAATTTGCCATTACATTTGCTAGTAATAATATGAATAGAGTCATGAATAAATAGGGACTGCTGACACCACAAGAGAAAATACAGTTCAGGGTTTCATTGCAAATTAATCCCAACATAGTCAGGTTTCAGGATCTCACAAGATTTAGCTACATGTCGATTATGCTCAGAAAATGTAATAGCAAAACCTCACTGCCACCACCTAGTGGTTGCCTTCTTGTGATCGTAGTGCATGCTACAAAATGATTTTTCAAAGGCTCACTATTACAGTTTGTTACCAGAACACTCAGAGGGTTATTTACACATGTAGATGAAGAACATTTACATAGGACATTTTCTAGTTTTAATGTCAGAAATGCTGAACATTTAAGCAAAATTATACATTTCAAAAAAAAAAAAAACACCACCTGTAGGCAACAAAACAATCCTTTTATTTGGACATTTCACTCATTCAGTCCTTTTCAATACTTGCTTTAACCTATTCAGGGTGACAAGGTAGCTGCCTCATCATAGGTGTAAGCATGACACCAGTGCTCGATGGGATTCTAGTCCATTACAGGATGCACAGAACTCACACACAATTTGTACATATTCATGGGCAATATAAAATAATGCCAGTTCACTACTTCCATATCTTTGAGATGGAGAAAATCATAACTGGCAAAACCCTCATGTGAACACAGAAAGACCACACACTTCCAAATGGCAGACATTTCAGCCAGGAAGAACCAAAAAATAATCAATGTGAGGCAGTAAAGTTTGATTTTATTATGTTTTAAAATTATGTGTTTTGTGGATAGATTCCGAAAATTTAAAGTTACCAATGAGCTGGTAGCTCTAAATAGTCATCTAAAGACTTAATAGCTGCAATAATGCTTAATGTTGTGCACCTCCCATGCAATGCAAACAGGTCAATCTGGGTCCAGGTTTGGGATCCAAAGACTGCAGAAATAGTCAGAAGAGTTTTATATTTTAAACAGAACTTTGCCAAGATGTACAATATGATAGAGATCTGTACTTTGTATCATAAAATAACTTTGGAGTGCAAAAGCCTGAAAATGCCCTCCAAGTCAGAAAAGTAACATTATGCCAAGTATAATGAGGCAGACAGAGAAATTACAGAAGTGTGCCAAGCTACGAATATTAAAACAGGAAATCCTGGAGAAAGCCTTCAAAGTCAGTTCTTCTAGTTCAGTGGAACAGTACCTATCTCTGTGCATCATGTTACTGAGATTAAGGAACCCTGCCCTCAACATGGTTTGAAAATTTTAAATAATGTTATTTCCCTAGACAGTAATGCTTTTGTTTCCTGATTTCACTTACACTATACATATAAGAAATAAAGCATTTGACAAAGATTACTTTAAGCAACTGATATATACCAAGAAAGGATTATGCTCATATACATTTGTATAATTTACTCACCTAGGCTGTGGCTTTTCTGTAACTTACAGCAAGCTAGTCAAAGGAAAGCTAAAACAGCCACAGAGTTTCTGTCTGATAAATTCTGGCTGTAATGAGGTGACCTATACAGATGCAGCATGAGACTATAAACTATGGTCATCACATATTGGGATGGGGGGATTACCATTATTTCCTTAGCCATGGAAGCTCTTCAATCGACCCAAGAACCTTATATTGTTTATTATGCTAATTCTTTCACTGCTGCATTTGGATGTTTTTGTGCACTAGGTTGTGAATGCATGGACACTTAAGTGTCATTTTATAGTACTTCATCTAAAAAAGAATCTGAAGATCTGATAACTGTTTCATAGGTGGCAGCTTGGAATTTATGCTTATATTTTGCTTTGGGTGAGAGAAGTAGAGTGCATTGACTCCTGACTGTTTCTGATTGTGCAGCGCATGTATATGTTGGACTTTCCTGACAGATCTAGCTCCTGTTCAAGGCATACTACCAGAAAAAGGCTACAACAAGCCTACAGACCACTGTATCATCTGGGACAAGACCTAGGATCACCAAAGAGCCTGTGGCCTGCTTCTCATCTTGGGATTGGTACTAGTGTTTTGCTTCTGGTGAGAGAAGAAGCAAAGAGACATTGTATTCCAGCAGCATGAAACTGTGGTGAGACCAGCACTAGAAGTAGCCAGGCAGTAGCCAATCAGGTGACTCCAATCTTTTCATAATTCTTGACAAAGCTAATTCTGCTATCTAACCTAACGTCAGAATATCTCCCAAATACTTCATCTATAAATCATAGTTTCATAGGTTCATAGGTTGGTACTAGGCTATTGGCCCTAGGGACTATACAAGCCTAGCCATTACAATTCCCTGGATATTTCTTCCCACAATATTTACTTCCCTGGACCCCTGTCTAGCAGGGCGACTGACATGATCCCCGGGGTGAATTTCCTATCTCCCATCCAATCGTCAATGTTCCTTCTGAAGAGGGCCAAGGAGGCACTGTGCTGGACACGTATGGGCAGTCTATTCCAGAGTATGGGGAGTCTCTGGGTCAGGAACCTATCCCTCCAGCATGTTTTGTTCATTGTGCTAACAAGGTTTAGATCCATGGAGCATGTGGCTCTGAGGGATTGGGATTTCTTTAAGTGTAGCATGTCCAGCAGCTCGGGGTTTGACATGGCCTTGTATGTTAAGCAGAGATCACCTCTGAGTAGACGATATGCCACAGAGTAGAGCTGGAGTTTTTTAGACGGTCAGCATATGGCATTTGCTTTAGGCCTGTGATTCTTTTAGTGAGGTATTTCTGCGGCCTTTCCAGCTGTTGCAGATGTCTTGTGAAGTACGTACCAAACGGGGTGTTTTACTCTATAATGGGTCTAATGAGGGATGAGTACAGTGGGACAATGACCTCCTTTTTTCTGGATAAAAATCCCTTAGTGATGAGGTGTGACACATAGAATTGTTTCCTGCCTGTTGTGGCGATGTGGTTATCGAAGGTGAGACCACTGTCCACCTGTGTCCCTAAGTCTCTCATCACACTTTCGATGTTTAGTGTACTGCCACCTATGTGGTAATTCATGGGTACATGTTTTTTTTCCACAGGGGATAACTATACATTTCTTGGCATTAAGCTTGAGCCCGTGGCTCTGGCACCAAGCATCTGTTTCTGTAATGCCCTTTTGTAGAATATTCACATCATTTGGGGATTCAATAATGGCTCCCAGTTTGCAGTCATCTGCGAATTTTGCTAGCCAGAGTCCCTTAGTGTTGGCCTGTACTTCAGAGAAGTAGATGCCAAACAAGCGCGGTCCCAGGACTGAACCCTGAGGTACTCCACTTGTCACTTGTCTGGAGCTGGATTTGGAGTCGGTTACTTGGGTTCTGTCAGTAAGCCAGTTGGCAACCCATCGAGTGACGTAGGGATTTATGCCCAGCTTAGTAAGTTTATCTATGATTCCAGAGTGTGGGATGGTGTCGAAGACCTTGGTGAGGTCCAGATAGGATGTGTGGACTGCCTTACCCTCGTCCACAGCTTTGGAGACTGATTCAAAGAAGTCTATCAGGTTCAGGAGACAAGATCGGCCCTTCATGAACCCAAACTGGGTGGGGTCCAGTGTTTGAAGGTTGCCAATGTCTTTGTTTATCAAGTTCCATGATAATCCGTTCCATGCACTTGCAGATCATGCTCGTCAGACTGATGGGACGGTAGTTCCCGGGATCCAAGGTGGATCCCCTCTTGTGGAGTGGGATAACTGCAGCTGTGCGCCACTCAGTGGGCACGAAGCCTGAGGCGAGGCTATGATTAAACATGACTCTTAGATGAGGTGCCAGTTCATTTTGTAGTTCATGTAGTACACAGCCCGGGATGTCATCTGGTCCCATGGATGCTGTATTCTTAGCTTTGGAAAGTGCGGTTTCTACCCGTGTGGCCGTGACTACCGGAATTTGGCAATCTTTTGGTACTGAGATGGGCCCTTTAGGGGGTGAGAGGGGGGTGAAGTTGGCACTAAATCGATCTGCCAGGATATTGGCAATATCCTTGGGATCAGTATATTTAATGCCATTCTTTTGTAGCTCAGAGCAGTTCTGAGCATTGCCATTTAGATTCTTGACATAACTATAGAATGCCTTGTGGCTGTCTTTGGAATCTTTGGCAATTTTATTTTCATAACTAGCTTTTGAGGATTTTATGATGGATCTCAGCTTCTTACTGAGGCTGGTAAGGTAGTTTGTTGCATCCTGGGATTTTCCTCTTTTCTGCAACAGTTTCTTCCTTCTGTTGTATAGTTTGTTTATAGCAGGGGACCACCAGATTGGCTTCCTTTTTTGGAGGAGAGCATCTTGGTTCTATTTGGGATGGCACGATACATGCACAAGTGGATGTGCTCGTACAGTGCCTTAGTGTAGGATTCAGCAGTCAAACTTTCAGATCCTGCCTACATGGATGTCGTGAAGTTTGTCACTTCTGACTTGAGTAGCATGAAGCTGGCTTTGGAGAATTTTTTTACAGAGGTTTCCTTACTGGGGGGGTGGAGTTGGGATGTGGATGTCAAGGGTGATTTGCTTATAGTCAGACCTGACCAATGAGGGGGTGACCACTGCTGTGGAGCATCTATCTCCCATGTTGGTAATGACCAGGTCTAGGATATTGGAGTCCCTGGTGGGACAATGGATCCAGGGCGTTGGAATTTATGAATTCCAAGAACCGTTGGGAAAAGGTGTTGGTACCCGAGCAGTTTTCCCAGTTAATGGCAGGGTAGTTGAAATCACCCAGTATTAGGGTGTTTGGTTGAATCTTAATATTTTCCAGTATGTTTAGAAAGGTGTAGTAAGAATCTTGGGTTATGGTGGGGAATCTGTAGCAAGCTACAATTTGGATTGCAGTCTTACCTAGTGTTAGTTGCACCTGGAGAATTTCAGATGATTTGTGTTGGGCAACTTGCCTGGAGGTGTGAATATCCTTGGTGAATATGGACACCCCTCCACCTTTAGTGTTTAGGTCTTGGTTTTGTGGCCGAAAAGTGTGGTAAGAGTTATAGCCTGGTACTGCAGGGGAGCTCTCTGGAGCCTTGAACCAGGTCTCAGTTACTGCACAGATATCGATGTTCTCCATTTTTAGGAGTGCCTCCAGAGA
Organism: Protopterus annectens; assembly: GCF_019279795.1. Classification (NCBI taxonomy): domain Eukaryota; kingdom Metazoa; phylum Chordata; order Ceratodontiformes; family Protopteridae; genus Protopterus; species Protopterus annectens. Next base: position 500,386,151 of record NC_056725.1, on the reverse strand, counting down.
GTCATTTTGAGGTTTAGACTTCTAGCATTGAGTAGCATTACCTTCAGATTTTGCATGCTTGTATCTGTTACGGTGGTGGTTTTGTCCTTTGAACCTTGCCTAAAAAAGGCACTATAGGGGTGGCAAGAGCTTTAGCCAGTAACCTGAATCCCAGGGGTGACAGGTGCAGATCATCTCTGGCAAAGCATCATGGTTTGTCGATCATGTCTTCCCAGACAGATACTGGATCCCCTTTAAATAACACCAGAAGCTTAGCCAATTGTTGAAGTCAATCATTTTGTCCTTATACTGTGGTATCATTCTGGGCAAAGGCAGGATGCTACTCAGGGCTAGGGTCATATCTGCCTGGGTCACATGATCCGAGAGTTCTTCCATGTCTCTTTTCATGTAGTCCAGGGAGGTACGTCTCAAGTCATTCACTCCAACATGGACAATGACAGAGTCGTATTTGTACTTGTTGTGGAGTGACTTGAGTGCATCAGCATCTACTTAACAATTGTTTCCTCTCAAGTGTTTGGCAGTGCCCTGTATAACACAGACACCTTGAGTTGACATTTGTCCTGTAAAAGAACCTTTGAAATTTCACCAATATCTAGTTGAACACAGGACGATTAGATTGCAGTGACAAGCACCGCCTCTAGAGTTGCAAACCAGATACTCCTGACATTACTTTATATTCTCACTGCAACCGTCTAACCAATAAAAATGGGCCTACTGCCATGGTTGTGAACTTTCCCACTATCTCTACTGCCAGCTTGGTGGATATGCGCATTCTGAGGCAACATAGAAATTGCCTCGTGTTTATCGACAACCAGCTAATTCTCAAACTGAAATGGTATGTGAGAGATGTATTTACACAATGTCACTGGAGGCAAAGCTCACAAATAAAAGCACTCCTAACATCAATCAGGTTACCAGTAGTACACATGCTGCACCCATCACACACAATCCAAAGCAGACACGTCGACTCACATATGCTGAGGAACTTAAATGTAACCTTCCTAAATTCCAAAGACCTCCAAGATGAAGTGAACATAACAGATACCCTCAGCAGCCCCGAATTCACGCTTTCAAATCAATGCTGACATCAACACATTTAGCCACATCTCATGGCGCCTGTACTTCTAAGTCCATAAAGCAAGCCACTTAAGAATCCAATATTCTGGCCATTGTAGACTCCATTGTGAGACACTCTGATGTCCCTCTCACTAGGCTGAATAAGGAGAAAGTCACGGTCAGTTCCTTATCAAGGGCCAGGATCCACCACATTACACATACACTCAGGTCTTTGGACAACAAGCAATAGTATGACTCAGTTATAGTCCATGTGGGTGTAAATGACCTGAGATGCACCTCCCTATACTATATGAAGGGAGATATCCTGGAGTTCTCAGAATACGGGTCTCGGGCTGGTATGAGCGTAGTACTGATGATGTGCCAATACAAACAGAAGTCGAATGACTTTATTAATTGGCTTAATTTCTTGTGTCATTCTAATGGAGTACAATATTTGTCAGAATGGAAGGAGATGGTGAATGGACCACAATGATTTGCCAGGGAAAGTCTGCATCTTTCCCTCTAGGCATTTGAATGTTACCTAAAACATTATACTCTCCCATAGTGCCTTTTTTTAGGCAATGCCAAACTGAAAGTACTTCCAATTAAGACAATCTAAAGGTGTTACTGTTCAATGCCAGGAGTCTAAACAAGAAACTCCACTCCCTACAAGCGCTCGTCACCCTAGAGAATGCTGCTGCCTCTGTGGTCACTGGGACATGGTCTAAAGTTGTAGACACCACATCGACAGTGCAAGGCTATAATGCCTTTCATACACTTAGACCGGCTACAACACAGACAGGGACTAAAGGGGGAGTGTCTTGATTTACATCAAAAATAAATACACCTCAAGGCTGGTCAAACAGGATAATGCACTTGAGCTTCTCCACATTCAAATCACCATAGGCAAAACCACATACCGCTTCCTTGCAAGCTACAGGCCCCCTCTCTATTACCCAGGAAACCAATAACATGTATTTAAACTTATTGGAAACACTCACCATCCAATCCCTATACCATATTCATGGGCAACTTTAATTACCCCACAATTAACTGGGAATCATAAGCAACACCAAATGTGCAGAGATTCCTGGATTTTGTAAATTCAAACTCCCTGGACCAAATTGTCAATACACTGACCATGGGTGCAAACATACTGGATCTGGTTCTCACCCAAGAAACCTATAAAAAGAAGTTATGTACTTATTGTAACGTTTCATCTGTGTTGCCCATTTTCATTCTTCCTCAGCTGTTGGGGTTTTATTCGAACCTCCAGTCTGACTCAGCCATTACTTAACCTCGTGTTAACCAAAAAGCTCTTGAGCTTCTCCCTAACCCATAATGCACCAATCCCTAACATACCCCAGATCTTGTTTGCTGATTTTACCTGAAGTGGTATCTACCAATATGCATATATAAAGATACATAAAAATGTATATGTCCTACACAGGGAATTACATCTGGAGCTCAATCATAAAGGACAGTGGTGTCCTTACAATGGGTCTATATTAAAACACTGAACACTGAAAACAGCGAACGGTGTTTCATTGACACATTTTCAGCGAAAGCTGAAAATGTCAAAACCAGAGAACAGTGATTTTTTTCCTAGGGAAAGAAATCGCTGTTCCAACCTCAAAAAAAAAAAAAAAAACATTAAACACTTCCACACACAAACCCTAACCCTAATTATACCCCCCAAAAAAACAGTAAACAACTAAATACACACATGCACGTAACCCAACCATACATCTAATGCAAAATAAAAAACAGTAAACCCTTTCATACATATGCACTTACCTTAACCCGCATCCTAACCCTAAGGTCAGTAACTGTTGCACATTCACACTTGAGAGCTATACTGGACAAGGGACCACACTACACTTCAGAACATGGCAAAGCAACGAAGCAGTCAAACAACTTCTTTCCCAAGGAAGGAATTCGCTGAACAGCCGCTTCGCTGTTTTGCCTGTTCGCCCTACATGTGTCGACAAAAACGCATTTGACAAAATGCGTTTTCGTCGTTCTAATAGGAACCCCCTTACAATGTCTCATTCTTCCAGAAGTTTGTTGAAATAAGGGATGGGGGTTGGTGGGTGTGAAGTTGAGGAAGAATGAAAATGGGCAACACAGATGGAACGTTATGATAAGTACATAATTTCGGGTCTATATTACATCAACGAACGATTAAATGTTCGAACCTCTAAAGGTCGGACCTTTAGAGATCGAACATTTAAATGTTCGAAGATGTAATAAAATAAAATTAAACAAAAAAAAGTAAAAGAAAAGGGTTTTGGCAGGGGGGCAAGCCCCCCTGCACCCCCCACACCCCCCGCTACTTAAATATACCAACTCCGAGATCGCACATCAGTGCACTACAGTGCGGAAACGGGAAATTTCCCATTCCCTACACTGTAGCAGGATCTTGGAGATGGTATATTTACGTAAGGGGTGTGGGGGTGCAGGGGGGCTTGCCCCCCATCTTGCACCCTTTAGTTTTTTTTGGTCACTTTGTTTTTTTTTTTTAATTTTTAAACATTTTCGAACATTTAAATGTTCGATCTCTACAGGTCGACCTTTAGAGATTCGAACATTTAATCGTTCGTTGATGTGATATAGACCGATAATTTCTTTATCTGATGCTGTCAATTTTCATTCTATCCTCAACTGCTGGGACAGAGTCCCCAGCTACCTAGAACCCTGGGTCGACACTAGGGAAGGACATTCCTGAGCACAGCTGAGGCAAAAGCTACTCAACCCCTCAAAACCAGATCTAATTTGTAATGAGTGATAAAAGTATGTGGATTCACCCAGGTTGCAGCTGCACATATGTTGTCCTTGGAAGCACTGGATAGAAAGACTGAAGAAGTTGCCATGGACCTAGTTGAATGGGCTCTTACAAGTTTTGGTAAGGTTAGGCAGTTTGTTATAGATAAAAGAAATACAATCTGTCAGCCATCTGGCTATAGTTACGTTTGCCACTAGCTTTCCCAATTTCAAATCTCCAAAAGAAACAAACAACTGGTCTGTCTTTCTGATTTCTTTTGTCCTATGTAAATAAAAGCATAATTGTTTCTGAACATCCAATAAATGCAACATATCTTCACCTATGTTTGTAAATTTAAGAAAGAATACTAGCAAATGAAATGACTGATTGATACTGGATTCTGACACCACCTTGGCAAGGAAGGACATATTGGTTCGTAATGTAACTCTGTCCTTATGAAAAATCACATAGGGAGGTTTTGAAGACAAAGCTTGAAGCTCTGAAATTCAGGAATTTCAGAAGCATAAACTAGAGAAGGAGGCCAATCGTGAAGTAGAGCATCCCTTGATTCCCCCTGAAGAGGAATTAGGGCAAACAAGCTGCTGCATTTGTTGTTTAGGGAAGAAGCAAAAAGATCACAGCAAGGCTGGCCCTATTAGCAGAAAATAATTGCTGCCACTTTCCTTTTGAGAAATGGCCACGGTGGTGGTGCTGCCGTAGCGTTGTCGCCTCATAGTAAGACGCTGTCCAGTTCGATTCTCAGCTAGAGCGTCTTCTGCGTGGAGACATGCGTGAATGGGCGTACCTTCGTTGAAGGTTGTGCGTCAGGGCGGGTAACTCGGCACGTAAAAATCAACTACCAATCATTAGCAGACCGGAGTTCCGCTGTGACGACCCCTAACCGGGAAAAGCCAAAAGACACAAACAAACAAACAAGATACAGATAAACAGTTACAGCGCTACAAGTGCACTCGCAGTGAGCATTCCAACAGGTAATAGCTTCCAACCTAATTTACAAATTGGCGAGTTTTGCGCCTTTTTTCCACATCTCAGTAGCTAGAAAGCTACAATTACATTACTTGAGTAATCACAGTGGTCACCTTAAAGATTGCTGCTATTAATTTTATTATTACTGTACGCTAGAATCGCACCTTTCTGTTTCTTTATGTACTTATAGTTTGGTAATTGAAAATTTTGAATTCGTAGCGGATACTATTGCATTACGCTTGGTCTGCAAGGACCTGAATTTAAGCTCGGCACAGCTACAGTATTTACCACTGTAAACTGTTTAGCTTTTTATCCATAGTTTTGACCCTTCCAAAGATCTTTTATTTTCCATACAGCGTGCTTACCTCAGAGGCATGCCTAGAGTTGCGTCTTAGGTTATTTATTCAAACACACACACACTCGCCCTGGACTAAGTTAGTCTGTACTTCTACATACTATTCTACACCTTTTTTCCCCCAGCACTCTGTTCCCCTATTCCTTTTAGCGGATTGTAGCACACAATTTAAAAGCAATACATTTATAGCAAAGTTTAACAACAATACATTAAGCAAAAATACAAGTAGCTGCTCTACATGTTTCTATACCCACTGAATGCATTAATGTCAGTTTGTTTATCACTTTTTGTCTGTTTCACAGTAGGCATTTAAGTCTTTCATCTCCTGCACTGAATAGTTTGTTTAATGAGTTTTCTGATAACTACTGCCTCTGGTTTTTTAAAGTCTTGTTTTTACCATTATGTAATGTGTTTAATGGAACTGTTGGTTCTTAGCTCTACACTTTGTCGTTTATCACATTATATCTGCAATGTTTAGAATATTCATATAAGACATAACGTTTAGAGCTGTTAAAATGTGTTAGCATAACTAATTTAGCTTAATGCATTCTTATTCTTTACAATTTGCCATCTTATCTTATTCTACTCTCAAACCCTTTTTACTACTTCCAGCTCTTTAGCTAAACCCTACTCCCTGGATCTACTGAAGCTCTCCTGGTGAACAAGAACCTATATCAAGGACCTTCCTCTGCCTCTTTCCCTGTTTTTCTCAAGAAATTGGGCTTCCCACCTCTGGACACTGCATTTAAAAGGAATCCAGAAAGTATGTGTTCCCTCATTTAGCCTTAGTGATTTTTGTATTCTGTTTTTTGTAACCTCAACTCCAGTGTCACTAGTTCAGCCTGGACACATAGCAGCCTCACCCTCACTCTTCCAATTACTAGTTGCCCCCTCTCCCTTTCTGACTTGCCAACCACAATATCCCAGGCCGCCTGGAAGAATCCCTAAGAAACCACATTGTCCTTTTACTTCTCATCCCAACTCTTGCCTGCAAAGTACTCTCTTCTGTACTTCCTCTTTGTGTCCACTAGAGGGCACTCTAACCTTGCAACAATATTCTACCTGAATCTCTCTCTCCCTGTACCTTACTCTTCCCTACTATTCCTGCTGATAATAACATTGCTTCTAAACCTTTCATCTTCTCTCCCACTTATATAATTTTTTTATTAACATCTCAGTTTGAACATAACCTAACCCTTTTGTCACTTCTTTCCCCCACCTTCACTTACCTTACATTAGCTGCTTTCCTGATTGTTTTCTGACTGTTGTCCTTCCTTGTCTGTACCTGCTCCGTTCGCCCTGTGGGCTCACTCCGCTCCCCTACCCTACCCCCAATTCCCACCCACCCCCAGTGGTCCTAAACTTATACTTCCTTAACCACTCCCACTATTTGTATTCCTCCAATCACTCTTACACCCTTCCCCTATACCACTTATAACCATCCACCTGCCACAAATACTTTCACAATTATCATCCATTTCCTGTTCTCATTATTTCTTCATCTTCCCAAATTAACTCCTTGCTACTCTCCTGTCACTATGCCTACTCTAATAACATCTACACATTCAAAACAACTTCTCACATTCTCAATTCTCCCTTCCCTTATTGTACCCTACTTTCTAACTTCCTATGAACACTACAGCCTCACAGAAGTTAATACTCTCTCCAAACACATAAATTTAACTACCATAAATTCATCTCATCACTGTTTTAACTTCATATTTTCTCCCAGCTACCTAGCTACAAAATTTCATAGAATTATTCACATTACCTATTCCCATCAAAAAGACAGAAAATCACTACTCATTTCCCCTAAACCCTCTGACTGGTTAAAAAAGTTTAATCCTCTCCCTGCTAGCAGGTGACATTCAACCCAACCCAGGCCCAAACAACACCACAACTGCAAACCCACTTTGCACTCTCTCCTCTAACTCAAAAAACTAACCAAACCCTCAAACTCTCTAATGATAACTCACCTTAACATCCGCAGTATTAAAAATAAAATTGCCCCCCTTCATGCACTACTTGATGTACACTCATTCGACATCCTTTGCTTGACTGAAACCTGGCTTAAACCAGTAATTCAGGACAAAGAGATTATTTCCCCTGGCTACAACATCCATCGACTTGACCGCACTATAAAAAAAGGTGGTGGGGTAGCAATCCTCTATAAATCAGGGATGCAAATCACTGCCTTACAGGATAAACCTCCCTCCAAAAGTAATGCTGAAATCCTTATATCCAAACTCCAAATTAATGCCTACAAATCCATCTATATAATCTGCATATACCTGCCCCCAGGCAACAACAGTAGTACCTTAGAAGAAATCCTTAGCTGGCTGGCCATACACTTTCCACAAGAAACAATAGTCCGTGGAGATGTCAATATAAACTGGAATACCTGCTCTTCAGCTAACCCTACCACCCTCTTAAATCTTCATGGTTTCTCACAAACTATTCTCTCCCCTACCAGAACAAATAAACCTAGCAACAAAGAAAGCATTTTAGACTGGATTCTGATAAATAGCCACCACCAAGCATATACAGTAGGTACACTGTCTGATGATATAAGTGCCCATGCCCTTGCTTACCTAATTAGACATAAAACTGATACCCCTAATTTAACAAAATACAAAATGGTTAGAACAAACAAAACTTTTAACCCTGATAGATTTGAAGCAGAACTTAGGTCCTGCAGTTGGTCTCCTCTTAAACACCTCCCACTGGATGAAGCCGTGACGTATTTTAACTCTAAATTCTTATCTATTCTTGATGCACATGCTCCCACAAGGTCCATCAGACTTTCTTCAAGAGCCGCCCCTTGGCTAACAAAGGACACAAGGCAAAAGATTATTTTGAAAAATAATGGTCCAAATACCGCAAAAGATCCCACTGACCAACTCAACTTTAGACAAATAAAAAAACATTACAAAAAAAGCAGTAATTCTGGATAAAATAAACTACTACTGCCATTTGCAGCAGGCTAACCTGCATAACCCACAAAAGTTCTGGGCAGGAATAAATAATCTCATGAAGCCTGGCCAATCGGACACTCCAAGCCCAGCAGACACCTCCCAAGATAACCCCAAACAGACTGCCAATGCCTTTAACACCTTCTTTACTGAAACTGTCCAGTCTCTTTCCAATCAACTCTCCCCTGATATCTCCTGTCTTTCCTCCTCCTCCTCTAACACTTCCATTCCCACATTTCAACTTCAACCTGTTCCCTCTTCACTCATTCGTTCTCTGCTACATAAACTTAAGCCATCCTCTCCATCTGCTGACCATCTGCTCTGTATCTAAAAGTTGCTGCTAATGCACTGACCTATCCCATCACCACCCTGATTAACAGAACCATTGAAGAAGGCTACATTCCTTCTCTCTGGAAAATACCTCATATTATTCTCCTTCATAAAGGAGGAAAGTCAACTGAACTTTCTAACTACCAACCCATAGCCTTGCTCTCTCCTCTTGCTAAAATCATGGAAAAATGTGTCCAGAAGCAACTTCTGAAACACCTGTTAACTAACAATCTGCGAGCTAATCGTCAACATGGTTTTAGACCCTACCATAGCACCACCTCTGCCCTCCTCTCCTTCACAGACTGCATCAATAAAAATAGGAACAATAATACCCTTAGCTCTGCTATATTTATTGACCTATCTAAAGCCTTTGATATGGTCAATCACGAAATATTGTTACACTTACTTAAATCATTTGCTTAAAGCTCAATTAAATGGTTCCACTCTTACCTGCACAACAGAAAACAGGCAGTGAGGTGGCAAAATAACTTATCCAACCACCTCCCCATCACTCTAGGAGTCCCTCAGGGCTCAATTCTTGGCCCTCTCCTCTTTTCAATTTTCATTAATGATCTTCATACTCATATTTCTCCTGCCACCTGTATACAATATGCAGAAGATTCTACTTTAATCTGTACTGCCTCATCCCCCTCTGTACTGCACTCTCTCACCCAAAAGACTTTTGAAACCGTAGAAATTTGGTTCCTCAAACGATGCTTAATTTTGAACCTCAAAAAAACAAATTTTTACTCTTCTCACCAACCCGAAAATCCTCTCCACTAAATTTCTGTGTCACATCAAATAATGGCATGAACATATCACCCGATCCAACTACCAAACTCCTCGGAGTTGAAATAGACAACAATCTGACCTTTGATACACACATCAGCAATATTATAAAATTAGTTAACAGAAAATTAGGCTCCCTCTATAGAATTAAACCATTCCTTACTCCACTTGCCAGAACTTTCATTGCTCAGACCCATCTTATCTCCACTCTCCTGTATGCCTTTTCCATCTACACTTCAGTGTCCAAAGCTAACCTCAGCAAACTGTCTGCTGCCTACAATATTGCCAGATTTGCCACTAATTCTACTTTTAGAACTCATCACTGCCAAAACTCAAGGCAACTACAATGGCTCGAACTACAAAACCAAATTATATTTCACCAGATCTCTTTAGCCCACAAAATTCTTTACAAACCCACAAACACTCCCATTCTCACTTCACTTATCACTCATTACTGCAATCTTAAAAGCCTTCGTTCCTCCGACAAACTACTTATATCGACTAGTAAACCCAATAACTCAGCTGGCAAGTCCTTGTTCTCCAACACAGTAGGAAAAACCTGGAACCACTTCCTCACAATCTCACAGCAATCTCCTCTCTTCCCTGCTTCAAATCCCAACTCAAAACACACCTCAAAATCCACTGGCCCTGCCCCTGTAGCAACCCTGACTAGTCTAATTTGGATATCTAGGTACTCTCGACTTTTCTGCTGTAAATAACTAGCTTTCTTTGTGTATCTAGGTACTCGCAAATTTTTTTTTCTTTTTTTAGCTTTAAGAAACTCTTAACAAAATACACTCTCTATTTCTCAACTTCTGCTTCTTACTTAATATCTAATGATTTTTGACATATATATTATAACCATGCTTAATATTTTACCTGTTATTACAAATGCTTACATGTGGAGCTTTTCTCCCCGGGCCTCTGCTGAAAATGGACATATATCCAGTTGGACTAGCCTGGTCAACAAACGTAAAATAAAAAATAAAATAAACAAACTTTCCTTTTGAGAGACCACTCGTGAAATAGAATAATTGACCTGCTTGATTTGTCTGCTATCACACAGTATTTCCCTGGAATGTCAATTGCTATGAGAAAGCAGTTGGATGAGATTGCCCATTGCCACACTCTGAGTGCTTCTTGACACAAGGGGTATGATCTGGTCCCTCCTTGTTTGTTGATGTAACAAACTACTGACATATTGTCCATTTGAATCACAGCTGCCCCAGAAGGGAGAGCATCCTGGAAGGCCTGCAGTGCTAAAAACACTGTTGTTATCTCCAGGACACTGATATGCAAGCTGGCCTCTTTGGGGGACCAAGTGCCTTGGACTGTTCTCTAAAGAAAGTGCTCCCCTCCCCAAATCTGGAAAGTGTCAGTAGTCACTGACAGGATGGCCTTGCAGAACTTGATCCAATTAAATCCACCACCAGAGGTAACTCTTTCATGCCTGAGTGATCCTTATTTGTGTTGACATGAGCTGGTAAAGAATGGGCCATTGTGCTGGTAGCATCCATTAAAGAATTCTCAGATGAAACATTGCTAGAGAAACTAAGATTATGGCAGCAAACATTGACCCCAAGGCCTGAAGGATCAACTGGGCTGAAACATTGGTACTACGAATTATTCTATTGACTTGGAATCTTATAGTGTGTGCTCTTGAGAGAGGAAGAGAAGCTGTCACTGATGTTGTGTTGAAAACTGCTCCTATGAATTCCAAAATTTGAGTTGGTAGCAGCTGAGACTTGTAATTTATGGTTAACCCAAGATGAAAACAAATCTGCAGAACCTGATCCCTTGCTGTGATTAGCAGGTGCCATATTGGGGTAGTAATAAGCCACTCCTCCAGATATGGAAACATGTGGAATCCCTGTAGTCTCAAGTGAGCTGTCACCACTGTCATGCATTTGGTAAACACCCTGGGTGCTATGGTGAGGCCAAAAGTTAGGACTCTGAACTGGTAGTGACTGGCTCCCAGTCAGAAGCGTAAATACCTTCTGGAGTGTCCATTCATCTTTATGTGATAGTTCACATCCTGAAGATCTATCGAGCACATCCAGTCGTACTTACCCAGGAAGGGGAAAATGGAGTAGACCATGACCATCGGAAACTTTGAATGTCAAACTGACTTGTCTCCAGTGCGCTGTCTTCTTTGGCAATAGAAATAATCTTAAGTAAGGATTCTATCTGGTCTGGTGGTACCTCTTGGATGACTCTTTCGTCTAGCAGCTTTTGTATTTCTAGTGCTGCTTCTTTCCTCTGACTGGGTTGACAGCAGTACCTTTGCATACAGTTGGAGAAGGGAAAAGGGAATTCCATAACCTCTGGAAATAGTCCTCCACACCCAAGTATCTTTTGTTATGTCTAACCAGGGACTCTGGTGTAGGGATAGTTGACCCCAAGTGCCTCAGAGGGGTTTGACTGGGCCTCCTTTCAGGAGCGCTGGCAGAGTCTGTCAGAGAAAGAATCTCTGGACCCCTGATTTTGGGGCTTATTATGCTGCAGGGGGGTTTCGTCATCCATTACAGCTCCCACTGACCCTAGGGGAACTTTCTCCATGTGTGTCCTGGAAAGGATCCTGTGACTTATTGTACCATATCTTCTGACCACCTCGTTGATTCCTAGAAAATGATCTTTGAGGGATTGAAAAATATGCCCATTGCAGAAAGGGTTTTTCCATCATTCTCAATCCGGGATAATGTGTCCTTCACTTTGGGACCAAACAAAGAACTGTGGTCAAAGGGAGCACGGGCGAACAAAGACTTGAAGAGCTCCAAAAAAAATCACATAAGTGCATCCAAACATGCCTCCTAATGGATATGCCTGAACTGTTGCTCTTCAGGCACCTTCATCTGCATGCAAAAAAAAAAATTTCATGGATGAATTCAAAATACATCAGAGGGTAGCCAACTGAGAGGCCACACATGATTAGGCCTCAGCAGAAACGGTCCCTGAAAGGGATTGGATTTTGAAAGTACTTTGATGAAGTCCCTTTGCAACCTAGTAAAATGTGTCAAATAGTTCAGCGACCTAACAGCAAAGGTCGCTGAAGCATAGACATGCTTCCCAAATCTGTGCATTGCCCTACACTCCATGTTAGGCGGATGAACAGAGGAACTTTGTTCAGCAAGTTCCTTCTTGGTGGCCACCACCACAACCATAACATCCACTGGCACCCCTTACTCCAACATTCCTTACCCACAGGCAGATCCAGAATTCTATCTGGCCTCTTAGGTATTGGCTCAACTAAGACAGGCTCCTTCCATGCCCGCCAAAGGACCAAATCAATGAGCTCATTAGCAGGTGGACCTCAAAAAATACTGACTCCTCCAGTGAAGGGTCGCTGGGGGTCCAACCACCTCTCTGGTGCAGGATCTCAAGGATGTCTTCAAATAAGACATCTTCTGAACGGGATCTTGTGGACCCTTCACCCTTGTCAAAATCAGTATCCTCAGTGACTGACTCTTGTGGAGAGTCCAGTTGTCTCCTCTTGCACTTTCTCTTCCTAGGGACTTCCTCGGTGGTGTGCTCTGGGGAAGTGTCAGAAGAGACTATGAAATCCTGCTGGGAGGTCTGGTGGTCTCAAGTTGGTTGTCCCTGTGGCACTGAATGATGATGCTCCAAGCGCAGAGATATTTGGGAGCTGGAATGAAGATCCGAGGGGGTAGGATCCATTGGTTCTGTCAGAGCAGAAAATACCCTCTTCACAACCTCGAAGGCAGACCACCTTGGAGAGGGAGAGAAGACCTTGTCACTGAGAAGGCAGGCTTCTGGAGCACTGTCTCCTCTCTCCATGAAAGCAATCTCCCCAAGGAGGAAGTCGGAGCCGAGCTATCCAGTGCCAAAGCACCTAGGTGCCCAGCTGGCTTTGAAACCTTCAGGGTTGACTCCAAAGCCTTTGACCAGACAAGGAAGCTTCGGCTCTGAGAGTCCTCCATATCAGAAGATGTCAGAGTCAGGGCACTCACAGTTAGCCTCAGATCAGAAGATAAAGTTATCTTCAGATCCAAGGCAGATGGGCCCAGAAGGCTCAAATCCAGGGCCTCTGAAGCAACCAAAGTGATCAGAGAATGAGTATGAGGTGGTGGTGTGGTCCATGGACAGGTCTCCAGACTCAAAGTGGCAGGAGTCTGTAAAACATCCATCTGGATTGCGCTGAGAGAAACTTCCTCATCATTCTATCCACATCTTCCTCAGTCAAACTCCTGGATGAATGAGGCAAGGCCAGGGAAGGTGACTTTGAACAGCGCCTTTACATAAAGGGGGAAGGGACTTCCCTGGAAGGCACAGGATCACAAGAAGGAGAATACCAGGTTCTTGGCAATATAATAGGACCCACAACAGAAGATCCTGAAGGTTTCTTAGCTGGATCTGAGGACGTAGGATGCATTAATCTCTTTTTCTTCAGATCTGATTTTGATCTCCTCCTAGAAGGCTGTGAAGATGGATTTGAGGAACTGGAAGGTATCAAGAGACTGAGATTTTGACTCCTTAGACTTTACTTTGGAGAAATGAGCCCCAGTGATAGTTTCACCAAAAGATGATGGCAACAAACCTTTAAGAATAAGCTTATTTTTTCTATCCGCAAACACTCTTGGATTAAAGTTATGGCAAAAAGAACAATCCTCCTGTAGGTGCTGTGGACCTAAGCGATAAACATAAGGTATATGGGCATCTGAAAGAGGCCATTTGTGCCCATATTTCAGACATTTTTTAAAGCCAAAGGACCATTCTCAGCCATACCAGCATCAATAACAAAAACAACAAAAGCATAAGATATGAATTTTTTTTTTTTAAGAAAGAAAGATAATACCAACAATGGTAATTATAATTATATAAGTGTGTAAGAATAGACAAAAATGGGAAAAAAAACTACCAGCAATGATAAAATAGAGCTACACCAATGTATGAGAGTAAGGGAATAAAGAGTGTAAGAGAAATATAAGATGTTTGTAGAAAAAAATACGCTCATCTCTCTTGCTTATCTTACTTATCTCTCTTTTCTTTTTACATTACTTGTTGTTGTGTCTTTCGGCTTTTCCCAGTTAGGGATCGCCACAGCAGAACTCCGGTCCGCTAATAATTGGCAGTACATTTTTACGTGCCGAGTTGCCGGCCCTGATGCACAACCTTCAACGAAGGTATGCCCATTCACGCAAGTCTCCACACAGAAGAAGCTTGAGCTGAGAATCGAACAGGACAACGTCTTACTGTGAGGCGACAACGCTATCGCAGCACCACCACCGCAGTTCACTTTCTTTTTACATTACTAAAAAATGAAATTCCCTTCCTGTCAACATAGCATCTAGTAACTCCACAGTACACTTCAAATGTTCACTAAAGACACACCTTGCAGAAACATGGGTCTGAAACTCTGTCAGCCCTGGCTAGATCAAAGTCCATCTCCCCTCTATAAACCTATTGCTATCTTACTTCTGTCTAATATAGCTACTTTTGTATCAGCCTCATTAAGTCTGTTTGAATATTCCAACAAAACTGCAAACAGCTTCTCTATCCTTAAGTGTCCTTCTTTTAATTGATTCTGCTCTATTATAAACTTATTCTCTTTAAATGTTGCCACTGATTGTTTATGTTGTAATTTCATAAACCCTGTCCCTTGTTTTCTTCTATATTTTAATGTTTAAATGTATTGTCAAACTCATGTTCAAATGTAATGTTTCTTAATTGTGGAGCTTTTCTCCCCGGGCCTCAGCTGAAAAAGGACATGTGTCCAGTCATACTTTCCCGGTAAACAAATGTAAAATAAATAAATAAATATGTGCTTTTTTTTTTTTTTAAATAACCAAAACTATAGAGCTAAGGCTGACCAAGACTTTTCATGAAAAGTGGCAAATGACATCTGGGGTATGTTAGGGATTGGTGCATTATGGGTAAGAGAGAAGCTTAGAGTTTTTTGGTTACCACGATCTTTAGTAATGGCCAAGTCAGAGCCAAAGTTTGGATCCAAACCCAACAATAGAGGATAGAATGAAAATTTACATTAGATCATGTATTTAAACTTATTGGAAACGGTCATCATCCAAACCCAATGCCATATTCATGGGCCACTTTAATTACCCCACTATTAACTGGGAATCATATGCAACACCAAACATGCAGGCATGGAGATTCCTGGATTTTTTAAACACAAACTCCCTGGACCAGACTGTCAATACGCTGACCAAGGGTACAAACATACTGGATCTGGTTCTCACTAATATGGGGGAGTACTGCACAATCCCTAGTGTAACGTCTTCTCTAGTAAGATCAGACCACAAAATGGTCTCCTTTGAAGTAAAAATAAAACCTGGAGCACCAACTAACCCTGGAATGTTCAGTAACTACTCTAAGGCTTACTTCCAACTATTAAGTGATAACATAGTAAAATTTCAAGCCGCCATAGTCCCTGACAGCATTGTGCCTACATGGAACTGTTCACAGAAACCCTATACAAGCATGTTAATCGCTGCACAGAGGCAGCTGTACTCACAAGGTAGAAGTATAGAACTAACTCAAAAAACAAGCCACCCTAGTGGAATCACAACATCAATAGGTTGTATAGCAGAAGGAAGAAAATCATGGCAAAAATTAGAAGGAGTAGCATCCAGTAGGATAAAAGCACTAAACTAAACAAACAACTCAGAGGACAGATAAGGTCTACCAAAGCCACATTTGAGATAAATTTGGTCTCACAAGCAAAGGACAACCACAAGGCCTTCTTTAGCTATGTTTGCAACCTCAAAGGCAATACACAATTGTGTGCAGAGCTCACTGTTAATGATATCACCTATATTGAGCCAGAAGATATAGCAAATCCACTGACTGATAAATTCAGCTTTAACTTTACCCCTCTCTCCCCCTCAACCTCCCCTCAGGAAATACCATCAAATATTACTCCCCCTACTGTCACTGAGGAACAGGTCCTCAGTGCTCTTTCTAAGTTCAAGAACACTGCATCAGTGGACCAGACAGTATCACAGGATGCCTTCTAAATTGCTTGAAACATGCCCTATCAGGACCTCTGGACTTGTTATTTAACTGTAGCTTCCAAACAGGCTCTGTGCCTCATGAATGGAGAACAGCAGCAGTCATCCCTCTGCACAAAAGGTGAGCCATTTACAGACCCTGGAAACTATAGACAAAGATATCTCACTAGTCTCATATCCAAAGCCATGGAAAGAATTATCATGGAAATGATCAATAATGCATAGGAAACCACCAAGCACTGGCCCAACCAGTTTGGCTTTGTCAAGGGCAGGTCATGCCTACTGGACCTGGTGGACTTCTTTGAGAAGTTCAGCAAAGCAATGGATGACAGAAAAATGGTTCACACTGCTTACCTGGACCTGGCCAAAGCATTTGACACAATATCACACTGAGGCATTGATGACAAACTCAAGAGGCTAGGTATAAACCCTTATGTCACCCAGTGGATAGCCAGGTATTACAGACAGGACCCAAGAACTTAGAATTTGGGAGTACACCTCCATGAAGAGGTCAGTCATAAGTGGAATCCCTTAGGGATCGGTCCTGGGACTGATC
Source organism: Protopterus annectens (assembly GCF_019279795.1). NCBI lineage: Eukaryota > Metazoa > Chordata > Ceratodontiformes > Protopteridae > Protopterus > Protopterus annectens. The sequence goes on along the minus strand of NC_056725.1, from coordinate 500,369,356 downwards.
CATTTTGGCATTTACTTCTCTGAAGTCAAGGCCATTGTCAAAGGCCTCTGGCTGACTAAATTGCAATTAGGAGCAGTCACAGAATCCCCCACCAACACAAATGTTCTCAGTAAGGGCGGACACAGACAAATAACTTGTGTCAGAACCACGGACTAAAACTAAATGACACGAAATGCACAACAGTATCGTTCGGGAAGTCATCCACCCCTGTTAACTATCATATTGACAATATACCCCTAACAGCTGACCCACAAGTCAGGGACCTTGGGACACAAACGGACAGTAATCTAGTATTTGACCACCACTTGTCTACAGTAGTGAGCAAATCATTCTATGTTGTGCAACCTATAAACAAAGGCATGGCATCTAGGTCCAGAGAGGTCATTGTTCCACTGTCTTCAGCATTCATCAGACCTGTCATTGAGTAAAGGGTCCGCTTTGATATGTACCTAAACAAGCATATCCAACATATGGAACATCCTCATTAAAAGAATACAGGGCAAAAGTAACATGTCCTATAAAAAATTCACTCTGTCTCCTAAAGGCTGTTGAGGGGAATATGTATGTCTGGCATACTTGGCATTTGTCAGACCCCCCCACCGCACTGATGGACCTCCTAAATATCTGCAAAACAAACAGCACCAGAATTACCCATTCAAAAGACTTAAACTTTGTCTGTGATATAAATCAGACCTGCTAGTGAGACAGGTATATATCACAGAGACTACCCATCCTCTAGAGCAGGCTCCCCATTCATGTGAAGCAGAGTTCCTCCCTAACCCAATTCATAGGTAACTTGGACAGTTGGATGGGGAACAGGAAATTCCTCCCTCGTTTGGCATCTATGTCTCTAACGGATACAGGCAACCTGTAAATGGTTCATCTCCCAGGCCCCTGCCTACACTTATCCAGGGTACAAGAATTTGAGATTTGGGATGCATGGCTAGACTTAAAAAGGCCTTTGTAGTCTTTAGCCAAATATACGGCTACGAAGCTATGAACCTATGAAAAAAGAGTCCATCTCCAGTAGCCTCCAGGACTTAACTGCAGCTATTAGGACCACTTCGTAAATAAAACTTTCCCTGAATGCTGAAACACTTTACCTCTTCCTACCCATGCCTAGTTCAACTATCTCCCTCCTGTTATTTATTTATTTATTTTTTTGCAACGCATCAGTTCAGAAAAGGAATGGCATCAGGCTGTTTTAATTTTTGTGAGTGAATCTGAGTGATATGTGATGTAACCCCCCCCCCACACACACACACACTTTATTTATTTATTTACTGCTCATGCTTCCCTTCATTCTCTGCAGTGAGTTCTTCCTCTCACTGTTTTATATCTGATTTGTTAACTACATACATGGAAGACAGTATGCTTATCTGGTCATGTAAGTGCAGTGCATTTAACTATCTGCCTGCCCTCCTTCTCTACCTACCACCTTATTAGTTTCTATATTCTAATTTTTTTAAGCTTAATACCTAACAAACCCAGCAATGTCTCAATTAATGAACCACAGAATCAAAAATGCAATAAGCATATCACATTTGAGAGTCTCCCACAGGACACTCCTTTATGAAAAAGTGAAAAATAGCTGAGAGTGGGGAGTTGACTGAAAATGCACCCAGCTTGTGACGAGTAATGATCAAAATTGCAGCGTTAGTAAAACCACGGAGTGTACTTCTAATTTGTCCCAAGCTACACACCAATCTGTACCGTTAATACCGCAGATACTAACTACTGGATACTCTACATTGAGTGCATCGTGAGAAAAAAAAAACAGAATGCCAGTTTTTTTACTTCTCTAGATGAAAGTTATGGGAAATAAAAGATGGAGTAGTTACAATAAATGGTGATTTTGTGAAGTATAACTGTGTCACTGTTAGTGCAGGATTAAATGATACTTGGTAAACAAATTCACAGACTTATCAGGAAGGAAGGAAGGCAAGCATTTACACTTTCACTAAAAGCTTTTATTTCTTCTCTTAAGTTTTCATCCATAGTATCAAAGCTCATGAAGACAGTATTTTCAATAGCTTCATCAGAGATTTTGGGCTAGGAAAGAATTTCAGGGGAGTAGCGTTGAGGGAGCCATCTAACTTTAAATACATTTTTTTTCACTAACCATTTGGATGACTTAGGAAACAAAGTGTTTGTATCTCTTGTAAACAAAGTAATTAAATATGTTTCAGGGGAGTGTGCAAGGGCCTTTCTCTGACTCAAGTTGCATGTGGAACTTGTTGTACCGTATTACAACACTGTTTACAGAAAAAATGTAATTAATTATTATGTTCTGCATATTTTGAATAGGTAAATATGACAGTCCAGACAGACATCCTAACATATTATCTGAGTATCGGGGAAATCATAACTTCATGAATCACCTAAATGGAGGAGCAGTATTAATTTATGCTTCCTCAAATCTGCGATATTCTTTATAGTAAATGAACTGAGACTGTTGGTGCTGTATTACATTTGAGCAGAGTTATATTTAAGGAGGCTATATGGCTTCTATATAAGCCCCAACTTAAACAATGACCAATTGGTGAGTTTATTTCAAAATATTTTATTACTCAGGAGATTCTAACTCGCTTTAATGTCTTGGACACTGATTAAATTCCCCAAGTATTGTGAAATCAAACTTCCTGAAAGCATTGTTAATGGTCATTACAAATAAAATGTTACATTTGGTTCATAGGCTAATGACCACCAAGACCTTTACAAGCCTAGCCGTGCAGCCCGACCCAATTGTGTCCCTTTGTATCATAAGCACTTATGAGGAGGGGGAATGTCAGGAAGTTTCTAGAGGTTATGTGTGTGTGTGTGTGTGTGTGTGTGTGTGTGTGTGTGTGTGTGTGTGTGTGTGGAGGGGGAGGGTATATTAATTTGGGCATTACTGACTGGCTCTGTTTATCAGAGTCATGTTGGCCAGACCAGGGGTGAATTTCTGACTTCCCACCCACTGGACAAGTTTATGGTTAAACAGGGTTAACCATAAGAATGAGTTTCCACAGGCTACTGAGCTGGTAAACCTTAACAGGTCTTTCAGGAATATTCAAATAAGGGACTAACTTCTAAGCTTTGGGAATGGCTCCTTGTTTTTTTATCTCACAGACCCTCCCACCATTGTCTGTAACTGCCTTTAAATAACTGACCAGTTGAATGCAATGTATTAGAACAAGAACACTCATCCATCTACCTGTTTAACTGAACGAACTACTGGAAACTTCAGCAAGGTGTCTTTATTCCTCCCACAGGGAGGGTATCGGAGAGAGAGAGAGAGAGAGAGAGAGAGACAGTCTCCTAGACCTGCCAGATTAAGTGATTTAATCTGGACTAATCCTTTATACTCTGTTTCCTGTAAGTCTTGTCACCCCCTGGGTCACAGGTGGGATACCAGACTTCACTCGAGCCCTCTGGATTACCTCTTTTTTAATAATCTCAGAGAAAGGGGAACCCCCACAGGAGAATCAGAAACTGAGCTTCCCCACTGAGTCTGAATCAAAAATCTGAAGACAAAACGATACATCTGTCCCTTCATTTTCCTGTTCGGATTCGGACTCTTAAAACTCATTGGGAAAAGAGATATCCTTTCTTTTACCAGAAACTACAAGAAGGATCAATAGCCTGAATTAAACCCTGAGCCAGAACTAGCAAGCACATGTTTAGTCTTCTGTTTCTTTTTGAGAAGAAAAATTGGGCTAACTATGTTACTAACATCAGCAGCAGCATTCCTCGGTAAGGGCACAGCATTCTGACACAACAGGTAAGCCTTCCCTGCTCCCTCTCTTTTGACAGACAGGAGTCTCTCTCCCTTACCCACTGCGTGGACTTCAACAGCTGCAGAGGATGTGGCTAACTCCCAGACTATAGTGACTTTAGGTGCTACACTACAGTGATCTGGGTTAAGATGAGTGGTTTGAGGTACAACAAATAGCCACAGCAGAGTCACCAACCTGCAGCTGAAGAAAATTGTTAGTCTGCTGTGGTGGCAAAGGCTGTTTGCTTATCTTTTTCTTTTTGTGGCTGAAAGAAAGACCAACTTTGGGAGTGATAATCTGTTCCATTGTCAAGCTAAACTGGTGCCACATTGCCGGGGAAGACAAGCAGCAAATACTGGTTAAAAACTACAAGTCTTTAAAACTCTCTTTTTCACAGAAAAACAACAAAGTAAAAAAGCATTTTTTAACACTTTGCCAGTCCCAAAAAGTAAAATAAACACAACTTCTTCACATATAACAATGGTTTTCAGTTACTTTACACAATTTTTAAAACTGACAGGTTAAAAGAGGGCTCCTGCTTTAAAAGTACAATACAGTCTCGTGACAGTCCATTAAAACACAAAACTCCTAGCTTTAAAATAAGTTTCTGGAAGAGGAAAGTGATAAAACACAAACAATACTTAGAAAATGACAGTTTTTTTCTACAAAGAGAACTTATCTGCCCAAAAAGGAGCAGCACCAAGCTGGCTGTCAATCCTTGAAAGACTTAGAGAAGCATACTCTTCAATAAAGCTCTGGTGGGCTTGGCACCCAAACTTGTCTTTTAATCAGTTCAGCTTGAGCTGCCTGACAGTTTGGGCATGTGGAAGGTGCTCTAAAGATTTGGGAGCTGGCCGGATGTTACATCCTTGGCAGGATATAATCTATATAGCTAAGGCTACTGCAGCAATGATTAATATGCTGAACATCTGCAAGTTCCGTTATGGCTTACCATTGTAGTGATAGGGTAGGGATGTGACTCTTCTGCATCCTAGAAAAGGGGTATTGTGGAGTTGTAATCCTAATTCTGACAGCAGAGTGGTATTTTCTTTTTTCTTTTTCTTTATCCTTAACTTTTGAAATGAATAAGACAGTTCTGCCAAAAGGGACATTAAGGAATAACATCTTAAACCTTTCAGCAATATCTGTTAGGTACAGCTAGGCATGAAAGTGAAGTGTGACACAGACACCTGTTGCCATAAATATACCATCTATGGAATTATTCAGCAGACACCAAACAGCCCAAGAAAAAAAAAAAACAAAAGTAGAAGAACAATAAACTATAAAAATGGAACAAAAGTGTAGAAAATAGTAATAGTACTAGATTTTTTTTCAAGTGACAAGAGCAAAGCTAGATGAAAAGGTAATGTGACAAGAGTGGGGCCAAGGGGGTGGAAGACTAAAATTTTCACTTAAAAATAAAAGAAAAAAATGTTGATCTGATCTTGAAAGAGAAGAAAACAGTACACAATCAAGCAATGATTCTATATGACAGCAAAAACTGCAACACCGTATACTTTTTCTCATAAAAGCTGAAAAAATATCTTGTTTGTTTCTCTGTTTCACAGCTGCAAGTTTGTGAAGCAACAAACGAGATATGGAGAACTAATATTGAAAGTGGACTACTATGAGTAAAGGAGAAGCCAAGCTAGTTTAAGGGAGATGGACCTGATCATGTCCATACTTTTTTTGCACATTGGTTAACTTGGTAAGCCCATTTGGCACAAGTATCCCTTTGCAAGGCTGACCCGGGAGCACTGCTGGCACACTAGTGACTTGCTCAGAGTCACACAGTTGGCAACTAGAGGTGGAAGAAATCAAACCCTGTACTCTCAACCCTTGACTACAAGAAGCAGCTCACAGCCTTATTCCTACGTATTACAGACACACATTTATATACACATAAAAGAATATATATATATATATGACTATGATGTGTGTGTGTGTGTGTGTGTGTGTGTGTGTGTGTGTGTCTATGACCATGAGCATATCTGTGTGTGTGTCTGTGTGTGCCTGTGTGTGCACACAGATGTACATGCAAGCAAACAGAAGTTTTTGAGCACGGCACTAATTCTGAGTCTGTGGAATTCAACTACTCTGAAAAAAGTCATTCCGTAAGAAGAAAATACTGCTTAGCAGGCTGTATTTCTTGCCAAGGGTCTCCAATTATGACTGCCCTGACATGCTTCATCCCTTACTAAAGCATAATGCTCATCTTTCAACAGGCATCTAGGTTGTTCTGCCACCTGCTACTAATTAACATCAGTGTACTATTTTTTGAGATTTGTTTTCTAGGAATTACTGTTTGATACAAATATTTTTCTCTACAAGTGCAAGGGATCATACTTGAGGAAGCACCAGCTCACATGCAAGTCTCAGATGACTCCTGGCATCGCCATGTACCGAACTCAGCAACTGCTAACCTTCTGCAGAACTTCTCTTCTAATTATAGCATCTGCACTCTACATTTCCAAGACTACTCTCATCGGCCGAGCTAATTACAAAAGTCAAGAATGCTAATACATCTTTAAAACAAAAGGATTACTGCATTAAACAGCTCTTTTTTATTTTATACCAACCTATAAAATATTTTCAAAAAATGCATTACATGGCTTATTACCTGAAGCTGTTTCTTAGAAGTTCAGTGCAGCAGTGCTAATTACCTAGAAAAAACAAATACGTATTTCACTATAAAAGTCATTCTAGACTTTGTCTTAAACATTTTATTGACTTATAAGGAAACACAATCTTGCTATGACTAAGCTATAAGGATAGCACACCATTACTGCACTCGTGAGCACATGCAAGCAGTATAATCTTGATTTATAACATATATAAATATAAATATATATATATATATATATATATATATATATATATATGTATGTATACATATATACGTGTGTGTGTGTATATATATATATATATATATATATATATATATATATATATATGTATGTATCCATACTTAAGCCTACAAAAGACTGGATTGTCTAGTTTACTGGAGTTTTACCAGCTAACACCGTATAACTGTCCGTCTTCTTTTGCCCTATACTTTTCAGTTTTCCAATGTCCTTTTAAAAGATTTAGTTGTTTTTCTCTATACTGCCACTTCAAGAAGTCTAGTCAGTCTTCCTATTACCCACCCAGTGAAAAAGCACTTTCTCTTGCTTGAGAAAAGCCAGACTTTTTAAAAGAGAACTCATACATTTCACTCCTGCATCCTGTCTTCATTTCATTTCCCTTGCAGTTCCAATTAACATTTATCCTAACCCTGTACTCCTTAATGGCCTTTTAGTCAGCTCAGCTGACCTGTCCGGCAGTTTTGGAGTGTGAAATATGCCCTAAAGCTTTGGAAGCTGGCCAGCTGTTATAGCGTTGGAAAGGTATAACCCAAAGAGGTAAGACTACTGCAACAGTGATCAATATAAAGAACCTCTCACAGCCTCTTTCACTCCTTCATTTCTGTCTTTATTTCACTTGCAGTTCATCTTACCACATTTGGGGAGTCAACTCATAGTTCTCCCTTTCCTTTCTGCCCTCAACAACTTCTCTACAATATATTCTGTTTTCTACTGACATTCCTCTGCCTCTCTTACATGTTTTCTTTTCCCTATATGGTTTGGAAATCTGGGCAAAATATTTCAAATAAGGTCTCACTAATGACCTAATGAACAGGGAGAATTACTTCCTTGTACCTGGAGTCTAAGTGGCAGATCAAAATCCTGTTGACTTTGATTTTTCCCTTATCATCAACGTTTTGGTCATTCACTGTTGTGCTTACAAAGGAATTCAGGCTCCTGGCATAGAGCATCGGCGTATTAAGTATCATGACAGCTAGGACATCTGCATTAGACCGAGTCATTGTTAGATTATTTGAGGTCACAGCAAAACATTCTCTGAAGTTCAGAAGCCCTGGAGTTTTCTAAATTAAGCAGAGGGAGCAGGGGTCTCCCTTACAACATGACGCATGGGGGGGCTTCCCCAAAAACATATAACATCCATTACCTATCCAAAGTATCCTGTTCTGTGGCTACAACTACACTGTATACTATCACAATGTTACCGCTCTGCAGGTGTAGCACCCTCCACTCCCTCACATCTCAGCAGAGATCCTCAGCTAACATTTGTTTGTCGTTCCATCCAACTTTGCAAATTCACTGGTACTTCTGATTTCGGATGAGAAATTGAACAATTAAATGAGGTCACAACCAATATCTCTTCTGACTACACACACACATACACACACACACACACACAAACACATATATAGGCTCGTCAGGCTAATGGGGCGGTAGTTCTCGGGGTCCGTCATGGCTCCCCCTTTGTGGAGTGGGATAACTGTCGCGGTGCGCCATTCAGTGGGTACAAAGCCTGAGGTGAGGCTATGATTAAACATGGTACTTAGGTAGGGTGCCAGTTCATTCTGTAGTTCGTGTAGGACACAGCCTGGGATATTGTCAGGTCCCATGGATGCTGTGTTCTTGGCATATAGATATATATACATATATATGGTTCCACTTTATAATCTCGAAATACTGAAATCTCAAATTTCAGTATCCTGAGACCATAAAGTGGAATTTTCAAAATCCCGAAATTCCATAAGCGCAAATCCGGAAATGTCGAATTTGCAGTTATGGTGTTCCGGTATTTGACGCTGGATGTAGTGTGTGCAAGATGTATCTTGTAGTATGTGGATTTAGCTGGTATGTAAGGTAAGTGGGTATTTTGTTGGGTTTTAGGTATGTGTTTGAGTGTATGTGAGTGTGTTTGGAAGTTTTATGTATGGGTTAGGGTAGGCAGATAACAGTATGAGTGTTTAAGTGTTGAAAGTGGTAGTCTTCGTATATTTGTTTTATGAGTGTGCGAGGGTACTGTAGAATGTGTAGTGGTGAGTTTGCTGTCTTTTTCTGTTTGGTGCGATCTCAGAGTTAGTATATATAAGTGTGGGGGGTGGGCGCAGTCTCCCACATGGGGGGGGTGCACGGGGGCTTGCCCCACTGCTTATATGTAGTGTAGGTTTGTTGGTTTGTCTTTTTGTGTTTGTGTGTGCTTTGTTTTTGGTTTGTTGTAGTGTGGGTTGGATGATGTATGTGTTGTGTGATGTATGGTGTGTTTATGTTTGTGATTTTGTGTTTCGCAGTTTTGGGGTTTCGGGATTTGGAACGTTTGACTTTATGGTATCGGGATACTGAAATTCGAGATTATAAAGTGGAACCAAAGATATATATATATATATATATATATATATATATATATATATATATATATTCACACACACACACACACACATATATATATATATATATATATATATATACACACACACACACACACACACATATATATATATATATATACACACATACATATTTAAACATATATATACTTCTATACGTGCAGGATGAAGCCTACTGAAAGAATACAGTTTGGCAGAGCCAATGGCACATTCCTGGTCCACACACTGCATGCTACACACCTATCCTTCCAAAGGTATAAGTACTGTAGTGGACTATACCATCTCCATCCCCCATGGATGGGTCGGTAGGTGTCAGTTTCTCACTCCCACTCTCCTCTACTGGCTAATCCAGCACCTCAGTCTCTAATCAGTCATGGGTCTTCTGGTTTGCAGTCAGTGCTTTAATCCTGTAGACTAAACAGGCATATAGTCAGACCAATATTTTCCTTTTAAAATGTTCCTGTGAAAATTAATTAGAATTGTAAGTCCCAGTGATTACATTTTAACATCTGTTCTTCAGGTTTCATATGTTTTGACATTATGAGCCCAGATTCTCAGTGTAAGAAAATTGCTGCTAACAAAGAAGTAATTTTATCTAACATATTCCAGTAGAAGTTTTTAAGAATACACATAAAAGAATGAAATGTTTCTGTATCACATGATGAAACTGATGAACAGACTCCTGAGAACTTCATCTGAAGCCCACTGAATATTTGATAGCTACATACAAAAGTAATTTAGTGATACTTTGCTGACAGATGAGAATTCTGAGAGTTCTCGTCTCTTCTGGCATCAGAAAATCATATGTGGATGACAAATGGAACTCAGAAGTGAATCTGAAAAGCAGTAATTATGCATTTCAGCTGAAATAAAATACACCTGAGAGGACTTAAAGAACATTTGCTGGGAAGAAGCTACTAAGTGTCTGGATTTTACTGGTACAGACAATTCTGCACTGCTATATACTAAGTGAAATTTCATACAGCTTCTGGATTGAAGACCTTTTATTAGACTTACAAAACTGGTGCTCACCTCTACTATGTGAGCAGGCATTTTGCATTATTAGTCAATCAGAATCATGTGGAATGTAACTGAGGTGCTAGCTTATTTGATGAGCCACACTGCATTGACAGCCTTTTTCATATTTTTTAATAACAAAGAATCAAGGACGAAAGTGGTAGGCAGATATATGCACAGTACTTCTTGCAGTCTAATATATTCAGGTAGCCAGGATGGCTGCAGCTATAACATTAACCATAACTTTCCTCAGGTGTTTCACCTATGTCCAAAATCCTGCCTTTGCTGTATACAAACAGGGAAAGCAGACATTTGAAGAGCTGCCTGCTTCAATGTGTTTAACATCTACCTCTGGTGGCAATTCTGTGACAGATTGGAAGGACTTGAGCCACCAGCAAGGCTGGATTACCATCTCAGAGTTGAAAGCATATGTTCACAGAGATATTGTAGAGTACTCTCATGTTTTGAGATGGCACCTGAAGTACATAGAGAAGAAATGCACTTGAAGCATTCACCTGAAAGGGACTGCTTCCTACTCCAGTGAAACAATGAAGACAAGTGTTCATTTACTGCAGTCCCTGAAAAGAACAAATTCAAAATTGGTTGATGTAATGTTTGCAAACACAGTTACTGCAATCTGCAGAATTTAAACTGGATTCTCTCACTGGTTTTTCTTCAGCTGACACACCTTTGATTCTTTCTTAAATCAAGCTCTATTAATTGTATGCATATTCATCTGTTGTGTATTTATCTACTGCCTTTTGACATTTTCTCAAAATCTGTGTTTAATTAATATGCAGTACAGTTGTTATTTCACTTACACATAGGCATCATACAGTACACTAAAAAATGTACATAGTAGGCAACACACTTGGATTTAAAGAAGCAGTTTGGTGCCTAAGAGGTGAACCAGCAATGGAGATGCGCCAAGAGGGGTTGGCGAAACAAGGTGAAGAATAAATGGCCAACAAAAAGCAACTGCAGTAATTTATATCATGCGATAGAATTTATATCATGCGATAGAATTCAAAGCAAAAAAAAGAAAGCTAATAAATAAGGATGTAGGATTCAGAAAGTCCAAGAAGGCACAGAACAGCAAAGTCGCCATCAAGAGATACATTAAGGTGTGGAAAGCACTATTAAGACAGCAACAACAAGAGGCAATCAATTTCATGTCTGTAAAGAAGAAGAAAATTTCAGGAAAAAAAACATGAAAGCAGGGATGAACACTGTCTGGATACCAGGGAAAATCACAGTGAGACAAAGTAAGAATGAGGATAACCCAGACACCAGTAACTACAATAAGGTGTAGGCTAACAGCTCTGTAAGAGAAACACAATGTTAAGGCAGCATGGACAAAGTATGGAAAGGGAATACAAATGATCTCGACACAAATATTAACTCAAAATTAACTCATAACTGGAGCTGCACTCACACAGGTGGCATTGCATGAACCCTGCAGCTTTCTCACACTTCTTTATCCATATTTCATTCTTCCTTACCTCAACTTGTCATCCACTCATTAAAGCCTCTCCTTCATCCTACCTCTCTCTTCTGTTTGCACCTCTCTCATTTCCTCTCCTTTCGACCCCTCTTCCCCTTGCATTCCTCTCCATTTATCTATCTTTTCTCCATGATATCATTTTTTGCATCTAGTCACACTCACCTCTTATAATGTCTTCACACTTCTCTATGTTGTTATCTCTGTAGCAAGAGCCATCTCAGTCATTATGGCAAGATCTTATCAGGAAAGCTCTGCTAAGCATAACTTTATTGTTTCATCCATGCTTTGACACTGTAAACTGTTTCTTGAACTACATGCTGTTGCATATTCTTGTATCTGTAAATATGTATGTTTTTTAACATATCCTTGTATCTCTAAATATGTTTTGTTAATTTCTTATGTGATCCTATTCACCTGGGCCGTGCCTGCAAATGATCCATTGAGGTCAGTGCACTACCCCGGCAATCAAATATAAATAAAAATAAGGACTGCCCATCTTATCCATTTACTTATTTATATTGTGTTACAAAGCAAAGTCCACCTACAGAGATGGCCATGGAAGAAAATGAGAAGTTATGTACCTACCATAACGTTCCATGTTAGTTGTCTTCTCTCGCCTTCTTTCTTGCTTGATGGGTTCGGAGCCGATCCTCGGCTCCGACTCGGCACTTGCGAAGCTCGAGAGTCACTTTTACCAGCTCGAGGCAGCCCCATATCCCATGATGCAAGGCGGTAAGTATCCAGATCTCGTTTGTACCTATAGGGAAAAACACCTAGCACAAAAAACTTTCCACTGAGGAAAGAATCAATTAGCCTAAAGGAAGGGCTGTAATGGGAACCAGGTAACCAACTGGTGCCTATAGAAGCAATCTTCCAAACAAGGGAGATCAAGGTCTGTCCAGGCAAGGGGGAAGGAGGGAGGGTCGCAAGAAAGAAGGCGAGAGAAGACAACTAACATGGAACGTTATGGTAGGTACATAACTTCTCAATGTTAAGTTGTCAATCTCGCCTTCATTCTTGCTTGATGGGACCGCGTCCCTAGCACCTCTATCCTGGGTGGCTCAATGGAACAGACTCTTGAGAACCGTAGAACCAAAGCTGGCTCTATCCCTGGAGGCCAAATCCAATTTGTAATGAGAAACAAAGGTATGAGGAGTGGCCCAAGTGGCTGCTGCACAAATACTGTCTAAAGGGAGTCTAGCCTGAAAGGCTGTGGAAGTGGCTAAACTTCTGGTGGAATGCACTTTTGGTTTTGAGCACAGCTGTTTGCCTCTGAGTTGATAGATTTCGGAGATGGTGGAAGAAAGCCATCTAGATAAGGTCACTTTGGAAACAGGAAGGCCTTTCTTATTTACAGCATAAGAAAGAAAGAGCTGATCGGATTTCCTGAATTGTTTTGTTCTGTCCAAATAATATCTGAGTTGGCGGTGAACATCAAGATAATGTAATTTTTGTTCCGATCTGTTGGAGTAATTAGGGAAAAATACAGGGAGATCAATAGATTGGTTCAAATTAGTTTTCGAAGCCACCTTAGGCAAAAAGGATGGATTAGTTCTCAAGGATACCCTGTCCTTGTGGAATACCAAATAAGGGGGACGAACAGAAAGAGCATGAAGTTCTGACACTCTCCTGGCCGAGGTAATAGCGACAAGGAAGAGTGTTTTCCATGAAAGAAACTTCAGTGAACATGAAACAGCTGGCTCGAAGGGAGGAAGAATTAAGGATGCCAGCACTAGATTTAGATCCCATTGAGGAGGAGGACTCCTAACAGGAGGTTTAAGGAGAAAAATCCCTTTTAGAAAAGCTCTACAAAGCCTGTGGGACATAATGTTGTGATCTGCAAACCCGACATGAAAGTTCGAGATAGCAGCCAACTAAACTTTGACCGTGGAAGATGAAGAGCCCGAGTGAAAGATTTCTGCTAAAAAATCCAAAACTGCATGAACAGGGGCAGTAAAGGGATCTATATTCTTTGATTTTGCCCAAAAGGAAAAGCGTTTCCACTTGCTGGTATAAATCCTTCTAGTAGAGGATTTAAGGGAAGCGACTATGATATCCCTTACTGGGTTAGAGATCGTAGGAAGCCTGGCTAAGGAAGGAAGTGGAGCAACCAAGCTGTGAGGTTGAGAGAAGGAATGGACCGATGCAGGTGACCCGACTGGTGGATCAGAAGGTCTGGCACTGGGTCCAGATGCCACGGCTGCACCAATAGGTGACGATGGAGGAACGGAAACCAAATTTGTCGAGGCCAATAGGGGGCAATGAGAATCATTTTGGCTCTCAAAACGGTGGCTTTCTGGAGTACTTGTGGAATCAAAGGAAAAGGAGGAAAGGCATAAAGAAGTCCCTGGGGCCAATCCTGGGTAAGAGCGTCTCTGGGGGGATGGCCTAACAGTGGGAAGAGAGAGAAGAAGTCTGGGCATTTGCTGTTTTGGGGAGTAGCAAAAAGATCGCAACATGGGCGGCCCCATTCTAGAAAAATCTCCTCCACTATAGATTGTTTGAGAGACCATTCGTGAGGCATGAGAATAGCTCTGCTCAATCTGTCCGCTAAAATGTTGGTTTTCCCAGGGATATGCGTTGCTACCAGAAACCGATGAGAGGAGATCGCCCATTGCCAAAGTCTGAGAGCTTCTCGACACAAGGGGTAGGACTTGGTTCCGCCCTGTTTGTTGATATACCATACTACAGACATGTTGTCCGTGTGAACTGCAATTGTTCCCAAAGGAAGAAAGTCGTTGAGGGCTTGCAACGTTAAAAGCACTGCTCTCATCTCTAGGACATTTATGTGCAGGTGGTATTCGAACGGTTGCCACGTCCCATGAACCATCCTGCCCTGATAATGACCCCCCCACCCGATCAGGGAGGCGTCCGTAGTGACTGTGGCTACCGGGGCCGGAGATACAAAGGGTCTGCCCTGATGAATCTGGGGAGAAGAAATCCACCAGGATAGGTGGTTTTTGCAAGCTTGTGTCACCAGGATCTGGTGACGCATGGGAAGTTGTTGGTAAGACCACTGGGTGAACAACATCCATTGAAGAAGACGCATGTAGAAGCGGGCCAAGGGAAGAAGAGTAATGGCCGCTGCCATGAGGCCCAACACTTTCAGGACCAGTCTGGCTTGCACCTTTTTGCTGGCAAGAATGATCCGCACGTGACTTTGGATATCTGAGATTCTTTGGTCTGTGAGGTTTGCTGACATCCAAACAGTGTCTAAATTTGCCTATGAAAGTAATAGACTGGCAGGGCGACAAGGAGGATTTTTCGTAGTTGATCGAAATTCCTAACTGAGTGCAGAGATTTAGTGTGTAATCCCTGGCTTGGAGAAGTTGATGCCTGGTGGTGGCTGAAAGGAGCCAGTCGTCGAGATACGGAAACACCTGGAATCCTAGACGTCTCAGGTGAGCCGTGACCACTGCCATACATTTGGTGAACACTCTGGGGGCTGTAGTGAGACCAAAGGGCAGGGCTCTGAATTGAAAATGACTGGACCCCAGCCGAAAGCGGAGAAACCTTCTGGAGCATCTGTGAATTTTTATGTGATAGTACGCATCCTGAAGGTCCATTGAGCACATCCAGTTGTCTTTGCCCAGGAAGGGCAAAATTGATTGAAGTGTGACCATTCGAAATCTCGTCTTTTCACAGACTTGTTGAGTCTGCTGAGGTCCAATATTGGTCTCCAATCTCCGTCTTTTGGGGACCAAAAGAACCTTGAGTAGATTCCGGCTCTGAATGGTCTGTTGTAACTGGCTGAATGGCCCTTTTGTGTAGAAGCTTTGATACTTCTAACTTTGCGATTTCCCTTAGACCGGGTGACACATCTGGAAGGGAATTTTTGTGAGTAAAGGGACTTTCCTCGAAAGGAATTCTGTAACCCTCGGATATGATCGACTGTACCCATCTGTCTTGTGATAGGGAACGCCAGGCTTGTGGGTACAGCGATAATCTTCCCCCGACTGCCTCCAAGGATGGACAGTCGGGCAACACCTCAGGGATGCTGGAAGGGCTTGTCAGAGGGAGGCTCTCTGCTTCCCTGGTTTTGTGGACCCTCCCTGCCTCTAGGGCAGCGTCTATTATTATTACCCCCTCTGCCTCTAGGGGTAAACTGACCACGTGTATCCGGCGTGACTCCTTGGGATTTGCGGAACCACATCTTTCCACCCTTCTGTCCCTTGGGGTAAGGTCTAGAAGGGGTGGAAAAACGGACCCCTACGGCAGAAAGAGTCTTGCCGTCCTGCTCACACCTGGTCAATGTATCCTTCACTTGAGGACCAAACAAAGTTGACCCATCAAAGGGAGAGTTTGTGAAGGACACCTTGAAGGGATCTGCAAAATTACAGAGCCGCATCCAGGATTGACGTCTCAGAGCCACTCCTGTACCTGCGGCTCTACTCGCTCCATCTGCTGCATACGAAATCAGCCGCATGGAGGAGTTGGTTATGGAATTAAGGATTCCTAGCTGAGAAGCAATCTTGTCTTGTGCCCCCGGAGCTGCAGGATCCTGTACTACTTCACCTAGTTCTTTAAGGATGTCCCTTTGGAGTCTGGTGAAGTGACACAAATAATTCAGCGAACGCATGGCAAAGTTCGCTGAGGAGAACATCCGCTTACCATACCTGTCCATGGTCCTAGAATCCTTGTTAGGAGGATGGACCCGGCACGAAGGATCTGCAAGTTCCTTTTTAGTGGCGGCCGCCACCACCATGGCATCAACAGGGACACCTTTTGTAAGGAATTGCTGTTCAGAAGGGGCTGTAATAAATTTAGAAGGCCTCCTGGGAACTGGCTCTACGGAATCAGGAGTAGCCCAAGCCTTTCGAGCAATTACCTGCATGAGGGGGTCAAAAGGCGGAGACACCCAGGAGGTGGAGGGTCGAGAACCAAACGCCTCTAGGTATACCGTCTCATCATCGGAGGGATTAATGGAGGGCCAGTTTCCCCTCTGTTTCAGGAGTTCTAGGATGTCTGAAAAGGAGACATCCTCAGAGGGGGATCTTGGGGATCCCTCCGACTCATCTAAGTCAGTATCCGAAGTAATAGACTCAGGGGAGTCCAGGTGCTTCCTCTTACAAGTCCTCTTGCGCGGAGGATCTCCTGACGGATCAGGAGAATCCTCGGAAGAGGGGGTTCCTCCCAGTGGGGAAACCTGAGGCGGTGGATCTCTCGGTCCGGGAGCAAGAGAGAGGGAAGAGATATCAACAGGCACCGTAGAGGGAGGAGCTAAAGGAATAGACTGCTGACTGAGCCCAGGGGCCAGCACATTCCTCATCACCTCGAAGGCTCCCCTCCCAGGGAGATCCGAGAGAACCCGTTCCGAAGAAACTGGGACTCCCGGACCCACCGAAAGGGAAGGCTCCGAAGCAGATGTCGGAGCCGAGCTCACCAAGGCCGAAGCCCCAAGGGGAAGAGCGGGGTTGGACAAGGGTCCGATGCCACTCACCCTCTCGGAGCAGACCAGGGAAGCCCGGCCACTGAATCCCTCCAAGGAAGGTCTCGAGGAGGAGATAAGAGTAGATGCTGAAGGCGCAGAAGGGGGGAGTATCTGGCCCTCAGCCATAGCAGAAACTATTCCCGTAGACTCCAGCTCCAAACTGTGGGGTAGAGTCGAAGGAGGAACTTGAAGAGGGTGTGGACTAATAGTCGTCTGTTGAGACGGACTATGAAGCATTTGGGCTAGTGCCTGTGATTTTAATAATCTGCTTACCACCCTCTCTAAATCATGGTCTGACAACCTGGAAGACCTAGATGATCGGCTCCGATGGCTCCGCTCCGAAAGAAGAGGTGAGGCCGGAGCAGACAGTATCGGTTCCAAAGAGGGAGACCTGGACCTCTTCCTCGAAGGAACCATCGGAGCCGATGAAACCATGGATCCAGTAGGAGCCGATAACTTCTCGGCTCTGAGTGTAGGTATAGATGTATCGGCTCTGGCCGGAGCTGATACAGGCAAAGAAATCATGGTGTCGGAGCCGGTCGGCGCCGACACCGAAGCCCGAGCCACATGGATGTCGGAGCCGACACCAAAGTGACCTTCACAGTATCGGTACCGAAAGCCATCGGTGCCGATGATTTCTCCAAGCTAAGATCGGCTCCAGCCGGAGCCGATCTCGACTCCGAAGGAGTCGGAGCCAAGGCCGAAGGCTTAGGTACAGAAGCCTGGGCCTTGGTAGTCTTAGAGGGCTTACCCGGAGCCGATTTTGCCGAGGAGCCCTCCGGTTTAAGAAGTCCTCTTAAAATAAGTTTGTTTCTCCTTTCCTGCAGGACTCTCTGGCTAAAAGAGTGACAAATTGCACAGGAGTCCTGCAGGTGGAGAGGTCCCAGGCAGTATATACAAGAAGTGTGACCGTCTGTCAGAGACATCTTCTGACAGCACGAGTCACACTTCTTGAAGCCTGAGACCCTCTGTTCTTTAGACATAGTCCAAACAAACACTACACACCCAGTCCCGAACCAGACAAACTAAAGTTAAAGTATTGAGAAGTAAAAACTCTCACACACACACACCCTGACAGGGGGGGGATGGGAGGGAATTAAGGCCTGACTAAAAAAGTAAAGAAGGAAAAATAAAGTTAGTCAGAAAAAGCCTCACAATTATCTATAAAAGATAGAATTTTAAGAAAATAGAAAATTTTTCTGATTGGGGGCTAAAAGCTTAGTAATAATAAACACTTACCAGGAGCTGGTAAAAGGAGGACCTCATCAGCGAAGCGGCAAACGAGATCTGGGTACTTACCGCCTTGCGTCATGGGATATGGGGCTGCCTCGAGCTGGTAAAAGTGACTCTCGAGCTTAGCAAGTGCCGAGTCGGAGCCGAGGATCGGCTCCAAACCCATCAAGCAAGAATGAAGGCGAAATTGACAACTTAACATGCTCCCATAACACACAACTTTAGAATACAGAAATGTATATACAGTACTGATAACGGAACACTTGAAATAGAAATTAACCAAATTAAAATCTTCAGTATATTTACTAGGTCAGGTAAATTACACATCACTTTAACAGGAGAGAAGATAGCTTTGTGAGAATCTAAATTACTAATACAAACATGAAATAAAGTATATGAACCTATAAAAACACAAAATAATAATTGAATAAGTAAGCAGCAAAGGAATATGAATTTTAGCATACACAGAAGATACGGAACAGGCAGGCAATATGCTGCTGAAAAAAACCTTTTGAGAACTGTATGCATGTATCTTCAGAACGTTTAAATGAAGGTAACTATAACCATATATTTAGGATATACTACTAGGAGGAAATGAAACACGCCATGTGCCTATGTGCTGCTAAAACAAAACATTATAGTAAAGATTTCCCTGGTGTGATGCATTTTTTCTATATTGTGGTTTCACATATATGTTCTTCAGTACATTCTTGAATTTAAGTCTTTCTATAACTATATTGAAGGAAAAAGGAATTAGTTTTTGTTGTGCATTGTAACTGTTAGCTATCTATTTATTTGTCTTTGTTTACCTAGTAAGTCAGACTGAGAAATACCCATTTGTAGTAGAGGCCTGGGGAGAAAAGCTCCATTTGCTTACTTTGCGTTATGCGAAGTTCTAGTTAAACACAGTTACATTTCTATTTACTTTTATACACAAACAGTAGTTAGATTTATACATTCTAAGATTTTACAGAGGTGGAAGTTACTAAAGATACAGCCCATGTGCAACTTAGTGGATTGTACAAGCAGCAGTTGAAATTGTTTTTGTCATTTCATTGAGAGGTTGAGAGTATTCTGTTTAATGAGAGCATTTGGAGAGTATCATACTCTGAGCACAAAGTCTTAACCTTGTGATAAGCATATGCAGGACTAGGACTGGTTAAGATGTTGTTTAAGCAGTGGTTTAAAACTACTGAGTTTGTCTGAGAGTTTTACTTGTGTGGGGACACTATATCATTGTTTAGCAACGTATTGGGAGTATAGTGAGTCTTCTGCAACATTATTTGACTCATTTTTAAGTAATAAGAATTTGTTACTAGAATGGAGGTTCCTTGCTGGACAGTAGGGCAGTAATAGGTTTTGTAGTGCAGGCAGGGCCAGTGTTAGCATTATGGGGGCCCCCAGCAGATGTCAAGTTGGGGCCCCCTAGACATTTCCAGTCTACATATCACCCTGTCAATGCCACCCCTCCTAAGCAACCTCTTAATTCATGTTGCAGACTTTTAGGAGTAGTCATCACAGACTGACTTGTAGCTACAGTAGCTACAGTGCTCTTACATTACAACAGGCCCATCTACTACACTATGTAGGCCCATCTCACAAAGGAGCATTCAGATTTACTGGAATTTAGATGCACCAATGATACATTACAGGTCTGGACTTTGTGAAATGATGCCCTGCAACACCATACACCCCAATCATACCCTCCAGTCGTCCCCTGCTCCCCCCAAATCTTGGGTTCTCTATACTATGCACATTACTTTTTTCTTCCATTTCTCACATTTTCCCTTCCTCTTCAGCTTTTTCAAGAAGCCATAACTTTCTGTGTGCTCTGAAATGCATTTTAAAGTTTTTTTTCTTTTTATACAACCTTTTCATCCAATGATGGCTTGAACAGAAATGTTGATTAAAGAAACTGTGCTGCTATTCAGCTTTAGTTTTCCTTGCATCCTTTCAACACACCTTTCTTCACAAAGTAAGTATAGTAATAACCATTTAGAAAATAAATCAGTTAAGCCAAAGCCCCCAGAAGCCATTGGGTTGTGCATGTTCTGAAATACGTTTAGAGCATTTTCCTAACCTTTTAATCCAATGGTAGCCTAAATAAGTATCGAGATTAAAAAAATAATTTCAGTCTTTATTTTTTTTTCAGTTAAGACAGAAGTTGCACCAAATGCTTAATATTCAAAGATGACAAAATAGTAACTCACAATAAACTAACAAGCCAGTTGTTGTCTGGATACGCAGATCCTATTTTGGAACTGCCTGCCTATGCATCCCTTTGGTGTCAGACTGGGATGAGGTTCAAACTGTCACAGTCATGTATTTCAAGGGACTCGTGACATACGTATACACAGCACGTCTCCTCACTCCTCAACCCAAACTGTCAAAGGCAGCTACCTGTACACACGCCTGAGGTGTGATTATGAAGAAAGTGAAAAAAAAATGATTGCACACACACACACATAACCTACACCAGTTTTCTGTACACACACATCTGAGCAGAGCTCGTTTTAGAATGGATGCAGTTGAGAGCAGAGGCCATTATCAGCTTTATCCTACCAGGGTCATGTCACAGCCCTGTTCAGGTTAAACAGCATAATCAGAAAATTAATAATTTTTTTTTCTCCTCATTTTCCCCACCCAGCAACAGCTTTTCTGGGACACGAACACAGTCAAGGGCGATTAAGGGAGCCCCCTGTATCCAGTTATAGAGTCTGAGGAGTGGGGACCTCAGGCTATTAGAAGATCTAAGTGTTTGAATGATCTGTGATGTATTATGTTCATTACTATGAAATATAATTATTTGTTAGCTACATTTTTTACTGATACTCAGAAGAATATTCTGTGTCCTGGTATTATTGGGTGTGTGCACAGATAAAAATCACTGATAGGTTTTATATACAAATGAAACAGTACTCCAACCAGGGTTCGAATCTTCTCTATTCAGAGCCAGAAGAACGCACAAATAACGAATGAATGAGATAGAAAAACTCACTTTATTTAAAACACGAAACAAAGCTTTCGGGTATAACCCATCCTCAGTGTTTGTTAATATATTTTATTTTTTTTCAAAACAAGTTTATTGTTTTAACATATAAGAGAAATATCATAACAATTTTATACAAATAATTAAAAATAGGTATTATTATAATATTCAACAAAACAACTAAAGTATTTACAAAGACATCCACTACAATCAGATCAATTAATTAAACTAAAATACTGTGCTACTGAAATTAGAATTTTTTTAACAAATTTTGTAAATTATCCCATACAATAAAATGTGATGTTTTTCTAGTTGTTCTCATTCTAATTGTGCTTATTTCCATATGACACATTATATTCATAACATTTTTAAATTCATTGAACGAAGGAGGTGTATCTGAAATCCAATTTCTAGTTATTATTTTCCTAGCCACTGCTAGGATAGACCATAACAAGGGAAGCTTAATCTTTTAACACATTGAGGTACAGGTGTGTTGAATAATATAAGAGACTTAGAAATAATGAAATTATCTGTAAAAGAGCCTGCAAAAATTCATTAATTGACTTCCAGTATTCTTTCAACTTCATACAGTCATAAAACATATGAGCCCAGTCAGCATTAATTTCTACATTACATCTCTTACATAGATTATCTTTATTATTAATTTTATTCATCATCAAAGGTGTATAAAAAGATCTATGTAAAAATTTCCATGTATAAAGTCTCCAGACAATGGAAGCTGTAGTTCTATAAGCAGATTCCAATATATATTGTTTATCTTGTTGAGTTGGTGGGTCCCCATTAATAGAGGTGAAATAATTCCAGTATGAATCTACATTGTAAAAAGTTTCTTGTCTGATAATTTTATGTATATATGAAAGTTTACCTTTATCAGAAACTTTATGCTGTAAATTTATTATCAAGTAATCAATCAGTTTTGGAATAGATTCTTTAACTGTTATAGACATTAGATCTATTCTATCAATGAGATGTTGTCTAAAGATCTGAACCTCTAACCAGCAAGTTTCTCTTAGATCAAATTCTTGTTTTAAAAAATCTAGATTTTTAACTTTATTATCAGATATCAGCTGATACCAGTACTTTAGATTATTATCTATAGCTAAATGAGCTCCTTCAGAAGTAGATGACATAAGCATACCCTGAGTATAAATTATAGGGAATACAATAAAATTCCATTCCCTATACTTAGGGTGCATGAATATAAAGTTACGATAACTAATAATAATATTTAATGGGTAACAGACCATATGTTTAGGTGTAATAGGTGAAGTACAAAATTCCTTTAGCAACCACAACATGGAGTTATTTATAATCATATTTTTATGTGTTAAGGAGATTTTCATGAAGTGCATACTAATTAGCTCCCAATAATCTTTCCATTTTGCGACATATGACCGATCTATTAATAAAGTAATAACTTTTATAATAGAAGAGATAATATATAAATTAAAGTCTGGAAAAGAAATACCCCTTGAGACCAGCTATTAGTATGTTTCTTTAATGCAATCCTAGGTCTATTAGGTGCCCATAAGAAATTTAACATTAGTGTATTCAGTTTCTTGATAGTTATTTTTGTAGGTGAAAGTATTATTGATTGTATTAAGTATAAAATCTTGGGGAATATTATCATTTTAATAATTGTAAGTCTCTCCTCCATAGTAAAAAACATATTATTCCAGGTATTAAAAAGATTTTGTATATTAAGAAAACAGGTATTATAGTTATTATATATAATAGATTTAATATCTTTAGATAGTATTATACCTAAATAAGTTATCTGACCTGAGTTGGGTACATATTTAGTAAAATCACTAATGAGAGTATTTTTTCGTGTATATATAGGTAGTATTTCGTTTTTTTCTTCATTGAATATTAAACCAGAAATACTTTTAAAATTCATCATTTTATCAAATAAAGACTGCATAGAAGAATTAGATCCTGCTGATGTAATTAGAACATCATCTGCAAAAGTTGAATTTTGATGTTGTATTTTCTTCTATTTCAAAACCCTCTATGTCAGTACTGTTTCTAATCAAATTAGCCCAAGGCTCCATTACTAAAGTGAATAAGAGTGGAGAAAGTGGACATCCTTGCTTTGTACCTTTAAGAATGGGTATTTTTTGTGAAACATATGTTCCTACCTTAATATAAGCCAGCGTTCCTTTGTATAAATGCTCAATTAAATTTACAAATGCATCAGAGAAATTTGTGCATTTCAGTAAGGTAAACAGATAGTCCAAACTTACTGAATCAAATGCTGAACCAATATCAAGACTAATAAGTGTTAAATCTTTCTTTTTCCTATTTGCAAAATCAATTAATGTTAAAGTTCTTCTTATATTATCAAAAGTATTTCTATTTACAATGAAGCACGTCTGATCTATGTCTATAATGCCGGGGATAATTGTCTTCAATCTATCAGCAAAAATACTCATAAACATTTTATAATCAACATTAAGTAATGAGATGGGTCGATATGAAGAACATCTAGTTGGATCTTTATTAGGTTTTAAAATTGGTGAAATAAATGTATATTGCCAAGATGGGGGGGTTATTAACTCAGTTTGGGCCAGAATAAAAACCTTATGTATTAATGAATATGTAGTTTTAGAAAGGATTTTATATATCTCTGGTATAATACCATCATTACCCGGTGCTTTGTTTGATTTAAGCTTATTTATTTGTGTAATAACTTCTGTATATGAAATACTCTTGTCCAATAGTTTAATCTGTTGTTTATTAAGCTTTTTATTCATGTTTGTGGTTATAAACTCCTTTATTTTATCTTTAGGTTCCATGTTAATGTTGTTATGGTTAATCTTGTGAAAGTGATTTCTAAATTCATCCAGTATTTCTGGTATACTAGAAACATTCTTCTTTTCCTTAGAGAAAAGATTTCTTTGATATGGTTTTGTTTATTCAATCTTTTGTTTTATTTTTAAGTCTATGTAAGTATTTGGGGCTTATTGAATAAGACAAAACTTGTATTTCTCTAAAGTTATTTTAACTTTATGAGTTAAAATTTCTTTGTATTTCTCATTTAGTTTGTTTATTTCTTCAATAACTTTCTTGTCCATAATATTTTCTTTATTATTATGTTTATAAGAGTCTAGTTTACTTTGAATATCTAACAATTCCTTATCCCAAGATTTCCTTTTGTTATTATACCATCTGATACTTTGTCCATATAGATATGATTTTAAGGCATCCCAAACATAGACAATGGAGACTTCAGGAGTATTATTTATGTCTAGAAAATGTTGTACTTCTGAAAGTATATATTCTTTATAGTCTTTTAGCTGAGTTAAGTATGCTGGTATCCTTTTGATCTGAACATTATGAGTATTTTTATCATGAATTCAAAAACAATTGAGTTATGATCAGATATAGGACATGAAATGATTTTGGAATTAATTAAATCTGTTACCATCTGGTTAGAAATAAAGACCCTATCTATTTTTGAATAAGTTTTGTATCTGTTAGAAAAAAGGTGTATGGTAATGATTTTGACTCTATCTGATTATTAATATCATTCAAATGATAAGAATTAGCAAAATCATTTAAATGTTTTGCATTAGATGTAATTCTTCTTTTCTTTATAGTGGTAGTATCACTTTCATGTAGTATACAATTAAAATCACCAGCTAAAATAATATCCCTACAGAGAATGATATGATCTTATCAATATGATGTTTCACTGTATTAATACCAATTCCAGGTATCCAATATACATTAATTAAAGTGTAAGTCTTCCCATTAATTTGTATTGTAACCATACAAAACATTCCTTTGTCATCCTGATAAGACTTAATGGTTTTAGGAATGGGCATACTTTTATTCCATAAAATAGCCACTCCTCTTTTTTTCTGAGTGTGCTCTGAACTAACCAATACTGTATACTTATTAGTGGCTAGTTTATCAATATCTTTTTTCAAGAGATGGGTTTCTTGCAGGAAGACTAGATTGGCCTTGTGTAGATTAATGTATCTTATTAGGCTTGCCCTTTTACACGGATTATTCAATCCATTAATGTTTAAAGAAATTCCTTTTAAAGATGTCATTTGGCATTTTTAAAACTCAAGAATCTTATGATCGAAATAACAAATAACAAGATAAATAATGTTACATCTCCTCTTTTAGGTGTACCTTTAAATATAGCTGTATTTATTAAATCTCTTATGGGATTTTGTATAGGATTCAATTTTGTTTGTAGTGACAATGAGTGTACAAAATATATTGTGGATGTCAAAACTATATACATATAACAATGAACAAGTGAAAATAATGTAAGGATTAAACCTTGCATCCCGCCTGGAGTTGAAACCTCCAACTTAGAGCAGTATTTACTACTCAAGTTAACCCCCTACCCTAAGCAGCAGTACCTCAGCTACCACCTTATCAATTTAATACTAGTTATATTTAACTGAGGTTAACAGTTTTCAATTCAATTATCTATCAAGACAAAACTACACATTTGGTAAAACAGCATCATATAAACTAAAATAAACTTTTTTTTTTTTTTTTTTTTTTTTTTTTTTTTAAAAACTGTTCATACTATTATATAGATCTATGTAATATATAACACTTGTATTCTAATAGCATTCAAATAATCTTAATGTTAGAAATCAAGAGGAGAGAAAATTATGTTCTAACATTCATTTAAATCAAAAACTTTGGCTAATATGATTCAGACATTACATGCATTAAGATGCATCTATTTTCTGTCATGTGAATTCTATCAACAGCTTCCAAAAAATCTTGAATTGTTTGTATATGAGCATTTACTTAAACTCATTATTGTCAGTAGAGTAAAATATTGTATTCATAAAAATTATTATAAATCATATTGCATAGTTATGCAGATTCTCAGAAACACCTGCGTTATTACCTAAAAAAAAAGCCATCACACACATAAACACAGACACACACACATACATATACACACACACATATACACACACACACACCCACACACACACACACATATACATACATACACACACACACACACACACACATATATATATATATATATATATCTGATCTCACTGAGTTGTGTCTTTGTAGAGCACTATCCTACTTGCTGTCCCTAGAATAAATCTGTCTGCTTTATACAAAATAATGCACAGCAAACACATATTAGTAACCAGATTTTACAATCATGCTAACCTACTGCTTTAAAATATATCACATGACATTTCTTCCAGAATAGAGTTATAAGATTATTTATGCTTGTCAATCAGATGAATTAAATGAGTTATAGTAAAGTATATGTTTGGGACACAAGTTTTTAACACAGATTATTATGCTACTGTTAAGTAGATTTTCAAAAACATTTAAATAAATGTTTCATTTTCTATGCCTTCTAAAATAAGATATTTACTTGCTACAAGAAACTACATCATCTAAACTCATCATAACTGACACATTTTATGAATAGAGTATTTTCCTGTATCTGTGGTGTGTCAGTGTGATAACCTTGTCAATGTTTATACTAACTGCTTTCAGTTTCTCTGTGAAAATTCTGTGAGTGAAGCTTCTGAGGAAACTCATGGACACTGTGCATGAGACAGCCCACATCCCAGATTGTCTCCCTTAACATTTTGGCGGAAACTTATTAAAACTTGTGGCAAACATTCATTTTGTCAATAGAGTAAAATATTGTATTCATAGAAATTATTATAAATCATATTGGATAGTTATGCAGATTCTCAGAAAAAAAGCCATCACACTCACACACACACACACACACATATATATATATATATATATATATATATATATATATATCTGATCTCACTGAGTTGTGTCTTTGTAGAGCACTATCCTACTTGCTGTCCCTAGAATAAATCTGTCTGCTTTATACAAAATAATGCACAGCAAACACATATTGGTAACCAGATTTTACAATCATGCTAACCTACTGCTTTAAAATATATCACATGACATTTCTTCCAGAATAGAGTTATAAGATTATGTATGTTTGTCAATCAGATGAATTAAATGAGTTATAGTAAAGTATATGTTTGGAACACAAATTTTTAACACAGATTATTATGCTGCTGTTAAGTAGATTTTCAAAAACATTTAAATAAATGTTTCATTTTTTATGCCTTCTAAAATAAGACATTTACTTACTACAAGAAACTACATCATTTAAACTCATTATAACTGACATATTTTATGAACAGAGTATTTTTCCTGAATCTGTGATGTGTCAGTGTGATAACCTAGTCAATGTTTATACTAACTGCTTTCAGTTTCTCTGTGAGAATTCTGTGATTTGAAGATTCTGAGGTAACTCAAGGACATTGTGCATAAGACAGCCCACATCCCAGATTGTCTCTCTTAACATTTTGGCGGGAAACTTATTAAAACTAGTGACAAACATTAATTTAGCAGTGTAAATGCATCTAAACATGACAGAACCTCCACAATATATTCCACAGATCATCACAGCCTCTATGCAAGTGAAATTAAACTCAAAATTACCAACAAGCAATAAAACTCAGCATTCTTCTCCCAACTCAATTTTCATACAAATCCTATTATTCACTGTGCCCACACAGTCAAAAGCATTTCTATATATTAATAAAGAAAAGAAAAGAGAGTAGAAAATAAAAGGGAGTGAGGCAGAAATAAAAAAATGTAAGAGAAAGCTGTAAGAAGTATATACAATGGAATGTTACTTACTGTTTATATTAATAGAGTTAAAAATAAAACATATTATTTACTCTTATTTAGTTCTGATTATTATTAGTTAAAGCATGACAGATTATTTACAAACAAGCATAAGCAGTATAATCAAGAAAGTATAATTAGAAATAGCATTTGAAGAACTTATGAACTTTTACAAGAAATAAATATGTTATTATTCTGTTAATGATATTTTCATTACTGTTCTCTCCCTGCCCTCCCCCACCCTTTACCCACTACATAATCTAAATAGAATGTCATTGTTTAAACAAAGAAAATAATAAAAGAAGAAGGGAAAAAAAAAGATAAAGATAAAAAAATGTATCAAATTACTAACCTTACTTTTTTCAGAAAGAAAAACAAATCGAGTCACAGCCTGCCATTAAATCCTCAGGCATTTTGACTGGTTATGAAACAAAACATTTCTTTGCACATAGAGAATAACTTTGATTAAATCTTTTCCAAAATATTTGTGGCTTTCTGGAAATGCAGGAACTATATTCAAAAAGATTAATAATGAACTAAAATGATGAGAGAGAAAAAAACATATAACAAATCATTTGTTTTTAGTCTCTTCTTCTTCTCTGAAGTCTTCCAGGAAGCTTCAGTTGCCAATCTCTTTAATGAAGAACTAGCCCATTCCATTTCTTCTATTTTATCCAAAATCCTTTTTTTTTGACAAACAGTAAAGCAGAGTCTAAATCATTGAAGACCTTAGGACCATCAGGAAGGAAGATTTTAAGCTTGGCAGGAAACAGAAGGTATGTTTTAAACTGTGCTTTTTTAAGCTCCCTTATTAGTGGCAGAAAAACTTTTCTTTTAGCAATTACCATGGAAGAATAGTCATTGTCAAAACGCACAGTTGTCTCATTAAACTTAACAGGAGCTTTAGCCCAAGCAGATTTAAGAACCATCTCTTTATCAAAAGATGATAGAAATCTAACTATAACTGATCTAGGATAGTTTTTGTTAGAGTTAGTATTAGCTATAGATCTATGTGCTCTTTCGATACCAAAAGAGAATGCTTCTGGTAAATCTAAAGTTTTAGGGAGCCATGTTGTTAAAAAAGTAATATTGTTACCTTCAATATTTTCTGGCAGTCCAAAAATCCTAATGTGTTAATATATTTTAGACTAATTGGATGTACAAATATTTTATCCATGCATATATCTCTACAGCAACTACAAGCATAACAAGGTGTAGTGCCTATTTTATTTGTTATTATTGGCATTACGTTTAATTCAAAGTCTTTATAACAAAGCCTTCTCTTCAAATTGTACATATTTCTATGTGCAAATTTAGAAAAACTGCCTAGAAATTTATTTAATTCAGGCTGAGCCATAAGGATAGGCCAATTATTTTCAATTTTTTTGACATGTTTAGATACATTAGTATATGTCAAAGTGTACCTTAAAGTATCTTGTGACATATCATTCTCATTAGCTTGAACAACTACATCGCTAAAGAAAGGCCATGCATAACTATTCCTATTTTTTAGTATATCATCCTTTATTTCATTGACTTGTATCATCCTATAACCTCTATTATAAAATTCACAGCACATATTTTCCATTTGTTGTTTGCATTTATAAAGATCTGTATTAAGTCTACTAACACGTAGTAACTGACTTTTAACTATTCCACGAAATACATGACCAGCATGCATACTATTAGCGTGCGTATATCTATTTACTTGTACCTTTTTCTGAAAAACTGTGGTTTCTAGTATGTTATCATCATTTTTACATATTTCAACATCTAGAAAAGATATTTTCAAATTAGATGAGCATAATGTAAATTTCAAAAATTCAGTAGTATCATTCAGATAGGATACAAAGCTTGTTAGTTGCTCTTGTGTACCTTCCCATAAAAGGAAGCAATCATCTACAAAGCGTTGGTAAAATAATGTTATTTTTAAATAAGTTATCACCATATATATAATTTTTTTTCCCATTGGCTGAGAACAATATTTGCGTATGTGTTGGCCATGGGCGTACCCATGGCTATACCAGCAATCTGCAAATAATATTGTTTGTTGAACATAAAAACATTTTTCTCCAAAATTATTTCAGTCGTAGAATATTTGTTGCTTGATAAAATACTGTTACAGTAACCAGAGATATCTTTGAATTATAAAGGCGATATAAATAAGAGTTATTACCCATCTGGTTTATTAAGTACACAGTATTGCTGTACTAGCTTTTGTTGTTTTGACAGATATGTTACAAAATATCAAGATAAGACAACTTACTGTGGTTGGGGGGCCCCCAGGAACAGGGGGCCCTGAGCGCCCGCAGGGTTCGCTGGTGCCTAAAGCCGGCTATGAGTGCAGGGCATTTTTCTGGATGATGAATGAGTTTGTGTGCTGTAGTTAGTTGTGAACATATTAGGTAGTTGTGTAGTTCAAGCCAGTTTAATTGCTTTAAGCTATGTCAATGCTGGGTCCTATGTGGGAAGTTGGTGGCAAATGTGGCTATTTTATTATAGCAGGAAGCAAGTTTCTTTCTTCGAGTATTATTTAAGTTTATTAGGATAGGAGCGACGTATACATGAGCTGACAATAACAAGGTGGTGGCTAGAGTTTTCCTTGCAGTATCTGTAAGGAATCCATTGATCCTATAAAAGAAGGCTAGTTTCTGGTGTGTAGATTTAATGGTGTGCAGTACATGCTATTCATATTTGAAACTGTCATCTATTGTAACACCTAGAGGTTTACTGTGAGTTACAGTTTCAATGACAGCATTTTTTGCTGACTTTATGGTAAAACATTGGTGTGGAGGTCATTTATAAATGTATTAAATAGGACAAAACCCAGGAGAGAGCCCTGAGGGACACCTGTAGTAAATGGTTGAAAGAGTGATTAGGTTTGTTGCCATTTAACAGCTTGTTGCCTTCCAGATAGGTAACTAAGAAACCACAACAAGAAGTACAGTGAAGTCCTATTGAGAAGAGTCGAATGAGCAGTTGCTGGTGGGAAACAGTATCAAATGTCTTTGACAAATCTAAGAACGTGGTGAACACAAGCAGACCATTGTTTCTATGTTGGCTTATTATACTGATAAAATGTAGTACAGCAGTAATGGTGTTGTGCTGGGGCCTAAAGCCATCTTGTGTTTCTGAGAGCAGGTTATTTAAGGTTAGGTATTGCATCAGCTGCATGTGGATGCATTTCTCTAATATTTTGGAGAGGGGGAGAGAATTACTATTGATCTGTAGTTATTAAACTCTGCAGATGTGCCACCTTTGTGCAAACTAGATTATTTGAGTTCCTTATCCAGCTTCTGGATTAGGTCAAAAGTCTTATAAAGTATTTTTGTGACTGAACACTAGCTGCTAATACTAGTTTTAAAGGTCATGCGCCTATCCTATTTAAAGCATCACTCTGGTCTGTTGATTAGGGAGGCTACCTACTACCTAAGGTGTCTATAGCAGAACTACTACTGTTCTGCTATAGACACCTTCCTTTTTGTTAGCAAAATTTTTCAGATCCCCAACAGCCAGTGTACCTTGCATACATTTGTTTGCTAAAAGAGCCTGAGATAATGTCTGCATGGTTTCTGGAGAAAGGGTAATGGTTGTTTATGTAAAGTACACCAGCTCTTACATTTGCTTCCCTGATAATGTTGCAAATGTATTCCTAAAGAAAAAGGTCCTATTCTGTAATGGCTCCTAGAAGCTTACAATGTTCTAATTGTTCAATTAACTGATTGCTGAATAAATAAGTTTACTGTGTGCACACTGCTACATATAGTTTGGGTACAATGAACAATGAAAACTGTACAAAATGTTTTATTTTCTTCTGTAAAGATGCAGCAAAAATGTGTTATCTCATTCCAGGACACCCCTCTATAGCTTCTGTTCAAGTAATGTGCCTCTTCCTTAAAACAGATACATCTTTTTTTCAGTAGCCAGTGGACATTATTAACTGGGAGCAATGAAGAAAACATTTCAACCTTTGCAAATGAGAAAGAGACAGCCTGCTGCCCAGGATCAGTAAGCTCATGTCTACAATTTTTCTCTGTGAGTCCATACAACTACTAAATGGAATTAAAGGTCAGTGAAACATACATGATAGTTATCTTTGGTTAGTGGTGGTAGTAGTAGGAACAGTTAGCTAATTGTGTTTTCTAAGGTAATCTATCTGTCAAAACTTGTTTTTTCTATGCAAGTGTATATTTAATTTCCAAAATGTACTACCTAATTCCTTTAAGTAAAATGTTTCACCATTCATTTTCAAAAGCTTGTGGCTGTTCACTAATTTGTATTAGGAAAATTGCACAATAGATAAATTATAATAATTGTTGGTGTTTGGGTTTTAAAGAAAGACTAATTAGACATAGCTACCATATGTTTACAGTACAATTGGCTCATTTTAAAGTCTGCACTGTACTGTGGTTGTCCCACATTGGAATGACAGGCTGCAGCTTGCTATTGTAAAAGTAAAAGGGGGTGCTGGCACTATAAAGACATTAACAGACCCTCTTAAAACCCACTGTTTGTTTACAAATGCATTCATTTTAGCCAAGACATACTTACTGTTGATAAGGTAGCTTAAAAAAGCAATGGTCTGAGACTGAAATGAATACAGTCCTGGGAAGCTGTGGTTATAACTCTGTTTTACAGAGGTACAGTGTAAACTTTATTAGGGTGTGCCAAAGCAGCAAAGTTCATTTGCCATATTCTGTTAAAGTTAAGCATCTCACATATATTGTTGCCAGCAGTACGGTTTGTATGGCTGTTCCACACAGTGTGAATAATAGGGGTCCCACAATATCTTGGCACCAACTAGAATATCTTTTCCGTTTGCTAATATATGACTTCCAGGAGCAGGTTTTCTAGCCTCCTTTAATACCTACTGCACGTCCACAGAAAGTAGGTGCCTGAAAGGTATTAAGACTCTTATTATCCAGGCGGTTGTTTAGAGCTGGGATGTAGAAAACACCCTATATCTTAAGTGACTAAGTCCAGTCTGTGAGGAAGCTTGTAGAAATTGTGCTTGGCCATTTCTGACAGAAGGAAGAAACACTGTTGTCTTTGAAGAGTCCTTGGATATTAGTGGAAAGGGTGGATAAACATATAGAAACATTACTGTTCAAGAACAAGAAAAGTTATCTGTTTCCCAGGATTTTCTGCATGGACTCCTGGACCAGAATTTTACCAACTGACTGCTGTGACTGGAGGGGAAAAATCTATCTGAGGTGTTCCCTACAACTACATCAATTCCTGGAATACCCCCTAACAATGTTTCCAATTGTGAGGGTCTGTCCCGGTTCCATTCAGCTTGTCTGCCCAAAATTTTGCTCTAAAGAGATGTAAAATGCATGCAGAGTTTTGAGATTGTGCTGAAATGTTATATCCCAGGCTACACTGTCTAGTCTATACGGAAGGTAAGATTTTGTCCCCCCATTTGTTTATGGACCATATTACTGTGATGTTCTCTATAATCACTTGTAATGCTCCTGGGGACCACAAATGATTGACAGAACTGAGACTGCCAACATCTCTTTTACATTTATATGTTCTGGTCTGTCTTTTTTCTTCCAAAGACCCTGCATGTTTATTCTCATAGACTCAGTTCCCCAAGCAAAGTCTGAATTGTCTGTTGTCACAAATTGTTCTGGAGTTGGAAAGAAAAATGGGAGACTTAGATTCAGATAAAAATTGGTCTTTCCACCAAAGAAGTTCCCTTCTTACCAACCTCAAAACAAAAATATGGAATGTTGGGGATGTAGAAGCTGGGACCATACTGATTTTAGGTTACCAATACATTTGTATAATTTGGAGTCTAGCTAGAGGAATAATTAGAATCATAGGTGACATGAATCCAAGTATCCTGAGAAATTCCCTTGCTGAGACTTTTGTTTGTATAGGAAAAAACTCGGGAATAAATATAATTATGGAGCTAGTTTTCCCTGTGAAAGTAAAGCTGTTTGAACTGAGGTATCTAGAAGACACCCCAGGAAAACAATCCTGTGAGAAGGAGTCAAACAAGACTTCTGAGATTTCTCCTGAATACCAGTCTGTGCAGGACATCTTTCACCCAAATCAGATATTCCTGACACTTTGAGAAAAACTCTGTTAAGATAAACAAGTCATCTAAATAATGAAAATGTGAATACCTCATAGTCTGCAGTAGGTTACCACTGGAGCTAGACACTTTGGAACATTGGATAATCCAAAGATAATGAAGAAGATTCCACAGGAATGTGATGTGTGCATCTTTTAAATCTAGGATCACCAAAAACCTTAAATGAGAAACTTAAATGAGAAATGAGATGTAACAGCTCATGAAGAGATAACACTTTGAACTTTGGAGCTGTCACAAACTGGTTTAAAAAGGAAAGCTCTAGGACTGGTCTCCATGAAGTTTTTTTACTTTGGCACCAGAATCACTCTTGAGGCAAACATGCTATCTCAGGAGAGACAGCTTCTGTCACTCTCTGAGTTAGCAGATGCTGAATGGCAGGTGGGAAAAGAGAAATCTGATATGGCACATAAGGAGGAATCCTCTGAAAGGAAGTGAGAGGTTATCACTGGCATCTTTATCCATGCTGAATCACTCTCAGAAGCAAGACTAACTTGTCAAAGAGAGAAATGGAGGTTCAGATTTTTGCAAAGAATTCAGAGTTTGCCAGGGTGGGAAGGGGAGAATTCTGAAGATATTCCTTCAAACTTGTTAGAAAGTCCTTTATTCTGGTGGGATCCTCCCTTCTTCTTGGAGCATCTCTGCCATTGCTTTTTAAAAGTCTGCTTACCAGCAGCTTGTTGTGTCTACTTACTTTATTCTTTGAAAAATGTTGCAAAAGTAGCACTAAAACCCTCGACAAGCTTGGGGGAAGCTGAGCAATCTGTGAAGCTCCCTGAATCAGCTTCCCACTCTCAAAATACTTTAAGTACCTCTACAGCACGTGGTCCAAACACTACCTTTCCATCTAAGGTAGAATTCAAAATTTTAGCTTTAGCATTTTCAGGCAGAACTGACAAACCAGAAGGATGTTCCATGGTGAAGCTAAAAAAAAAGGCGCCTGGATCCCAGGGAAGCCAGATAGCAGTAATTGATGAAACAAGTTAAGAATTTAAAAAGTATTTTTCCCAACAAAAGATATAATGAAAACCACTTTAAAAACCTAGCCTCAAAAAGTAGTAAGACGCCTTTTATAAATGAAAAAATTGTTTTACTTAAGTTGCAACAAATTTTTTCCTCAAAAGTAAAAAGTAAAATGCCCTGTTGTAAAATGAATAAAAGTTATGTGAAAGCACGTTTTCCTAGCATAAAACTAATAGTTTTACAGAAAAAGGTTGCTTTCTGTCATAAAATTAAAATGCAGACTTTTTTTCCGAAAGGGAACGTAATCTGTCAAGCAATGGAGAAGTGTTGGATGACCACTGACCCTTGAAATCCCAAAGAGGAGGTCTTTTTGGTGTCAGGAAAGCTCTGAAGGGCTCAGTGCCCAAATTACTATTTTCCTGCAGTTCTACTCTAGCTGAATAATGGTTTGGGTGTGCAGAAGGTGCTCTACAAGGTGGCCACTGTTATATCCTTAGCAGACTATAATTCATACTGCTAAGGCTACTGGAGCACGGATCAAATGATGAGCATCCACAGCAATATACCCAGTGTCCCACTTATAGTTATGTTGTGCTCAGCAGAACTTGGGTTGAGCAAAAAAACTCAAAATATGCCTCCACATTCTTAATACTAATTAACATGCATCAGTGCCTTGAAGACAGGGAAATCAAGCAAAGCAAAGAAGAATAAGAACCACACTCCATGTCTTTACCTCTTCATTAATTCCAAACATACGCAAGCAATCAACATCCACAGCATGAGTTCCCTTCATTTGTAAAATCTCTAAATATATTCTTTGCAGTCAAGGCAATTTATAAATACAAAAACAGAGAAGGGGATCTCCATTATGCTCCACTGTCCCTAAGATCCATAACACCTGGAAACAGTGACATGCATTATTTAAACTAATGACATTTTTAAGACACATACACAAAAATCAACTGACTGAATAAATTCAAAGGACACTATAACATTAAAAGAAAATGTCATGAAGATGTTAAAACATTATTTTCAGTGATATGAGAGCTGTGATTCTTCACCTCTTTTTCCCATTCACTTTTCGACAGCAGTAATTTGCACAGGTAATTAAAACCAGGATCCCTTCACCTCTCCATTAATATGTAAAAAACTGCATTCCACCCATTTTAAGATATATGCATACATGGTGAATCATAGGTTCATAGGCAAATGCTAGGCTAGCTGCCCTTGTGGGTCATTTTAAGCATATCCAATTTCCCTCAAAGGCAAGAATCAAACTTTATACAGTGTGACTGTAAGAAAAACCCTTAACCATTATGTGAACCCCCAAACTACAGATTACAGCATAGTACAATTCAGACTTGTGCCTGTACAAGATGTTTGTCTTTCTGGGGTCTGCCTAAATGTAAATTACCTCATACAGTCAATTTCAGCATGGTGTAATTAATCTTCAAAAGAAAAAGACATGGGTTGATGTTATGCATAATCAAGGTAGATTAATGACTGCAATACAGAACACCAGCCTTCTTAGGAAAAGAAAAGCAGATAAAGCATATGTGAGACAGAATGCCGTCATTTTTTTTTGGGGGGGGGGGATTCCTGTGGGAAGTAGCCATTTTAAGATGGGCCACAGAATATACTTTGCAGGTGGGTGGTACAGTACAAACGATCGCAAGGGCTAAGATACTTCATGTGGTACTCCTTGGAACATGATAATACACATTTGTAGAATATGCAGATTATCCTGCCCCAAACAGCTACATTTATTTATTTGTTTATTTATTTATTTATTGATCGATTAATCAATTGACTGATTGATTGGATTTATTTATTTATTTATTTCCATTTGTTGACCAGGAAATCCAACTCGGCAAATACAACCTTTTCAGTGGAGACTCGGGGAGAAAAGCTTGACACAAAATTATGCAATGTCATACATTAATACTATCAGTAAAAGTCACTTAGAATAACAACTGCAGTGCAGAGACAGATAAACAAAAACTTTCAGTAAAGTACACAAACATAAATCACTTCCTTTCACACATGTATCAGCTAATTTTAAGTTCTATTCTAAGGGATTCTACTGTGAGTAAGGGCAATTCTTCAAAACACATTCAGTATAAAGCATGCAATTATGTCGCACTACAAAACAAATGATAGCTTTTGTACTGTTCACAGGCTGCAGTTACACTGTAGTAGTGGTGCGCTACTGGTTTGAGGAGGGAAAGACTAAAGATATCATAGATTAAATTTCTCAGATTTATGTCTCTACATACTGTTCTATACATACATATATACATATCATATATTTGTTCTGTATTTCACATATTTATACTTTACTCTGTGAGTGAAGGAAGATTACAGTTGAGATATTACCCAGTTCTGCTGGTGCAATGAAATAAAATCCTGACTGCGACCTAGGTGACACAAGTAAGATTAGCAGCTCAGGCACCTGTTGGAGTTGTCATAGAAGAGGAGTGGAACAAAAAGGCTTACAGCTGCTCACCTCTCCTCATGGGGAGTGTTGAGAAGTGCAAGTGAAGATATTAAGACAATGAGGATAATACAAAACAGGATGGAGCTTAAGGTGCCTGCAGGTGGTGATAACATATAAGCTTAAATGCTTTATTGACACATTTGGTTCTGGATGATGTTGATATAGAATATAGGTTCATGGATGATTACTAGGCTAACGGCTTAATGGCCCTTACAAGCCTAGCCAATATAACCCTATTTTACCCACTATATGGCCCCCAGGATCAAGAAGATGGCATGGATTTGTGTCTGTGCATTGAGCATATTACAGATTGTCCTTGTCCATAAGGGACAAAGGCACTACCCCAAGTGTGAATTTGTTATTCCCATCCATTCATCCACAAGCCCTTTTTCCCATTTTTTTGCACAACGGTTGGGGTATCACTTCAACAGTGACAATCATCTAGACTGATCCAAGCCAAGTTTGAAGAGGGCCAGGGAAGACATCTGCTTAAAGTGGATAGGAAGCCTGTTCCAACTTTGAAGACTGATATCTGTCTCCAGCATGTTCTGTTTGAGTCGTTGATTACATTTAGATTCCTATATCGGGTAACCTTGTAGGTCAGGAATAGGTCACCCTTTAATAGTCAGCAGAAGACAGACTAAGGGATAGGGCTTTTTGTCTATCCACATAGTTCATGTTGTTTACACCCTATATATATTTTTTCTCTGAGGTTGCTCCAGTTGCTGTAAGTGCCTAGTCAAGTACATGCCAAATGGTGCATTGTACTTGATTATTGGTGTAATAAAGGTTGAGTACAATGGGACTATACTTTCTTTGGATATGGATGCCGTACCTTTACTTATAATTTGTGCCACAAAGAAGGACTTCCTCACCACTGTGGACACATGGTGGTCAAAGTTTAGGCTACTATCTATCTGTATGCCTAGATCTACTCTTATGGGTGTGCTGTTGATGTTATAATTTACAGAGGTATTTGACTTCTCAAATGGTATGATAATGCATTTTTCGCATTTAGTTTTATGCCACAGTTCTAGCACCAATTGTTTGTCTGCTCTAGATTGTCTTGAAGGATATCTACATTGTTGGGGGATTCAATGACTGCCCCCCAGCCTGTAGTCATGGGCAAACTTTGTCATTCAGAGGCCTTAGACATTAGCCTTGACTTCAGAGAAGTATATTCCAAACAGGAGCAGTCTCAGCACTGAGCCTGTGGCACACTACTAGAAAATGGCCTCTTGCTGGATCTGGATTCATCCACTTTAACCATGTGTCAGGTCTGTGAGCCAACTGGCTATCCATCTGGTGATGTAAGAATTTATGCCCGGTTTTGTGAGTTTATTTATAATACCTGAGTAGGAAGCTGTGTCAAATGCCTTGTCCAGGTCTATGTAGGTGCTATGTACTGTTTTACTGTCATCCATGGCCTTAGTGACTTTCTCAATGAAATCCACCAGATTCAGTAGGCATGTCCTGCCCTTGACAAAGCAGTATTGGGTCAGGTCCAGTGTTTGGTAGTTTCCTATGTCATTATTTATCAGGCCCAAGATTACTCTTTCCATGGCCTTACATGTAAAACTAGCCACACTTTTGGGTCTGTTATTTTCTGGGTCAGTAGATTTATGTACATGGATGACTGTTTCTGTCCTGCACTCTATCAGGATAAAGCCAGTCTGGAGGCTGTGGTTAAATAGAGATACTAATGGGCCTTGTAAGTCCTGATTTAAGCTGTTTAAGAGGCAACTTAGTATATTGCCAGGTCCAAATGAAGACATTTTTAGCTTTAGAGAGCGCAGTGGCAACCTGTTCTTTGATGATAATTGGCAGTGGAGTGTTGAAGATTATTTCCTGGAAGAGACCTGGGGTGATGAGGAGGTGAAATCTGAGCTGAATTTGTTGGCCTGCAGATTTGCTATTTCTTTCAGCTGAGTACAGGTGATACCATCTACAACTAATTCCACACATTGTTGGGTGTTGCCCTTAACATAACTGAAAAATGCCTTATGGTTATCCTTAGCTTTGGAGGCTATTTTTACCTCAAAGTCTGCTTTCAGAGACTTAACTAGTTCCCTAATTCACTTGTTTAGACTAATGAGGGACTTTCTGCTCCATTGTGCACATTCCCTCTTCTCAACAGGGTTTTCTTTCGTTTGCTGTACAACCTATTAATACCAGGGGTCCACCAAGGCTGTTTTTGTGGTTTGACCTAGGCATGGTAGTTGAGGCACAATGAGATGTGGCTTTATGTGTTGTGATGGGAATTGTCTTGTTTATGTACATGCAGAATTTCTTCTGAGGACTGTGACTGAGAGGCCTTTGAGGTTTGGGTAAGTTACATGTGAGCACCTCTGCATATGTGGGTCTTAGTGTGTGGTCCTTTGCTGGTGCAATGAGTGATGTGTGTGAGTTGCTGACAACCTGTCTGTTGCTTTTTGTGTCTGTATGTGAGAGTCTAGCCACCAGTGTCAATGTGTAACTACATCACTCACATGCTGTATTTGTCTGTTTGAGAAATAAGTGGTTGTCAGTGTACATAAGGCACCTGTTACACTGCTTCAGGATACCCATGTTCAGCAAGCTGGATGCAGAGATAGCAGGAATGTGCCTATCCACAGTTGCAGGTCCTAATGTGCACTTGAAAGGATAGCAGTGGAAGGTGTTTGTAACCGGATAAGGGTAGGGTGCTTACTTGATGTTATCTCCAGCTAACCTAACCAGAGATGCTGCCCAAAACCAAATCAGATTATCTCTTATTAGCAGTAGTCCTGGGTGCTATAATAAGGTAACTTGCACAGTAAACTTTTACAGTACAATGAAAGTAAGCAATGCTTTCAGATGTTTGCGCCTGTATAGGGCACTGGCACAGCTCCAAGCAGATGAGCCGAA
Organism: Protopterus annectens; assembly: GCF_019279795.1. Taxonomy (NCBI): domain Eukaryota; kingdom Metazoa; phylum Chordata; order Ceratodontiformes; family Protopteridae; genus Protopterus; species Protopterus annectens. The sequence continues at coordinate 500,329,037 of NC_056725.1, read as the reverse complement.
TTTAAACCAGCAGTGGAAATAAAGAAAACCGACTACTGAGCCTTGTGGCTAATAAAAAGACTACACTTAGAGCTTTCCTGCGTGCTCCCCAACTCAGATAGACCAGATAAACACCTACCACTAGGTAAAAAACCCCAGTCCTCCTAATGTAAAAGCATAGTAAAAAAGAGTGTCTGGAGTGAAATGCTATCGCAAACAAACTTAAAAGATACAGATACATCAGTGTACTTTAAATAGCTGATAAAACTGTGATTATTCAATAAAAATACTTCACTTTGTAAAAATTAGCCTAGAGCCACTCAATTGTATAGAACTTATAAAGGAACTTAAACAAGGTAAGTGGATTAATAAGTCCTCCAGCAAAAAAAAACAACTATGTGTAGGAATTTCTAATGTGTTTCCCCAACCTATACAGACCAGGTTACCACCCACTGCCACTAGATAGAAAATTCATTGCCCTCTTGATATAAAAACACAAGAAAGTGCTTGCTAGAGTATAAAAACACACTACTTTATCTAACAGCTAGTTTGCTAGTGAATTCAGAGCAAGTAAATCAGAAAAGCACAATGTACTCTTCCTTCAAAATAAGCACAAGGAAAGGCAAATAAATAATTCAAGATATAAACAACAGTGAAGCTTAAAAAGCTTACTAACTGTCCTTACTGCAAGAAAGACTCATCTTTGTCTCTTTTCTGTGTGCTTTCTTAGTGGACTGTCATAGTGAGGTTACACAATTCACTTCATAACACTAGTCTGGTGTATGGCTTCCTTTCTTTAACTAAAATGACAGGGAAATACATAGAGCAAAAGCAGTAGGGTTAGTGTGGCAGCAGGCAGTAGAGGTAACATTTAAAATATTCAGACAGACGTTTTAGCTTGCTTCTTGTGCTTTGATATCCTTACAGTATCAGAGAGAGAGAGAGAGTGACAAAGCCAGAGGGACTCAACTGTACTCAGTACATCTTGAATTCCTCTATCCATTAAACATTTGCTTTTAAAAATATACCAAGAATGAATAAAGGTCAATCATAATCTCCATAGTAATACAGAAACTTAATTATTTAGCCCTGTCTTGAAAGTGAAGTACCAAAAAACTGCTCATAATCTGTATGACTGCTTTGTTTTCTTAAGGAACTTTTCTGATCCATGCCCTGTTTCCTATCACTGTTTCCAAATGCCTTGCCAGGTTTAAGTTCTTATATATTACTTTATCCAGTCTGAGTATGTTGTAGGGTATGTGCTTCTCTTTAGTATACACAAGGGATTCATTGTGGCCTTCTGTAAATCTCTACATCTGTCATTCAAATTTTACAATGAACAGGTGAGTGTCATAGATGTGGCAGACTGGATAAAACAACAGAACATGGTAATTTGAAACTCAGATGACAGTTTGAGTTTCTATGCAGTAAAGGAAGAATAAAAAGCAGACACAGGCAGCTAAATTCTAAGGCACCAAAACACCAATGTCATCCACCTCAAAGTAATATTTAACAAGTAACAAATACTGCCATTAGGGAAAACAATACATGCCATTAAAAGGAAAGTGAACATCTTGGTCACTCAGCTAAGCAACTTAAAATAAGCTATCTTTAACAAGCTAGTTTAAGGTACCATATGGTAGAGTTCACTAAATTAAGTCCATGAAACAAGACATCTGAACACTAAAAAAAGAGTGAAGCCTCACTTCCCGTGAAGTCACTGACTGTAGAAATAATGCACAGTTATCGTGCTGTGCTGAACTTTCAAGGAACTGTAAATGTTCATACTGATGACACTTGGGAGTAATCTTTATTCAAGATTACAGTTTTAGTATGCTTTCATATTTACGAGATATCATGTTGAACAAAGAAGAAGGCACAGCCTGTGAACATCTATTTTGTACAGGGAGACTGACCCAAATAATAGAAGTCTGGCAGCCGGCACGCAGAATTAAGGCTCTCAGCTGTTAATGAGCTGCTTCCTGTAGTCAAGGGTGCAGGGTTTGATTTATTCAGCATCCATTTGCATACTATGTAACTTACAGCACATCAAATAACTAGACAATGCTCCCAGGTCATCCCTGAAAAGGGACACTTGGGTCAGGTGGGCCTACAAGGTTAACAGATCGATAAAATAAAAACAAAAGAAACCAGTATAGATAACGTCTGAGAATGCTTCTTCTGGTATGCTCTGTATTAAAATTTACACATTTAACAGCTTTTGTCTGTTTTATGAAGAACTGTAGCTGTGCTAGCTACTCTTCAACAGAAGTTCTTAATTTGATAAGGACAGGTGTGTCCACTATGAAGACAGCACAAATAACTATGCAAGAAATCTTTTTAAGAATTAATTGCACTAAATTTACAAAAAAAACAAATACGCTTTAACAGAAATACATTACACATAAAGTTTCTTAAGAATGTGTTCATGTACATGCATACATCTCAGATACAGGCAAGAAAAAAAAAGAACATTTTATTACAAAAGACAGAACATAAACAAATAATACACATATAAAATATAAGATGATTGGGGTTAGTGTGGTAATATATGAATTATACAGAATGCTATTTTCAAAATTTTCTGAAAACAATCCTAATTTAGGGCAAACTTTAAAACTGGTGTTGTTTCCTCTAATTCTTCACATTTATTATATTTTCCTCACTTTATACTAAATTTAAAATTATTTTAAATTTCATCAGTAAAAATCATAAAAAACAAAAGAATATGTCCAACTGAGTATGCAGACAAATTATTAACCATAGCTACAGACTGCTAAGAGGTGACCTGTGACTGGCATGCAAAGCATGCTCCGACCCAATACTGATGAGTTTACTGCACATCAGTAAGTCAAATGGCATCAGAAATATTCAGTCTATGGATCTAAACCTCTTCTGCAACATCAACAGAAAGGTTTGGAGGGACAAGTTTATCTTACAGAGGATACCACTGCTGTGGAACAGACTCCCCATCCTCATAAAACTTGTCCCTTTTCAATTGCAACTTAGATCTATTCATGGGAAACAGAAAATTTATCCCAGGATTGTTCCCTGTACTACTAATGGACAGAGGCAGCTCCTAAATTCTTTATCCCATGCATGAGTCCCCTCAAATTATCTATGGTATGATCCCAGTTATTCTCTTTGGACCAAAAAGTAAAAAGGTCACACAGACAAACCAATTAGTAAAAACTACAAAAAAAAAAAAAAAATAGCTAAGCAAGAGTTTTTCAGTGTGTGATACTTTAAATCTTTTGTAATAGAGGCCCATGGGATATATGCAAATGACCCCTTAAGGGCATCAAGTGTTTCAGCTATATGGCTTCTCAATGACTTTTTACTTTTTCTTTTTAAGTCTTTGTGGATACATTCAGGCCAATAGCTAGTGGACTTTGGCTTTACTGGCCTGAAAGGATAATGTACTTTTAAGGATCTTAAGTCTTTTTTATTAAGAAAAGGAACAGCTCTGGGGTTACATTTATAGGTTTTACAACATAAACCATATATGTATCCTCACAGATCCACGTGAAGAGATGACAAGTCAGCAAGCAAAGGAGAGTAGTACTGCTGAAACTGAATTCATCCTCAAGACCTTGAGGAGGACCGTGTTTTTCACAAAATCTCACCAAGATGACACTGATATATAGAGTGTATTTATACTGCATATACCATGGGCAGAAGTAGGTCAACAATTTTAAAAGACAGCTGGGTGCACAAGACACAGGATAAAAAAGTGCCCAATCCTGGTAGGCACACTGGAACCTGGACTGAAAAAAAATGATAGTGTAGAATCCTCAAAACATGGAAACATTCTTAAAATGGGGCCAGGCCAGGCCCAGGGGGAGGATGCCCCCCCCCCCCGTTGTACAAGGAAGTAGCAGTCCATAAAAATCACAAAAAACGATAGGCAAAGAAGAGCCTTAAGATGATAGAGTGGACAACTGAGGATAAGAAAGAAATTATATATTATTACTATTATGCAAAAAGCCCATAATTTCGAGACATAAGATATACAAAAAGATTGAGAGAAATTAGAGGAAAGAAAAATACTTCCTCAAGAAAAACTGTTAGAAGCTTCCAATAAAAAATTGTGTTCATTAATACAACAGATTTGTGAAAAACAGTATATAGGCCAAAAATTTGATCTGTTTGGAAAAAGAAGCATCTGAAGAACTGTGAAAATATAAGTAACAAAACCTAGACATTTTTGAAAAGTATAAAAAAGAAATACGGACATACGATCATAGGATCACAGGATCATAGGAAGTTACTAGGCTATCGGCCCTGAGGCCCTTATAAGCCAAGCCAAGAGTTTATCCCATGTTTAGACAATCAGCACCCGATGCCCCTGTCCAGCAGGGACACGGGTGGAATCCCAGGGATGTATTTTCTGTTTCCCATCCAGTTCCCAGGTGGGACTTAAAAAGGGGTAAAAAGGTACTCTGCTTGACATGGAGAGGGAGTCTATTCCACATATGGGAGAGTCTCTGGGACACAAATCTGTTCCGCCAACAAGTCCTATTGATGTCACACACCAGGTTGAGGACGTAAGTGCGGGTTACTCGAATGGAGCTTAACTTGCGGATATGCAGCAGCCCCATCAAGGCAGGGGACATGGGAAAGAAAGAGATTTGATATGGTGCAATATTTATGCAAATGCAAAAAAACAAATTAATCAATATAAAGAAGGCAGCCCCAAAGATATTTGAAGAAAAATACAGGAAAAGAAATCCAGATATGGAAAATCTCACAATAAAAAAATAATATCACAAAGAGGGACTATAGAAAAGAAAATTAGTAAAATCGAAGTTAAAAAAATAGAAGTTGAAGATATGGAGTGCCTGCGAAGTGAAGGATTTGGTGTAGAAGGTCAAACACAGGTTACATTACAGCATGATGGAACGAGTCCTCAAAGTAAGGAGAACCAGGAAGATCAGGAGATATATAAAGAAGAAATATGGACATGGGAAAGAAAAAGAGATTTAATATGGTGTAATATCTATGCAAAGGAGAAAGCAAAACTAATCCATGCAGAAAGAGCAGCACCAAATACATCTGAAGAGAAATACAGGCAAAGGTATCCAGACATGGAAAACTTTACAATACAAAAAAAATAAGAAGTCAAAGAGGAAAAGTAGAAAAGGAGATTTGTAAACTGAGGTTATGGAGTACCTGCCAAGTGAAGGATTCAGTGTAGAAAATCTAATTCAGAAAGCACCTCAACAGGGTAGAGCAATGGGCATCCAAATTAAGGGGAAACCAGTGGAACGGGAAGCAAATGGTCAGGTGGCGTATGAAAATATTTTGGAGCCTCCAACAGGAAACCAGTATAAATATTCACTTGAAGCTGGAAAGCAAGGGGAGGAACAGGAAACTAGAAACTTTGAAGTAGTTAGTGTTGAGGAGTGATAGGCCAATGAGTTCCCATATGACAGAACAACGGATGGCACAGGATGAAACTGAAGAGAATGTGCACAGGAAGATGCTACTGAACTTTCTACAGAATGCCCACAGGAAATGTAAAATAAAAAATGTGCCCTCAGTTTAGAAGAAAATGAGCTAAGAAAAGAGTTGCTTGATTTCATAGAGATAGCTATATTAAGATCAATGAAAGAAATAGACTGCAGAAGGTCAATAAAACCCCAAACGTCAGAAGTTTGATAAAACAAATGAACACAGTAATTAAGACTGCCAATAGAGATCCGTGCGATATTAACAGAAATAAACAGAATATATTACTGTGTAGCTAAATTAATAACTGATAATAGTTCTACCACAAGAACACAGGATAGAGGGAAAGGAAGGGGAGAAATTGAATACCATCATAGAAGTATCGAACAGAGAAAACTATAAAGCAATTAAGACAAGAAGTGTCACGGTTAGAGGAGTACAAAAGAGGGAACAGATCAGCAAAAATACTTAGAAAGATAAACATGATAAAAGTAATAAAAGTAATGTGCAGTATTAGAACAGATCATGATCTATCATAGACTACTGCAAATAAACTAAAATCTCAGTACAGGCGGAAAAACTTAAGAGGATATGCAGATAAATATAAAGGAAAAGTACAAAATAAGCAATATATTGACGATGCAAAAAAGTTTTATAAAGAACTGGGAAACAAGGTAAAAGGAATTGAAAGACCACCAAAAAAAAAAAAAAGAAAAGAAGAAATGGATACATTTTAGAGAAGTATTTATGAAGACCCTGTGGAAAATAACAAAAATGCTAAATGGGCAGAAGAAGTAAAAGAAAGTATAAGAAGTTCAAAGGTACAAGATAAGAAATGGGATGAAGCAACAGTCAGAGAGACTGAAAGTAAGTTAAGAAAAGCCTCTAATTGGAAAACCACTGGCCCAGATACAGTACCTAACTTTTGTTTAAAAGTATTAATGTCTTTGCATGAAAATTTAGCCATGGGTAAGAACTATTTATATGCACACCCCAAACAGGCACCAACCTAGCTAACAAGAGGAAAAACAATGCTCCTACTTAAGACTGAACCTGCAAGCTACTCTACAAATTAGACACCAATAACTTGCTTTCTGTCAATGTACAAACTATATACTGGGATTGATGCTGATAGAGTTTATAGTCATTTAGAAAAAAACTCAATTATGGCAATAGAACAAAACAGCAATAAAAGAAAGTGATATGGAACAAAGGATCGTTTGTTCTTAAATAAAGTCTTACTGGAAAACTGCAAAAAGGGGAAGAATCTAAGTATGGCATGGATTAACTACAAAAAAAAAATGTTTGATAGTTTCCCACATTTATGGTAAAAGAGTGCTTAAAAATGTATGAGATACACCCTACATTGACTGACTACATTACAGTGACCATGAGACAGTGGCAGACCACTTTGCAATTAAGCCATGATAAAGGACAAATTATTATACCAGGGATAAAAATTCAAAGGGGGATATTCCAAGGTGACTCTGTCACCGCTGCTATTCTGTCTTGCCCTTAACCCATTAAGCTGTCTACTTTACAACTTAGGCCATGCCTATAATTTGCCTCCTAGAAAACAACAAAGTATAAAGACTTCTCATCTTCTCTTTGTTGATGATTTAAAACTGTATAGCTCATCAGATGAGGAACTGAAAGGAAAACTGCAAGTTGTCAAAACTTTTTCAGATGATATAAGAATGTCGTTTGGACATGACAAATGTGCAAAAGCAATCTTTAAAGCAGGAAAAAGTACAGTTGTGTACACCTACCATAAATGTAGATGTTCGAGTGTCTTCACTGTTGCAGTCATAACTGTAGGGTGTTCCTGCCGGCAGGCAGCCTGAGGTCGGCTAGAATCCCAAAGTCTGGGTCCGGCGTCGGCTGCACCAGCAAGTACCCTGACGTCAGAACGCAGGGGTATAAAGCTGACAGCCGACGCCATCTTCTCCAGTCTTTCTTGCCCCAGATGTCAGAAGTCCCCCAAAATAACCAAAAAAGGTGTCCAAAAAGGAAACACAAATACACCACAAAAGAAGAGGAAGATAAGAGGGGATAGGTGGGAGGGAAACACCGACTGTAACAGTGAAGACACTCGAACATCTACATTTATGGTAGGTGTACACAACTGTACTATGTTCTGCGTGTTTCACTGTTGCAGTCATAACTGTAGGGTGGAATCCCAAAGCTGTGAAGAGGGAGGAGGTTATGTAGAAGAGGGGGCAGCCAGAAGGCCCTGCAAAACAGCAGAGGCAAAACCTGCCCTAGACTTAGAATACAAAGGGAGATTATAGTGCTTAGAAAAAGTATGCACTGAACTCCAAGTGGCAGCTTCCAAAATGTCCTTGGTAGGAACTCCTCTGAGAAAAGCTGCTGAAGTGGCAGCTGCTCTAGTAGAATGACTTCTAACAGTACCAGGAATCTGCTTCCCAAAGTGAGAGTAACAAAACCTTATCCCATGGGCAATCCATTTGGAAACAGTTTGTTTAGAGATAGCCTTGCCTAGAGAACTGGAGGCATAAGAAATAAGCAACTGATCAGATTTTCTGAAATCTTTAGTTCTGTCCAGGTAGAACCGTAGCTGTCTGTGTACATCCAATGAATGCAAAATCCTCTCCCCTTTGTTTTGAGGATTTGGAAAGAAAGTAGGAAGGTGTATATTCTGATTTAAAGCCACTTTAGAAATCACCTTAGGCATAAATGTAGGATTGGTCCTCAAGACAACTCTGTCTTGGTGGAAAATAAGGTATGGTTCCACAGCCATGAGAGCTTGTAACTCTGACACCCTTCTGGCAGAAGTCAAAGCTAATAAAATAGCTGTCTTCCATGATAAGAACTTGATGTCCGAAGTAGCAGCAGGCTCAAAGGGAGGTAAAGTAAGTTTTTCCAAAACATAATTAAGATCCCAAGCAGGAACAGGAGGAGTTCTAGGAGGTCTTAAATTCTTAGCCCCTTTCAAGAATTGTCTCACCAGCTGGTGAGAGAAAATGGGGGGTTCAGTGTTGTAATGAGCCGAGATAGCAGAAGCATGGATTTTAATGGAAGAAAAGGAGAAGCCTTTAAGCAAAAGGTCAGAGAGGTAAAGTAAAATGGAAGAAATGTCAGGTAGAAGAGGATCAGAACCTCGATCCCGCATCCAAATACAAAATCTTTTCCATTTAGAAGCATAAGATATTCTAGTGCTAGGGCGCCTAGTTTCTAAGAGAACATCCAAAACTTGTTTGGGTAAAGCAGAAGGAATCAAAGGGCATTGTAGAGCCAAGCTGCCAGACAAAGAGTCTTGATTTGAGAGTGTAGCATCTGACCCTGATGTTGGGACAGAAGAGAAGGAAACAGAGGCAGAATCCATGGGGGTTCCAAGAACAGGTGTCTTAAAGTTGGATACCAAAACTGTCAAGGTCAATTTGGAGCTATCAAAATGATAATCCTGGGTTTGTCCTGTTTTATTTTCAGTAGTACCCGAGGCAGAAGAGGAAGAGGAGGGAAGGCGTATCCCGAACGATTCCTCCAGCTGAAAGACAGGGCATCCACTTTCCAAGCTGTTTTGTGGAAGGACCTGGTGCAAAAGAGAGGCAGCTGATGATTGAGATGGGATGCAAACAGATCTATCTGAGGACAACCCCAAACTGCCGTAATCCTGCTGAATAAGTTGGGGTCTAGCATCCATTCTTGAGGATCCAAAAGATTTCTGCTTAGGCTGTCTGCTAAGAGATTCTGTTTTCCTGGAATGAATTGAGCTTGAAGATGCAGATTCAGATTTAGAGCTGTGTCCCATAAACTCATGGCTAGTCTGCAAAGGGGGTATGAGTGAGAACCTCCCTGCTTGTTTATATACCACATGGCTGTGGTATTGTCTGTGCGAATCAAAAGATGTCCTGGTTGCAAAAGATTCTGGAAGGCTAGAAGAGCATTTTGGACTGCCAACATTTCCTTCAAGTTGATGTGCCACGGGAGATGCTTCTTTGTCCAATAACCCTGCTGGCAATTGTTTAGGTAATGAGCTCCCCAAGCATAATCCGAGGCGTCTGTGGTTATGATCTGAGCAGGAAGAGGTAGACGAAAGGGATTCCCTTCGTTTAAAGCACAAGCCCTGGACCACCAAAGGAACTCTTTTTGGAGGCAGGGAATCAGAGGTATCATTGTTTCCAGGCTGTGGTAATGCTGAGACCATACACTCTTTAGGTACCATTGAAGTTTTCTCATATGAAGCCTTGCATTTGGAATCAACAGGATGCAAGAAGCCATGTAGCCCAAAGCCTGCAGGAATTTCCTTGCAGTGAGCTGAGTTAAAGTAGCCAAGGTCTTGAAAATTGATGCCAGCTGTACTTCTTTTTCTGGAGTAAGGAAGGCCCTTTGTAAGCTTGTGTTTAGAAGAGCCCCCAAAAAGATCATTTGTTGAGAGGGGATCGAATGTGACTTTTTTGTGTTCACTGAAAATCCCAGTAGTGTAGGAGAAGACACTGAACAAACTGCAGATGTTGAAGTAAAAGATCTTTGCTGTTTGCCTGAATAAGGCAGTCGTCCAGGTAGGGGTAAATTTGAATTCCTTGGAGTCTGCAATAAGCTACTACTGGAGCCAGACACTTGGTAAAGACTCAGAGCGCAGTAGATAAGCCAAAGGGCAGTACAGAGAATTGAAAGTGTCTCGAACCTGCCTTGAATCTGAGGTATTTTCTGCGTTCCATTCTGATGGGAATGTGTAAATAGGCTTCCTTCAAGTCCAATGTCACCATCCAAGCATCCTGGGAGAGCATGGGAAGAAGTTGTTGCAGAGTAAGCATCTTGAATTTTGGAATCTCCAGGAAGGTATTTAACACTGAGAGGTCCAGAATAGGTCTCCATGAGTTTTGTTTCCTTGGAACCAGAAATAGTCTGGAGTAAAAACCATTTCCCATCTCTGGAAGTGGAACAGGTTCGATGGCTTTCATGACCAATAAGACGTCCACTTGATTTAAGGCCTCTGACCATTGATGTTTTGGCAGATCCGGCCAACCCGAAGACCTTGGCAGAGTATGAAAGTGGAATTTGTAGCCTCTTAAAATCACGTCTAAAACCCATTTGTCCTGGGTAATATGAGTCCAATTTTGGTAGAAAAGAGAAAGTTTTCCTCCGAGAGGGGCTTCCAGGCAAGGAGGACCTGTAGCCCAACGGAGAGAGTCATTGAGTCTGCTTCTTTTGAGATTGAGATCTGTCTTCTCCCCTTCTAGGTGAAGAAGCAGTCCATTGTCTGGACCTGTAAGAGGCCTGAGCCTGTCCCCGACCTCTGGAGCGTCTATATCTTCCCCTTTGAGGCCTGTCAGACATGGGAAAGGACCTATTTTTGGAGGGCCAATTTATAGAAAATCTAGGAGGCTGAACTTGCAAAAAATCTTTAACAGTCTGCATAGACTTTGCTTTCTCTTCCATCTTTTTAATAACCTCCTCAGCCTTGGACCCAAATAAAACATCATGCTGAACAGGGGCATCTAACAGTTTAGCCTTAACCTGTTCAGGTAAATTCTGCTCACGAAGCCAAGCATGTCTCCTGATAACAGTACCAGAGGCTACGGCCCTGCAAGAAGCTTCCAAAGCATCAAAACCACAATGTAAACTATGTTTGCTAACCTGTTCAGTTGCATGCAATACATCCTGTAATTCCTTATCCTCTGCACATGCAGGAAAGGTAGAGAGCCTTTGCTTTAGAACAGACAAAAGAAATTGCTGATACTTGAACATGTGAAACTGGCAATTTAAAGCTCTAATAGAAAGGGTAGCAGAAGTGTAAACCTTTTTGCCCCACCTGTCCAAGGCACGGGAATCCTTTTCAGAGGGAATAGGATTTTTAGATGAAGCGGCCTTAGCAGCCCTAGAACCCTGAGAAATGGTTTCAGGATCAGCTGATGGGTTCTTAAATAAGAACTGATGGGAGTCAGGGACTCTGTAAAATCTATCAGGCTTAGAAGGAGCAGGCGGCAAAGAATCAGGATTTAGGTTAGCTTCAGAAAAGGCATCATCCACAATATCAAGTACAGGAGGAATAGCCAAAGGTCTGTGCTGAGGGAGAAGGAGAAATTCCCTAAGTCTCTTCTTGGAAGCAGAATAATCCTGACCTTCCCAATGAACATGCTCCCTCATCTGGTTTCCCCAAAAGAGAAATCTTCAGGGGGGAAGCAGAGGGAATAGAGTCCTCTGCATCAGAATCCTCATAAGGAGGAAAAGAATAATCCTGGTCAGAGGAAGAGACAGAAGACACAGAAGCCTGATCAGAAGAATCATAAGGAATATCCTGTCTAGGCCTTTTTTCAGGAGGAGGGTGAGAACCCCTAATCATTGTAAGTAAATCTTCAGCCATCCAAAGTAATTGCTTCTGG